>NC_056070.1:69663037-69978321 GCF_016772045.2 Ovis aries | reverse complement strand
TGGAGCCTGGCCTGGGACTGCAGCCAGACTGTCTGGGTTTGAATGCGACAAGGCCCTGCACGTAAGCCCTTGGCACAGAGTCTGGAACACATTAAGGGTTGATAAATGTTAGCTGCTAGTATCATTAAGACCATTGTTACTACCGCTACAGGCTCGCTCTGTGGCCTTCAGCAAGTCGCTGCCTCTGTCTTGGTCTCGGTGATGTCTGTAAAAAACGGCCAGCTTCCATGTTTTTCAGCCCTGTGAAGTTGCAGAGGGCTCCCTGTTTCCCCTGGGTCTCAATCTGAGTTTAGACCTCTTGAGCTGTCCCTGGGAGGATCAGGATTCCAGCCTGGGGGCCACACAAGAGCCAGAGAGGAGGGGGGCACACAGAACAGAGGGGGGACGGCACGCGGGATACCGAAAGGCCCGCCCAGCTGGAAAGCGGGGAGCTCTCTTTTTTCCAGCCAACCACTTCTCACCAAAAATCTATTATGTTCCCCTGTAATTCGATCAGGCAAGGAGGGGGCCCCAAATTAAGTCTGGAACTAGCAAATTATCTTCTAATTGCACCTTCTGATTTCCATCTGATGAACAGAGTGCGGGTGGCAGAAAATGCGAGCCACAGCGAGACAGGGCCAGGGAGCCCGCGAGCATAACTCCTCTTGACATTTCACACGGCTCTGCTGTTCCAGCGGCGCGGGCGCAGTGAGTCGGTGTCTAGGAATGCGAGCGAGGCTGCAGGCTCTCTCCATCCCCCTGCTCCCTCACAAAGGACTCGGTGGGTGGGTGGGTGTGTGGGGAGCTAATGTGAGGACCTCCCCCAGGAAGAGGTGCAGCCGCCTCCCAGGCCCCTCCCAGGTAGAGTCCGCTTGACACCCATAAATCCAGACCTCCAGAGAAACCACGAAAGATGGGGGACTACCAGATGTGAGAAGCCGCTGGCCGCTCAGACCCAAGTGTGGCTCCTCGGGGCCAACTTCGAAGGGCCTGAACCCCTCAAAACAGGAGGTGAAAGGTCACAGTGGAGGCGGTACTTCCATGCCCTGCCCCTGGATATTGGTTCTGAGTGGGAGGCCACTCTTCTAGGTACCAGAGCAGCTGGCACAAGACGCAGATGCTGCCAGAGGCAGTGCTGGAATCCCTGGGCTGGCGTGGCAGCGGGGGAAGGTGGCAGGAGAGGCATTAATCTGCACGTTTCACAAGCTGGAAGCCTGGCAGGGAGCCCAGCCGACCGGCTCCTTGGCATCAGCTGAGGAGCGGGGCTTCAAGGTGGCTGGTGAGAGGCTGGAGGGGACAGCCCTCCAGGCCGGCGGCCCCAAGTAACACTATGAATGAATGAATCACCCCAGCCTCTTCTCGGAGGCAGCTCTGGGCAGACAGCCTGACGCCTGAGGAACTCTGTCCCTGTGGGGCCCTCTACTGGCCGGGAGGACTCTGACCAGGGACGGGTACTCAGGGACCTTAGCCGGGGAGCAGCGTCACCCCATCTGCTGGCCGTTCTCCCTGCCTCTGCTCCCCTTCTACTCCAGCTCATTTTCCACACTACAGCAGCAGTCAGCTCTCAGGAAGGTGAGTCCCAGCAATTCTACTGCTAGAAATTTTGCCCAGAGAAATATTCCTACAGATGTGCCGAGACACGTGTTCACAGCATGGTTTAATACTAAAAGATGAGGAACAATGCACGTGTCTATCAGCAGGACTGGGCTAAATCCAATCGCACATCCATGTGACAGAATACTATGCAGCCGTTAAAAACAATGAGGGAGACCCTAGTCCTGAAACAGAAACTGTCCCGGATGAGGCGTCATATGAAAAATCCAGGCGTCGCAGAGAATGTGCAGACTGATCCCACTGTTTCAAAAGTCTGCATACATAATCCGTAGCGATCGTGCTGGATTCTACCGCATGGCTAATCGGTTTCTCTCTAGGGTAATGAAACAAGCAGCACAGATGAAACAGCATTCATTTTCTACCTTTTTGATACTGCTTACATTTTTTTCTTACACTTAAGTGCTGCGCATATATATATATATATTTTTGTTTTGTTTTGTTTTTTTGGTCTGCTCCAGGTCTTACTTGCAGCATGAGGGCTCTAGTTCCCTCACTAGGGATCAAACCCGGGCCCCCTGCATTGGGAGAGAACAGTCTTAGCCACTGGGCCACCAGGGAAATCCCTAAGTGCTGCTTTTTTGGGCTGTGCTGGGTCCTTGCTGCTGTGCACGGGTTTTCTCTAGCTGTCACTAGCAGGACCACCCTCTGGTTGTGGTGCGCCGCCTTCTCTTGTTGCAGAGCATGGGCTCTAGGGCACATGCGCTCAGTAACTGTGGTGCACAGGCTTAGTTGCCATGTGGCATGTACAATCTTCCCAGACCAGGGATGGAAACGGTGTCCCCTGCATTACAAGGCAAATTCTTAACCACTGGACCACCAGGGAAGCTCCTAAGTGCTGGTTTTTAAAATGATAAATGGACAAAAACAAAAAGAAGTCCCACAGTTTAGAGCAAACACCTCACACACTTTTCCTAGCGCTCCTGTCCAAAGCTAAGCCTGCCTGGGCGCCCTGCACGGGGGGTCCCCAGGCTGTCTCTGCAGCTTCGCTCCTGGGGTCACGGCTCTGGCCACCTCCTCCGCTCCACCTCCTGACCCAGCCGTGCAGGCTCTCCCTGGGTAGTCCCCAAGCCCTTGTTCCCTTAGCTCCCTCTGCAGCCTCCTCTGCCCCCGCTGGCAGCTGTCTCCTTCCTTCTCCAGGCCCACCTCCCGCAAAGCACTCTATCTTCTCGGGAAGGGGATTCCCTGATGCGTCCTCAAGCACATCACATACAAGAGGGATTCGGAGCCTGTATCTGCCTACCTCCAGATTGAATATGTGAGGTCCACACCCGATGTTCACAGACACCTAGTAAATGGTTCAGGAACCCTGTTATGAGCAACTTCTAGACTGCTGATGAAAACTAAGGTTTATAAAGTGTATTCCATTTACAGAGAGCTTTCAAGCTCATCATCCAGGTCAGTCCCTGCAACAACCTCTAAAAGAGTATGTACAGCACAGACAAGGCAAGGGAAACCAACAGATGTTGGCAACCCATTCGAGTTACTGTGGGAAGCTCAGGGCTGAGATTAAAAGCCGGGTCTGCCGACCTCCAGTCCTAAGGCCTTTCCTCAACAGGAGCCCAAGTGAAGTATTCAGAAATCCGGGCTCTGCAACAACACAGGGCCCCAAAGTGCTGGGTACCCTGAACTTCTGCCTCCGATTTCTCCAGGTTTCCTGCCCACATTCGCACTGTTAGGATGTCACAAAAGATTTTATCCAATGCCTTGTAGAATTCAAGAGGACCCAACGAGAACATGAAGTCAGGTCTAACGAGTCACGATGGATCCACGGCTGCTGAAGCCCCTGTCCTAAGTGTTCACTGCCCACCTATTCCATCATCTGCAAAATTCCACGGAACCTCACTGGAATTCATCCACAAAATCCCATCAGGACTCTGTGAAGGAGTCAAGTCAAAAAGATTATGAGTACTTTTTCCAGGATCTCTATTTTTCTTCATTTCTGAAAACCAGGCCAGTTAGCCATCTCCATTCTTATTCACGATTAGATCTCCAATGCCTGGAACACATCAGGTATTAACAATTATACAGTAACAAGCAATTACACCCGGGGGGATTACCCCATTCTGCACAGTTTCTCAAAAGTTACTAACAGCAGTTTTGTTCCTACACCCATAAGGTCCCCCCACCCCCGCCTTTCTTTCTTCAGTGTATTGAGGAATAATTTTTCCATCTAAACACATTTCACGTGACTGGGTACCCTTGTATACCTTGGGCTTTCCATCCTCCCTTCCGAGTCAAGGGGCTGGACTCTACATCTAAGGCTCTATTCAGATTTCTGTGCCATCTGATTAAGCTCGGTGCCAAGGACTGTCTTTC
Source organism: Ovis aries (assembly GCF_016772045.2). NCBI lineage: Eukaryota > Metazoa > Chordata > Mammalia > Artiodactyla > Bovidae > Ovis > Ovis aries. Next base: position 69,974,412 of record NC_056070.1, on the reverse strand, counting down.
GCCCTACGTTTGTTAACACGACACCACGTTCCAGAAGTAGCGGACACTTGGCTCCCTTTCTGTAAAACACTGACCGAATTCCATGAGCCCTTTACTGAGGTTGCCTTGCTCACATAACATTTTAATTCTCATAATCCTGTGAGGTTGGGGTGTAACAGCTCCATTTTACAGACAAAATACTGAAATTCAAAGAGAAGGTCATTCAAGGTCACAGGTCTGAGAATAGGGAGAGCTGGGATTTAACCCAAGACTTTGGATTCCAGGAGAAAGAGTATCGTCTCCTTTGTACTTATGAAGAACTGAAGCTCAAAGAGAAGGTCATTCAAGGTCACGGGTTTAGGAATGGGCAGAGCTGGGATTTAACCCAAGACTTTGGATTCCAGGGCCAAGGCACTAAAGTTGCCTCGAATAACTATTTTATACTTGTTCTTTGATTTATAGCGGTGTTTCTGAAACCATGGTTAAAAGAACAGCAGCATGAGACGCCCCTGGGCAGCTTGTTAAAAATGAAGCTTCCTGAGCCCACCCCAGGCCGATGTAGTAAGAACTGCTGGGAGCCAGCCCAAGAACTGCATTCTGCGTAAGCCCCAGTGTTTCCGACACAGACTGAAGGCACAGCTTTCCTCTCTCCTGTGTGCTCTTCCCTGTGATTCCATCCTATCCTCACACAAAACCCGAGAGGCAGGCAGGACAGATCACTAGCATCCCCTGCTACAAAGGAGGAAACGGCTACCGGCAGTCTGGTCATCTTCTTATTCTGGACGAGTAAAGGAAGGCTTGGTGGCTGACACCCTGCGGAGTCTCGGCTCATTGGGGACGCGCCTCTCCTGCCACTGTTCTTACTCATCTGGAACCCACAGTAGCTGCCCCTCTCTCGTCCTCAGTGACACTGCAGTGTTGCTCAAGGTACAGTGGGGAAAGGTGACTCCAGAATAGAGGGTCATCTCATGAATAGGCCACCTCTGGAACTGAAACAAGTTAACAAAACAAAGCACAAGGGCTGACAAAAACAAAAACAGGGACTTCCCTGGTGGGCCAGCGGCTAAGACTCCATGCTCCCAATGCAGGGGGCCCGGGTTTGATCCCTGGTCAGGGAACTAGATCCCACATGCTGCAATTCAAGAGCCCACATGCCCCAACTAAGACCTGGCTCAGTCAAATAAATAAATATTTAAAAAACCAAAAACAGCCGGTGCTGCTGCAAGGGGGCAGAGTGGGGGCCCCCCAATCTAACCAGGATCACTACTGGGTAAGGCAGGACCAGAAGGTGACTGACATGTAGAAAACCACTCGGATAATCCGGCCTGAGGTACTGGGAGGTTTTTCCTAGTCACAGGGAGGAGGATGGAGAAAGACAGCCTGTTAGTACTCTTCCAGCATTGCCCAAGGGAGAAGAGGTTCTAGCACCATGGGCTGGGCTGTGCAGAAGGCATGCCATCCCTCAAGGCTGCAGCACTGTTGGCTTCAGACTCTAGAATGGCAGTTCCAGATGGAGGTCTTATTCCATGCCCCCATGTCAGAAGAAGTGCTCTCGCCCGGGAGAACACTGCAAAGCGAAGAGATAGTGATGACGTGTGCCGGGCGGGCTTTATCCAAGAGTCCAGAGAGAAAGGTGGTCATTGGACAAAAACATGGCTCACCAGACAGACCCCAAGTGCCGGCTGTGTTCTTCGCACTCTGCCCAGCTCTGGGATACGAAGATGAACTACAAGCAGCTTCAGACTGAGAGAATTTCATACTCGGGGAGTGAGGATAGACACGTAAACAGATACTGACGGAGCCACGCCTGAGGTTATACACGGAGAATAACAGAAGGAGAGTCTCCTCTGATTGGTGGGGAGGAGAGCGGGTGCATTTGGGGAGGCCCCTCCATGAGGGATTGGCTGCATCTAACAGGCTGATCGCCAGGCAGACAAGAGGCCCAGCTGAAGGAACAACATGTGCAAAAGCACTGAGGCGGAACAGAGGAAGGCCCATCCGCCGCAGCACCGGGCACATGTGAGCGAGCGAGCAGCGGGAGGCTGGGATGGCGAGGGAGGGCAGCGCAGACCACCACGAGCCAGGTCGCCCACGGGCAAGAGGAGTCATCAGAGGCATTAAGCAAGCAGAGGCTCTCAACCAAGAGAACAGGAAGACTGAAATACAAAGGGAGTGCTGGTCCTGAGCGGCCAGTTCCTCTCCCATTATTGGCATTTGTCTCAAGTCCACGGCTGGCTGCGTGTACATCCACTGAAGCCTGCTGGCCAGCTAGTGTTCAATGACGGCAGAGCACAGCTTCACCCTCAGGCCAGGTCTCCATCGAGGTGGTCCTTTCATTCATTTTTTTACAAGTCGGTTTAGGGACTCCCCTCGTGGTCCCATGGTAAGGTACAGCACTTTCACTGCAAGGGTGAGGGTCCAATTCTTGGCCGGGGAACTAGTATTCCACATGCCGTGTGGCCAAAAAAAAAAAAAAAAAAAGAAGAAGAAGAACCCAGGAAGCTGAATTAGGCATCAGAAAGCGGCAATGTGAGCATGACCCTAAGATAAAGGGAAATGAAGAGTCATGGAGAGAAATGTCATTCTGGGAGTTGTGAGCTAACCAAACCAGCCCTGCCTGCAACAAAGAAGTCCCTTCTGGTGACTAAACCCAGATTCAGTATCTCTGTGTGGACACACGTCTAGTTTTGCCTGGCTTTTCACTTTCTGCGTCACTGCTGGACATTACTCTGCTGACTCTTCTCTTTAAACATCACTTATTCTGGTTGTGCTAGGGCTTTGCTGCTCTGCAGGCTTTCCTCGTTACAGAGAGTCGAGGCTACTCTCTAGGGGTGGTGCAAGGCTTCTCATCACGGTGACCTCCCTCGTGGAGCAGCAGCACTGGGGAGTGCAGGCTCCAGCAGTTGCAGCTCACGGGCTCTAAAGCACAGAATCAACAGTTGCGGTGCACGGGCTGAGCTGGTCCGTGCCACGTGGGATCTTCCTGGACCAGGGATCGAATCCATGTCTTCTGCATTGGCAGGTGGATTATTTACCACTGAGCCACCACGGAAGACTTCTATTAGTTTTTAAACTAATTTTAATTGAAAAAAAATCATTACTTCTTTAGGTATGTTCAGTTCTGTCAGTCACTCAGTCGTGTGCGACATTTGTGACCCCATGGACTGCAGCATGCCAGGCCTCCTGTCCATCACCAGCTCCTGGAGCCTAGTCAAACTCATGTCCATTGAGCTGCTGATGCCATCCAACCATCTCATTCTCTGTCGTCCCCCTCTCCTCCTGCCTTCAATCTTTCCCAGCATCAGGGTCTTTTCAAATGAGTCAGCTCTTTGCATCAGGTGGCCAGAGTATTGGAGTTTCAGCTTTAGCATCAGTCCTTCCAATGAACACCCAGGACTGATTTCCTTCAGGATGGACTGGTTGGATCTCCTTGCAATCCAAGGGACTCTCAAGAGTCTTCTCCAACACCACAGTTCAAAAGCATCAATTCTTTAGCGCTCAGCTTTCTTTATAGGCCAACTCTCACATCCACACATGACCGCTGGAAAAACCATAGCCTTGACCAGACGGACCTTTGTTGGCAAAGTCATGTCTCTGCTTTTTAATATGCTGTCTAGATTGGTCATAGCTTTTCTTCCAAGGAGCAAGCGTCACCAATTTATACACTGATTCCAGCCCTGGGAGACACCTGGCTCCCTGGCAGCTACCAACAAGCAGATAACAGTGACAAGTGCTTGCTCTGCCAGCCCCGGTCCCACCAGGGCCACGCACAGCTTCACTCACTCACCCCCACAGCCATTCCAGGAGGCAGGCGGTAGGCTACCTGCTCCATTCCACAGATGAAGAAACGAAGCACAGAGAGGGCGAGTAACCTGCTCAAGGTGCCCAGCTAGTAGATGGCAGGACCAGGTTTTGCCTCCATGCAATCTGGTTCTAGAGTCTTTCTTAACTACCACACAAGACTGCTCCCTTTCCACACGGACAGCCCAGGTGTCCTTCACCTCTTGTCATCCGCATGTCCAACATGAGCTCAGTGGTGACACACGACAGGTAAAAAGCCCTGTGGTCCCCAACCAAGTTATGCTAGCAGAGTACAGATCTGAGGATGTCATTGAGGAGATGATCGAGTGAAGAAATGCGAGCTTGAACCCACAAAAAAGGCTTCAAAGGGAAAGGCCTGTGAAACAGGGGCCATGACCGATTCTGCAGCAACTTCCCCGAGACATCCATTCTTCATCCAGGTAGAGATCGAAGGATGAGCAGGTGTTAATTAGACCAAAAGAGGGTGAGGAGGCATTCCAGGCAGAGCGAACAGCAGGAACAAAGTCCGTTCAGTAGAAAGAAGAGCGGGTTTTGGACCTGTGAGGAGCAGCAAGGCTGAAGCAGAGGGAACAGAGGCTGTGGGGCGAGGCCAGGTCACAGGGGGCTCTACAAGCACCCGAAAGGACTGCGGCCTTGATCTAAGAATGCTAGAAAGTTGCTGAAGTGTCTAAGGCAGAGAGATGAGAGAATGTGATGTGGTCACACTGGCTTGTTGCCCCCCCCCCCCCGCAGATCACCCACTCTGGCTTCTCTGTGGAGAATGGACTAGGGGTGCAGAATGACTATGGAGAGGTAGATGTCTACTGGAGTCATCGGGTGAGGGATGGCGGTAGCCCAGAACACAGTGGTGATAGGAGCAATGGAAAGAAGTGGAGGCATTCAAAGCTGTTATATTACTATTCAAAGAGATAATAATAAAGCTGGCAGGCTTGGATATGCGGATGACAAGAGGTGAAGGACACCTGGGCTGTCGCTTGGGCAGTGGGCGGATGGTGGCACCATTCAACGGGACAGGTAACAATGGAAAAGAAGTCAGTTTGGAGGGGAAGACTGAAGGTCCAGCAGGGTCTGAGATGTCCATGATACATCCAAAGGGACATGTGAGGTTGACAGAAGGACAGCTAGTCTAGAACTCAGTGGAAAGGTCTGGACTGCTAGTTTCATCAGTGTGTGGAGTATACGGTCACTAGTGAGTGCAGGACAACAGGAGCCGCGGGGGTGGGTGAGGCCCAGGGAGGAAACAGTACCCGGAGGGGCGGCAGCGTTTCAGAGCTGGGTAGAAAGGGGTGAACAAGCCAGAATGACCAGAGAGATCGGGGGAACTCGGGGAAGCCAAGGAGAGGGGCCGCTTCCAGAGTGACTGAGACACCAACAGCCAGCACTAACACCTGTTGAGTCCTGATGAAGGCCAGGCAGTGCTGAGTGCTCTGAGTGCACGGTCAGATTCAATCTGCACAATGAATGACCTTCTGAGATGGAACCAAGTCACTTCTTTATAGAGGAGGAAACTAGTGAAGAAAGATGAAGGCAGCGACTCAAGAGGTGCTAGGATGGAAACTCAAGCAGCCTGACTGCGAACTCTGGTTCACTTACCACCTCCAGCGCAGCTCAGGAGGCCAGACAAGATGGACTGAAGACTGGCCGGCAGACAGACTGGTGGGGCTGTCCTCTGGACCAACAAGGGAACGTTCCAGGGGAGAGACACAGTGGAAGCCAGACTAGAGCCCACTGTTAAGAATGCTCCAAGCTAGGAGACCAGGCCAAGAAGTTAAGTCTGTGTCCCCAGCAGCAGCCAACTGCACGCTTTAATATAGTAGGTGATGCTCCAAGTGAAGTCAGAATGGCTAACTAAGGACCAGAGTTGCCCCTGCAGCTGCTGACCCTGCGTTGCCCCATCCTAACGCTCTCAGGGCTCTCTGATCCACTACGTCTGTGATGCTCACAGTGACTTCATGAGGTGGGTAACTTTCACCACATCTTAGAGATAAGATAATGATGCTCATCTTAGCTAAGGAACTGGGGCCACAGTTACACAGCTGGCCTGGCTCAGTTAAAGCTCAAATCCAGGTCTATTGTTCCTTTGTGGAAATCACAGTGGAAACAAGACCCCCCGCCACCACCCCAAGCCAGAGAGACCTGATTTCAAATGTCAGCTCTGTGTGACCCTGAGCAAGTCACCTATCCTTTCTGGGCCTTTCTGTTTTAGGACAACATGGGGTTGCAGGATTACTGTAAGACAATCTAAGTGAAACCGATTCAATCAGACAATCTAAGTAAAACTCCCAATAAAATGCTTAGTAAATATCAGTTGTCCATCCCTGGCTCCCCACAACCCCTCTCCATCTCTGCCCCAATAGCTGCTGCGGGGCTTCTATGGGATCTTAGTTTTCTCTTTCCAGAGAACAGAGCAGGATTAAGGCACACAGCTCTGCTGCATACAGTCCCACCTTGTCCACGATGGAGTCCCCTGTGGGGGCAGAAGGCGGCCCAGGTGTTTGCCCTTTCCCTTCCTGGCGTGGCAGGCCGCAGGCCCCTGACCGCCCGCCTTAATGCCCTGCTGCTGACGGTTTCCTTAGAGATAAACTGGACAAACGGGGCAATGGGCATCAAGGGCTTGAGTGGCAGCAGCACCAACAGCAGGGGGCAGAGTTGCTCCACTGACTCCCATGCCCAGAGCCCTTTAACAGCACTTTGTTTCCACTAGAGCTCTGGAAGCCTTTGAACAGAGGTCCTTCAATGTTAGCTGATACCATCAGCGGTTTCTTTTCACCTTGACTTTACAGAAGAGGAAATCTAGCCTCAGGGAGGTTAAATGACTGCCCCAGTCAGGAATGCAAAGACTCTGGTAAGCGAGGAGGCAGGACACCTCGGTTCAGATCCCAGCTATGCCAGCTACTACTTCTGTGACTGTGGGCAAGTAAGCTCCACTTCCCTGTATTTGTAAAATAGGTTAAGACCAGCACCATCATTATTAGGGTGCTGTGGAAATTAAATGAGATAATGTACATGAAGTGCTTAGAACAGTGTCTGGTGCAGAGTGAGCACTCAATAAATGGTACCTGTTGCTCTAACTATCAAGCTACTGTGCTTCTGTGGATGGGGGCGTGGGTGCTCTCAGAACCGCAGAAAACCCTCTGTCGTCAGCCAGCCCATTACACCACAGTCGGTGGCTACGTCTGTGATTTCTTCACCGGCCTTTCCTGGAGTCACAAATTTAGAGGAAATGGTCTGCAGCTTGACAAAGTGACGACAGCTTTCTATCTGCGGCATCCCTTTTCCAGAGCTCTGCCTTTAGCAAATACTTCTCGAAAGAGAAAGCTCTTCATAGCCCTGAGGAAGAAGGCCCTGAGAGTGAGCAGGAGCCCTATGGGGGGAGGGGGCACGGTGTTTCCCTCTGAAGATGATGTCAGAGTAGGTCAGACAGAAGAGTTCTAGGTCGTGGCCACGAAGACCAGCAGAGGCAGCTTTTCCCTCCTCCTTGGCCAAAGGTCTCTGACAAGGGTGAAAAGGGCAACCTTCAGAAAACCCGTCACCTGCTCTGCAAACATGCCAAGAGGCCAGGTCACCACTCACAGCTTCTTGCTTTAACCTCAGCTACAATGAGTGCCAAAAAACAGACGCTTTCGAATTGTAGTGCTAGAGAAGACTCTTGAGAGTCCCTTGGACAGCAAGGACATCAAACCAGTCAATCCTAAAAGAAATCAACCCTGAGCATTCATTGGAAGGACTGATACTGAAGCTGAAGCTCTAATACACTGGCCACCTGATGGGAAGAGCTGACTCACTGGAGAAGACCCTGATGCTGGGAAAGATTGAGGGCGGGAGGAGAAGGGGGCGAGAGAGGGTGAGATGGTTGGATGGCATCACCGACTCACTGGACATGAGTTTGAACAATCTCTGGGAGACAGTGGAGGACAGGGAAACTTGACTTGCTATAGTCCACGGGGTCACAAAGTCAGACCCAGCATATCGACTAAACAACAACAAACGGTGTGTGGCCCAGCTGCTTTCCTCCCCAGCAAGAGGGGGCCAGTTTTCCAGAGAGCTTCAGAGAGAAGGGCTCAGCTCTAGAACCAACAGCACTGCTCACGGAGAAGGAAGGTTGGAGGAACTTAAGAGTCCAAATGGGCCCACTGCAAAGGCTGAGGAGAGGAAGCGGGAGGGGTGGTCACCAAGCATCCAGAGACCAGGGGGATCCTGGCCAGGCGCCCGCCCGGCACCAGCACAATTCCGGACTTCCAGGAGGTTTGTCACCTGGCCCCCACTGTACAGCCGCGGTTCCCAGCCTTAAGTGATTTCCTGTTGTCCAGGGAACCTGAGAATCTGGCGGAAGGCCCTATCGGAGGCAAGATTGCGGATGTGGCTGCAGACAGGGGATGGGCTGGTGTACGAAGGCGAGGGGAGGAGCTGGGCCAAACTCCAGCAGTTTCTCCATTCAATATCCAACCCCACCCTGTGACTAGGAAAACAAAGGTGTGGGGGGAGGGGAGAAGAAAAGTCATTTCCTTTATTGTAACTAGAGCCCAGCTGGGTAAAAGCGGGGCTGGGAGTCACAAAGAATGGATTTTCTCTGGGTAGCTGCTTCTGGCAGACTTGAACCCAGACACTCTGAAATCAGATGAGCTGGGGTGGCAGAGACCGTTCAGGCTGAGGCCTTGTGCTCCTCGTAACCAAGGTCACTTCTAGAGTCAGAAAGAAAATGCAGTCTTTCTAAGCCCTGAAAATATTCCTCCAATTTGGGGCAACGTCAAATTAGCAAGATCGAAGCAATCAATCCTAAAGGAAATCAACCCTGAATATTCACTGGAAGGACTGATGCTGAAGCTCCAATACTTTGGCCAACTGATGCAAAGAGCCGACTCATTGGAAAAGACCCTGATGCAGGGAAAGATTGGAGGCGGGAGGAGAAGGAGGCGACAGAGGATGAGATGGTTGGATGGCATCACCGACTCAACAGACATGAGTTTGCGCCTACTCCAGAAGCTAGTGGAGGACAGGGAAGGCTGGCGTGCTGCAGTCCGTGGGGTCACAAACAGTCGGACAGGACTGAGTGACTGAACAACTACAACAAATCGGCTCCAGAGCAGCCAGTCTCCTTAGGGCAAACCGCCAGGCTCTGTCCGAGGGTTCCACACCATCCACTTCATGGGAAAGCTCAGGAGTCAGGAGATGTGCCCCGTCAGTAGAGCGAGATCAGAAGGATTCTGTCCTTGAGGCAAAGCTGCAAATAGGAGACTGAACTGAAATATTCTGCTTCCCCCACAGGCATGACATTGGTTTAATTGCCAGGGTGGTTCAAAGTTAAAGTACACATGTGCGTGTAGGGGAATACAGACACACTCAACATAACACTTAATGACAACTATTGATTATTAATGGTTTTCTATGTGTCAGGCGCTATGCCAGGGACTTTTTGCAGGTCACTACATTTAATCCTCTTGAACAACCTTGTAAGACGAGAACTATTCTTTTCCCCATTTTACAGATGAGGTACCTGAAGCTCAGGGAAGTCACTGACGGCCGATTAATAAACTGCAAAGCCAGGGTTTGAAAACAGTTCTCTTTCATAGCCTGCACTCTTTGCCACCAGGATAACATACCTCACTTCTTTGTGAGCGTGTACTTGTGTCTGTCTCATACACACACACACAGCGCACTCTAACAAGCTAGCATCTCACCAGACCTACTAGCGACCCAAGACTTCAGTTCTAGAGCCAGCTCATTTCATGTAATTTTTGTCTTTCTCGTTTCAGGCCTTGAGTCTGTGATATGAAGGGGCTGTATCATTCAGAAAGTGGTGCTTCTAGTTATAGGAGAATCCAGCAATTCTCCTATAGCTTGTTCTACCCATTCTTGCTTATTTTGGATAGAACATATCCATACAAGTAGGAAAATGGCAGGAACAAACGTGACCATGTCGGCTGAAGGCCGAGGAGAGTTCCAGCCTGGGAACTCACAGGGCTCTGATGCTGGTTTGGCTGAGCTGTAAAATGGAAGGGCAGCCAGAGGCCCCTGAAGCTCTGACACTCTGCTCCTATCTTACCAAAGAAGCAAAACGGAAGTAGAATCAACCTCCCTGGGGATAAGAGAAGTAACCAAGGCAGTCAGATGCACAGCCCAAACTGGCGAGCTCTGAGTTAGAGCTGAAAGGGCAGGAAAGTGCTCCAACCCCTCCAGAGGCCAGAGCCCTCCAGGCCAAGCCCCCACGCAGTTCCCTGGGCGGAGGCAAGTGCTCAAAGGTCAATTCAGGAACTTGCTATCAGCCCAGGGGATGCTTTGCTGTGTGTGGGAGCTGGAATTCACGGCACGTGGTGCCTGTCTGCATTCTATCTCATTCTCCGTCGTGAGCACAGCCCTGCCGCTTCAGACCACAAATGCCCACCCAGCCTCCTGGTGAAGAATGACTGCAGGCCAGGCGCTGGGTTACACTTTGTATTATACAAAGACAAGCTCCTACTCTTGAGGATTCCAGCCATTCAGTAGGTACCTACCATATTTGACTTCATTAGATCTCAACAAGTCTGTGAGAGAGATGATTAACATCTGTATTTTCCTGATGAGGAAAAGGAATCTCAGAGAGCAGGAACAGATCCGACATTAAAGGCTGCGCTGTTTTCAAGAAACCAAGCTTTCTCCAAACAATCATCTAAGAGCCACTGATATAACAGAGTTAATAACAAAAAGCAGGAAGCTAGGGAGGCATCTGGAGTGAAGAAGAGGTGGCTGTGCCAACAGCCCTCAAGGCACCCGTGTAATCAGAAGTGCAGGCGTAGGAAAGCCACGCGTTCTCATCCTCAGTCTCCTCATCTGGCCAGATAAGGGTGCTGGGACACCCTGAAAAGGGCTCCCCCCATCCCCAAACCTCCCACCTCTAGCCGTACCTGGCCCACGTGCCGTTCTTCCAGTTCCATCTGGCATCGGGGGGGCCACACCTGACCTCTGCTAACATGCACTTCCTGGGCACCTCCCTCTGCCCCCTGAACACCACCCCTCGAAATGGAATCTCTCAAGTCAGAAGCTTGTTCTGTATCTTCCAGAGGATGAAGGCCAGTGCCTAGCCCGCAGGGCACTGGTGAAGACAGGCACATGGACTCACTTACCGGAAGCAGGAGGAATGCCAGGCTTCACTGACGGTCCTGTACAACCGCTGGTTGGGAGCAACGTGGTCTCCACAGCCCTGACACCTCCAGGCATCTTCACCTGCACACAGAAGCAAGGGGTTCAGAGGCTGAAGAAGCAGGGAGTGCGGGGGCAGGATCCCCACCTTGTAGAAGACAGGGTTAACAGACTCTGGTGCTGGAAGGGCTGAGTAATGCTCTGCTCCACGCATGGTTCCCTCCTCCACAAGATCCCTGCCGAGCAATCATCCAGCTGCTCATCTCCCCAAGGACAGTGACTCCATGGCCTCACAAGCAGTGGCGTTCCACTTTTTAAAAAATGGTCCTGGCACTTCCTTGGTGGTACAGTGCGTAGGAATGCGCCTGCCAACACAGGGGGCCCGGGTTCGATCTCTGGTCCAGGAAGACTCCAACTAAGCCCATGTGCCACAACTACTGAGCCCCCGTGCTCTGACTACTGTGCACCTAGAGCCAGTGCTCCCCAGAGCAGCCCCCGCTCACCGCGACCAGAGGAAGTCTAAGTGCAGCAACAAAAGACCTGAAGCAGCCAGCAAATAAATAGATAAATATTTTAAAAGCCGGTTCTGGCTGTTCCTATTTTTTACTGAAACAAAACCTGCCTTTTCCTTCCTTTCAGCCCATGCTCACAGTCCTGAGTACATGGAATGAACAAGTCTCTTTCTTTTCGGGTCGGCCTTTCCTACAACTGTCCCTAGCCAGCACCCAGAAAGGTCTGCTCTCTAGATTACACAAGGTGTGGCCTTGTCCTTCTCCTCAAAAGCCCTAGTTGTGCCGATTTCCCATCACTTCGTCCAGGAGCTCATTCATTCAATCAGCATCATGGGTCTTTTCACTGGACCTGTCGGTCTAAGCTCTACACTGGAGGCTGTTGGATAAGTCACCTTGCTCCTGAAAGAGGAAATGCACTGGAAAGGAAACATTCTTCCATATTGTATTTTTTTTTTTTTAACTGAGATGTTATTTCACATCAAAGTACTTAGTTCAGAGAAAGAAATTACCAGTACAGTAGGAAAAGAACAAACATTTCATGAACGCCTCCTACTTGCCAAGAACTGTGCAAGGTTCTTTCACAGACCCAATCTCAATTCTCAAAACATACCATGAGACAGATATTATTATATTCATTTAATGGGTGAGGGAACGGAAACTTGGGGCTGAGGGTGAAGCTCAAGCAGCAGCATTAGCACCCCAACTCAGGTCTGGCTCACTTTAAAGCCTGTACTCTTTCTAGTTCCTGCTCATTCTGCTCAGGGGAGCCAGGAAAGTGTCTGCAGGGGAAGTTGAGCCTCGAAAGATGGGGAAAGTTTACTAAAGGCTGAAAAAGGATGGGGAAGGGCTGTGTGGGCTCAGAGAAGCACGGGCAGTAGCACAGAGCCCGTCCGTGTCCCTCTAAAAGGGACACAACACGATGCTCCTGGTGTGATTCAGGTGCTAATTTCATGAAATAAAGCGGGCTGCTGAGATCAGGTTGTGGTACCTGACTCGGCCCTAGGAAAAGGGACAGGGTTGTTAAAAGACTCTGTTGTGCGCCTGTGTGTGCAGCTTTGTTCTCTCTGGGTAACTCCAGACTGCCACAGGCACAGTGACAGGCACCGGACCCTGGTCTACAGGCACAGGGGCCATGAATAGACAATGCACGGCTCTGCACACTTTAAGACTGCCTGGCGGCCTTCTGGGGCAGCCAGGGCACCGGCAGCTGTCCTCGCAGCACAGGGAAGTGTTGAACAAGCTGGCAGAAGGTTTTAAAGCCTCGGCCCACCCGCTTCTCTCCGTACATCACCTCCTGGGTGGTACTGCTCACACAGTGCACCAAAAACCTCACAAACTCTGAGGCAGAAAAGTCTGAGACACTCCCTCCAACTGGGTTATAGGTGAAACAGTGGTTTAGTGAGAGGGTTTTTAGTGAACACAGACATCAAAATGAATCTTCCCAGTTCTGGAGGTACCGGCATGAAATGTTTTGGGAACTCTTACATGAAAGGCCTGTTAAGACTGCCACATCTCACCCCCAGCAAGTCTCATTATTTTAAGCCACACCTGCTTCTTGCTTTTACTTTTTAACCCACAAGGAACAGTCTCTGAACTGACCACCCACTTACTCAACAATTTGTCTTGGCTCTGAGTGACCTCTGGCTGTTTCCAAAATTCAAGAAGAATCACGATTTCCACTACGAAGATATTCAAGCTAACTTGTTATGTCCATACCCTCCAGAGCCTGCGCTCCAGTCTTGAGAAACTCAAAGCCATTAAATGCACACTTAACACGTGCTCTGCACTAGACACTGCTGCTACTGCTAAGTCACTTCAGTAATGTCCGACCCTGTGTGACCCCATAGACAGCAGCCCACTAGGTTCCTCTGTCTCTGGGATTCTCCAGGCAAGAATACTGGAGTGGGTTGCCATTTCCTTTTCCAATGCATGAGAGTGAAAAGTGAAAGTGAAGTTGCTCAGCCGTGCCGGACTCTTCAAGACTCCATGGACTGCAGCCTACCAGGCTCCTCCGTCCATGGTATTTTCCAGGCAAGAGTACTGGAGTGGGGTGCCATTTCCTTCTCCAGTACTAGACACTAGGGCACAAAAATCAAGATCCCTGCCTCAACTTCCTCCTCTCACATCCACCTGGTTCCACCTTTGGAAAGTCTCCATGTCCTTTGGCACGGCCACCCCCCCAGCCCGAGGCCAGGCCCTTGGCTTTTCCTAGTGTACTGCAGTCTCGGCTGACTCGCCCAGACTCCCCAGTGTCTACAGAACTCAACTGTTGAGCACTGTGCTCTGATCTGGACTCCACCTCATCACACCTTTCAGAAGACAGTCTCCACCACCACTCCCTTTTCCACTGGCTCCTTCCAACTGCCATTTAAATAAGTTCAAGTCTTTCTCATTAAAAACAAATCTGGAGCCCGCTTTCTCCTCTAGCTACCACCCTTGCTTCTCCACTTCGTAGCCACATGTATTAAAAGCTGTCTAACAGAAGATAAACTTATGGGACTTCGCTGGTGGTGCAGTGGGTAAGACTCACCTGCCAACGCAGGGGACTAGAATTCGGTTCCCGGTCCAGGAAGATCCTACCTGCCGTGGAGCAACTAAGCCCATGAGCCACAACTGAAGCCTGAGTGCCCAGAGCGTGAGCTCTGCAGCACAAGAAGCCACTGCAGCGAGAAGCCCGCGCACCGCGATGGAGAGCAGCCCTCACTCGCCACCGCCAGAGAAAGCCTGCACTACCATGAATGAATGCACAGGGGTCAAGAACAAGTTGATGCATTATTAAAAAAAAAAAAAGGGCTTCCCCGGTGGCTCAGCTGGTAAAGAATCTGCCTGCAATGCAAGAGACCTGGGTTCAATCCCAGGCTTGGGAAGATCCCCTGGAGAAGGGAACGGTTACCCACTCCCGTACTCTGGCCTGGAGAATGCCATGGACTGTATCGTCCAAGGGGTCGCAAAGAGTCGGACACAACTGAGCGACTTTCACGTCACCTTCCCTTTCCCCGGCATTCCAGGGGTTAAGACTCTGCCTTCCAGTGCGCGAGGTGTGGGAATGCACCGGGTGTGGGTTTGATCCCTGGTCAGGAGCTATGATCCCACATGCCTCGGGACCGAAAAAACAAAACAGAACACAAGCAATACTGCAACAAATTCAAGAAAGACTTTAAAAAAACAGAGAAAGAAAACACATTTATAATTACCAAAGGGGAAAGGGCAGGGAGGGATAAATTAGGAGTTTGGGATTAGCAGATATAACCTACTATATACAAAATACATAAACAACAAGGTCCTACTGTAAAACATGGGGAAACATATTCAATATCCGGTAAAACCCAAAAACCAATACAACATTGTAAGTCAACTATATTTCAACTTAAAAAGAAGCTGTCTACACATACTACACTGCCTTCATTTCCACACTTCCTATTTACCACACAATCCACTGCAATTTGACTTCCACCCCAACCATTTCTCTGAAACTGTCTTACCAAGATCAACAGTGACTGTTTATTGCTAAATTCAATGGTCATGCTTCAGTCATTCTTTCAGCAAATATTTATTGTATGCCAACTATGTATCTAACTGTGCTCGGTTAGAAAAGAGCAGCACACAGGAGACAGATTAAACATAGAGCATATGTTAAACAATAACATAATTATTTTCACTATAATTGTGGCAAGTTGTAGGAAGAAGATATCAAGTCCTTATAATGGAGCAAATGGTGTTGGGTAGGGCACACAAGAACATATTCCTTAAGGAAGTAATTTCCAAGTTGAGCTCTAAAGGATGAAGAGAAATTAAGCAGGCAAAGAGGAGGAGCAAAGGATAACTGTGGAAACTGGGATGGCGGGCAGATCTGTGCAAAACTCCTAAGGCAGGAAAACAAGCTCCTCACACACACGAAAGCTGCCTACTGTCAGCTCCCTGGCCTACTACAATCCCTCAACTAACATTTATTGAAAGGAGGGCTTCCCTGGTGCTCCAGTGATTAAGAAACTGCCTGCCAACGCAGGGAACATGGGTTTGGTCCCTGGTCCGGGAAGATACCACATCCTGTGGGGCAACTAAGCCCATGCACCACAATTACTGAAGCCTGTGCGCTCTAGAGCCCATGTTCCACAACATGAGAAGCCTCCGCAATGAGAAGCCAGAACACTGCAATAACGAGCAGTCTCTGCTCACAGTAATGAAGATTCAGCCACAGCCAAAAATAAAGAAATAAAGAAAAAAAAGGAAGGAATGGCCCTCTACAAGGTGGCCCTAAAGAACCTATCTTTTAACACCCCTTACAAAGGAATGTTCTAGTTAAATCTTGATCTATTTTTTATTCCTGTCACACACATTCATATTCTTGTATCCTAACGCTCACACCTCGAGCTACTCTGGGTGTTTAGGCTACTGTTTACCCACCTTTTCTGCCCTTCATCAGACGTCCATCTTCCCTTCATGGTCCTCTAAAGGCAGGAAGTGTTTGTTTCACTTTGTCAAATACCTGCTTAATACCATTTGTCCTATAATTACAGTTCGTTATGTTTCTGCCTCCTCAGTCCCTCCCTCTCTGCAACACTGCCCCCAGCTCTAGGGGCAAAGAGTGTATCTTGATCATCTTCAGATCTCCAGGGCCTAGCCTAAAGGTGGGTGCCAAATGGATACTCTATGTGGCAAATCGAACTGAAAAACTTTACCCAGCTGCCAGCTACAGAGGTAATTTCCAAAGATAAGCTTCAACAGTCAGCAGCGATGAGTCGCCTGGAATATGTCCTTGGGACTACCTCCAGGTAAAGTCACATGAAGACGTCCTGATCTGTACCTGGCCTAGGCAATTCCCTCGGAACCTTCAGCCTCCCAAGCCTGGATTTTCTTCAGAAAAATACTCTTGGCCTTTTCCACATGCTTACAGTCTTAAAAGTCAATGATTCTCTCTTACAACCTTCATTCTAGGAAAAGGAAGAGAAATATAGTAATACAAAGTCTTGGAGATCTTGGTGAGGCCCAGTGGAAGACCAATCTAGAATGCTGTCTGCCTGGGAAAGTCATTCTCTAAGAGAAGACCTCACTGTACCAGGCTGTTCACCTCTCCCTTGACTGTGGTTACCGACCCTGTCTGCAGACTTAACAGTGACTGCTGATTGTCAAGAGTCTGACAAAGGGAGCCTGACTACGTAAATGCCCTCAGCAGCTTTGAACAATACAGAGCCCTTGTTAGGTGTTTAATAGTTAAAAACCTATGCCTTCACAGATTAAGACTGAAGGCAGGAGGAGAAGGGGACGACAGAGGAGGAGATGGTTGGATGGTATCACCAACTCAATGGACATGTGTTTGAGCAAGTTCTGGGAGTTGGTGATGGACAGGGAAGCCTGGCATGCTGCAGTCCATGGGGTCGCAGAGTCGGACATGACTGAGCAACCAAACTGAACTGACTGATGCCTTCATGGTTATTACTGGGATTTGTTGCTTTTAACTGCTAAGTGTGCGATGCAGACAAGGTGATAATTGCAATAAATGGTTCGCTAGGAAGTTTCTCACCTTCAGGATCTTTGGAAAAACAGTATAAAATATATTCCGCTTATACATGCTTCTCTCTTCCAACTTAATAATTGGTGATGTAACCCTCAAACAACCTGTGACTCTACTGAGGGCAGGCACAAGGGTACCAGGATGGTAAGGTTAAAAATCATCTATTCAAACCTAACCCTTTCATTTTTCTGAAACATAAATGGGATCAGAGGATAACTGAGTTGTCAAATCATGAGAAGGTCTCAAACCTAAGTTCTGAGACCACCAGACCTGTTACATTTTCATGACCCTGCTGCTGCTGCTAAGTCACTTCAGTCGTGTCCAACTCTGTGAGACCCCATAGATGGCAGCCCACCTGGCACCCTCGTCCCTGGGATTCTCCAGGCAAGAACACTGGAATGGGTTGCCATTTCCTTCTCCAATGCATGACAGTGAAAAGTGAAAGTGAAGTTGCTCAGTTGTGTCCGACTCTTAGCGACCCCATGGACTGCAGCCTACCAGGCTCCTCTGTCCATGGGATTTTCCAGGCAAGAGTACTGGAGTGGGGTGCCATTGCCTTCTCCATTTTCACTACCCTAGGCAGCCTCAAACAAGCTGAGACTTGCTCAAGACTACAGTTACTCTGTGGAAGGCTCAGCCTGCCACCCCAACTCAGAGCCAGTGCATTTCCCCTAAGACACTAATATTCACCTTAATCTTGAGCTAAGAGTTGGGTTTCTGCAAACAGTCCTTTTCTGACTTCAAAGTGGTGAGAAATTACAAGCGCTGAGAGCTCATGAACCCATAAAGCCTGACCTGAACTAACATGTACAGATTCTATCCTTTAACTTGAGAAAAAAATCTATGGTGCTTCTCATGTTCCACTAGACAATGAGAACCAGGAACAAAACCCAGCCAATTCAGTGCAGCACAAAACAAGTATGGTGACTGCTGTGCCCCCTGGGAGTTGACAGGTCAGGTATAGAAATCTGATTTGTTCAGGGATAAAGCAGGAAGCCAAGGGGCAGGGCAGCAACTGGTAGGAAACAGCCAAGAGAAAAAATATCACATTTTAATGAAGTGACTACCAACAAGACTAACAATAATGATTTATGTTCCAGCAGATACTCTTCTCTGCATACCAAAGGATTTTCCTCCTCACTAGCTTCCCAAATATACCAAAGGGAGTGTCTAAGGAAGAAAGACTAGATGATTTTTAAAGATGCTTACGGACTTTTCCGGACCTTAGATTCTTCATAAAGGGAGGGGTCAGATTATTCTTACTAATTCTGAGAGTCTATGACATCAAACCAGGGGCCTCTCATTTTTCAGGTCAAGGCACAGACACAGGAATCTCAGAAGGTTTTGTTCTTGCTGTTGTTCCCTTCTGCCCTTCTTTAGTTTATTGGGAAACATTTGTAAGGGTTAAGCAGACGAACTGGAATTAGACCTGGGTTTGAAACTTGACTCTCTGTCCTTGTGCAAATTATTTAACCTCTCAGATCCTATGTCTTAAACTTTTTTTTTTTTAAGAAAGTAAACAAGTAACTTTCTCCTCCAGTTCCTATCAGTTAAGATTTTAAATTGAAATACAGTTCACATACATTATGTTAGTTTCGGGTGTACTGTGTAGTGATTTGATGTCTGTGTACATTATGAAATGATCACCACACTAACACTAACTTCAGTAACCACCTGTTTCTGTACAAAGTTACTACAATGTTATTGACCATATTCCTTATTCTGTATATTACATCCCTATGGCTTATTTTATAACTAGAGGTTTGTACCTCTTAATTCTCTTCACCTATTTCACCTCCCTTGTCTCTTAATCTTTAAAAAGATGATAATGTCATCCACCTTACAGCATTACCAAGAGAATTAAGAGAAATACATTACATGAAAATACCTCCCACAGTGCCTGGCACTTAGTTGGCAACTGAACTGTGAGAAGCTTACCTTCTTTCTTTCCTGTATACCTAGGGAGTTGGCTGGGGAAAAAGTTGAGCTATTAGATACACTAGCCTCAGGATTTCCCTGGCGGTCCAGTGGTTAAGACTCCACATTTCCACTGCAGGGGACACAGGTTCAATTCCTGGTGGGAGAACTAAGATCCTGTATGCCATGCAGTCAAAAAAAAAAAAAAGACAAGCATACAGAGAAACCCACTGGCCTCTAAAATCTGAAGGGGAGGTTTCCAAAACAAATCCAGCAAATGTTTTCTATGTGCCCATATGCAAGACACAAAGTACGCCACCAACTTCTGGGGCCCTTCATGAGTATAAGGGGCAAGGATATGTACAAAAATAACATACCTCAAAGAGGGACAAACCAGGTGCTGGGGGCAGGGCAAGCTTGGTAGCGGAGTAAGATATTTGGTAGAGACACAAACAAGACAGGTGGTTCTTGTAGCTTTGGGGCACTCAGGTTCTTACTTCCAACAAGTTTACTTAGCTGTGAATGAGTGGGCATTTTCTTATCTGGGGGAAGGGCTACAAATTGGTGAACCTGGTTAACCAAATCGTACACTCTTGGATGGACATTCTCAACCCACTGTCAATGGCAGAGAAGAACTACTTCGAGTCCTTATTATGTGTCAGGCAGTGTTCTAAGCACTATGCAAGCATGAACTAAATGAACATGGTTGGAAAAATCCCCTGGAGGAGGAAATGGCAACCCAGTCCAGTATTCTTGCCTGGAGAATTCCATGGACAGAGGAGTCTGGAGGGATACAGTCCATGGGGTCTCAAAGAGTTGGACACGACTTGAGTGACTAAAAACTAAAAATCAAAACTAAGGATTCCATTAAATAAGGACTAGTACTATTTCCATTTTACTGAAAATGAAATGGACATGGTCCATTAGTAAGTGTTAGAGCTGGAATTAGACCACAGGGTCTGCTAACTCCAAAGTCTATGTCTTTAACTACATTCTAGACTTTCTTTCCTGGAAAAATAAATCATGGCCAGAAAGATCTAACCAAATGGAATCCCAGGATGGATGTTCAAGGTGTACTTTAATGGAATCAAGCAATGGTTTCATGTTTAGCTACTGTTGGATGTGAATGAAAAGGTAAGAGAGTCTAATTCTTGTTACTGTATAAAGCAAGGTCAAAAGTGGGAAAGAACAGACTTGTAAGAGACTTGTACAGTTCCCTGTCCTCTCACTGAAACGCCGAAGTGGTATCTGGGGGTGGACCCCACCCCTCCTTAGTATGCCTGATCCTGAGCTCCCTGCCTCAGTTTGCACTGATCAGAAGCCAGCCCTGGGCTAAAACCAGCCTAGCGTCCAGAAAAGGCAGACAACACACCAGGAATGTGGAAAGTCTAACAGTTGAGTTCCTATTCTATGATGGGTTTCTATTCAGCTTTAAAACCTTGTGGTCTTCTTGGACCCTGCTTTGCTCCCTCCATTCCATATCCAGGGCCATTCGTGTCACCCTGCCCTGACCACAACAAAAGGCATTTCCTCTGGCTGGTGCCTTCTTCCCCATTCCTATCACTAACAAGCTCAGCTCAGGGCCCAAAGTACCCTACTCCAGACTGGTGCTCTTCCTCACCCTTGTCCAATTCATTGTGCCCACCAAAAAGACTGATAGTCTAAACATAATATACACACGTCGTGCCACTAAACCTATGGTCTCTACTGCATACCAGAAAATTCTACAAGCCTGGCATTAAACCCTCCACAGTCCGGCTTCACGCACCTTCTCAGCCTTACATTCCACTTCCTACGACTCCCACACCTTCCAATCTTTGTCTCCACCATACATATCAAGTCACCAACCCTTGTGAAGATCTTGACACTCACCAGCCTTTGTAATTGTACCCTCAGTTTCTCCCTTACCAGGATATCAACCTGCTAAATCCCATGCCCCTTTCTTTAACCTACCTAAGATTTCTCAAATCTTACCCTCAAGTATGACCCGAACAAATGTGATAGCCACTCTGGACACCATGCTGTTCTTCAAACATGCCAAGCACATTCCTGGCTCAGGGTCTTTGCTCATTTTCTTGTATTCCTTGTCCAAAATCTTCTTCCCCCAGATACGTTTCATTTCTCTGCTTAGATGGCATTAACCACAGAGGTTCCCATGATATCCCACTGCACCTACGCCCTTATCATACTTCATTTCTCTTCCGAGCAGTTACCCCTGACATATGATATTCATGTATTTACTTACTGTCTATCTCTCACCACCAGAACATACACTTCATGAGGGAAAGGATTTGATCTATCTTGCCCTGTGCTGAATCCCCCAGGCCTAGACGTGTTGGTATACAGTAGGAACTTAATATATATTTGTGGGATGAATGTATGAATAAAGTTCTCCTTCACCTTTGAAATTCCCTAGTGTTATCACCTGAAAGCTTCCCTGGTGGCTCAGATAATAAAAGAATCTGCCTCCAGTGTAGGAGATGCAGGTTCCATCTCTGGATCAGAAAGATGCCCTGGAGAAACGAATGGCTACTCATTCCAGTATTCTTGCTGGTAAATCCCATGGACAGAGGCGCCTAACAGGCTACAGTCCATGGGGTCACAAAGAGTTGGACATGATTGAGCAACTAATACACACACATAAAATGTTGTCACCTACAGGACTCATAATAGCTTGTCTTGTTTATTTTTTCCTTAATTACTCTAAATAGTGAATATGCCAAAGGCACAAACCACATATTATTCATTTCCACAAATATTTATTAATGGCCTACTGTGTGCCAGATCCTGTACATCTCAAGGACTTTGGACTATTGGAAAGAGCACTGGACAGGTTAGTCCTGGCTCTACCACTAGTTGAGTGACCCTAGACAAATCCATCTTCCTCCCTGGGCCTCAGTTTCTTTACATGTAAAATGAGGAGAGTTACATTATCTCTAGCATATGTAACACTTGGACCCAGCCCAGTGCCTTAGACACCACAGGTACTCAGCAAATATTTGATTTCTTTGTTGTTGATACTCCTGTTACACAGGAACCTGAGTTGTCTTGGAACACAGTTCAGACATAACAAGTAAAAGTTTAAGTCCCACTTCCTTCTCTGACTCCATGGGCAACTTCATTCTAGTGTTTATGATATAGAGAGGATGATGCACCAAATTTGAAACTGGAAAATATTAATTCTGACCACCGCCATTTACTTGGCTTTGGAACCTTGAACAAGCAATTTCTGAACCTTAGTCTCCTCTCCCATAAAACAGCCATATTGACCTTCTCATAGCTCTTCAAAGGCACCACGTGCCTTCCTGCCTCGGGACCTTTTTATGTTCCCTCTGCCTGGAAAGTTCTTTGCCCTTTCTTAGCTGGACTAACTTCTACTTATTTTCAGGGCTCAGTATAAACTTGCTTTTTAAAGGAATGTATTCCCTATCCACTCCACTTCCCCCTGATGCAATCTTATTGTAATTATCTCATTTGCTCACCTCATTTATTTACCGTTCGTCTCTAGGAGTGTAAGCACCATAAAGGTAAGAACTGTGTCTGTTTTGTTTATATTTCTCAGCGCTTGGCTAAGCGCATGGTCCAGAAGTATCCAATAAATATTTTTATGGAAGAATGTACAAACTAATGCATCCAGAGGCACTAATACCTCCGGACAGCTTTTTGGTTCCTTCAGAGCAAGAGCCAAGAAACATTACTGCACTCTAAGATCTTTCACAAGTTTCTGAGAATCAAAGTTCAAGACAGGGAACCGACATTACCTAGAGGTTAGGGGAAAAAAATTAGAAATCATTTGAGATAAAAAAAAAAAACTCTGGAAGCTAAAAAAAAAAAAAAAACCAGTAAAACAGGAAGAGACAGGCAGTATGTCTACCCCTAGCCCTCTTTCTCCAGAAGCCTATTATCAAGAATAAGGAGAAAATGCCATGCTCGCATGGTGAGGAAGTGACCCACTGGTGGCCTGCTCCTTGTATTCAGGATGGAGGAAGTGACTGTCCACAGGCTGAAAGCCAGGAAGCAGGGGCAGATATCCCGGACAGTCTCCCTCCTCCACTATTCCCTCCTGCCAGCTCTAGAAAGCTTCTGGATGCTGACCCTGGTGGACCTAAAGGCTGGGCCACCCACACAGGTGGCTGGGAAACAGTAAGGTCCTGGTGCTGGGGGACAGACAAGCAGGGCAGGAAGCTGCAGGGTGGTGTGAGGTGATGGGGAGGGGACTGCAGGCCCAGCCAACCTAACCCTGAAGCTACCCTTCACCCTTATATACTTCCTTTTAGGAGGTGTTGGCCCACCTTCCTCTCTGCTCTCAGAGGGGCCCTCAGGGGGCGGGGCCTACTTGCCCCAGAAAGATGCACTCTCTCCCTACGCTCCGTCGCTTCCTAAACCCCCAAGGAGCCCACACTGCTTACTTCCTGCAAAGAATCCCAACGTCCAGGAGACCGACCGCAACATACCCGCCAGAAGCCTTGGATCCCATGGGGAAAGCCATACTCTCCGCAATTTTCCACAGAAAACCCATTACCCGGGGTAACTCTGCATTCCCTCAGAACTGCCCCAAACTCTGAGGTTCCCGTACTCTTCATGTGCCCTCAAACCCCTCACTCCAAGGAAACCCGGGCTCCTCAGCTTCCAGTTTTAATTTGAGGACCTGCAGCCGCCAGGGCCACAGAAAAAGACGCTCCCGGCATTCCTCCCCTCAGGGACCTCAGCTCGCGGGAAACCGCCCCACTCCGCTAGCCGCCCCCTCTCGCGAGCCCTCTTCCCGCCCCCACAGCCTCCGCGTCTCCGGGGAGCGCTGCGCTCATTCGCCCAATTATCCCTCTGAGGAGCGGGGACCACACAGACAGACACTCCCGAGAGGCCGCCAGCTCCCCTCAGGCGCCCCGAGCCCAGGACAGGACGGCGCGGCCCTTTCTTACCCGCCTGCGCCGCCATGGTCCCGGAGGCGCGGAAATGAGGAGGAAGAGACCGCTGCCACACCACCTCCGCGAGGCTCCCGCCGCCGCCTCAGGCGCGGGAGAACCTCAGCCCCGGGCGCGAGCGGGTTGCGCCGCCTACGGCGCCCGGGGAGGACCAAACCCGCACCTGGCACGGGGGCCCGCCCGCCGACGCCCCGCCCAGCCGAGGCCAGGCCCCGCCCCCTTGGCGCGGGCTCTGCGGCGGCCCTAGCGCCCCCTAGCGCTGGAGGCGCCCGCCCTGGGTGCCCGAACTGGTGAGGGCGATTCAGAGCAGGCCTGAGATCTAACTCAGAGGCCTCTCTACCCATAAGGATGAAGAAAACAGAAGCTAGAGGGTCAGGTTTGACTGCCTCAAAATAAGCTGAGCTGGAATGGGAACACAGGCTCTTAATCTCCAGTTCAGAGGTCTTTTCAGCAGAGTATTTGGAATCAAGAGTATGAAGCTGGAGAAACCAGGTTTACCCCCAAAACAGCTTTGGGGAGGGTGGTGGGGGGTGAGCTTTTCTCAGAAGCTTCTGGCTCAGAGAAGCCACTTGTCTAGAAGCAAGCTCACACTCGGTGGCAGATCCTTAACAGGCCAAGTATGTACATAAATGACTCCAGAACACCAGATCTTCCAGTGGAAATATACCTGTGGTCTGGATTCACCCTTTTCCGACTCCTCTTTGTAGAGAAGAGCCCTGGACCAGGATTTAGGACAGCAGACTGGTTTCTGGCAGCCACTACCTGGCTGATGGCCTTGAGAACCACTTCCCTCACTGGATTTGGTTCCCTGTGTGATGAAGGTTGACCACATCAGCTGGTCCCTGAGGTCCTTCCTGTCTGATTTTCTTGTGCTGGGTCTTTCCTTAGATCAGATTTAGGTCATGAGAAAGTGTACGAGTGACCAGGAAGGGGGCCCAAGGAAGTGAATCAGGACACTCCCACCAAGGATGAAATTCAACCCAGCCGACTCCAGTCCAAGCAAAGGTGAGCATGGAGTACGAAAAGGTGAGCACAGTTCTCTTCCCTTGTGCCCTGACCATGTAGTCCAAACCAGATGCAGGTCAGATGGGCCGCTGATGTCCTGAGTGTGAAGAAAGTGCTGTGGGGCGGTGGGGGAGATGTGCCTGACTTCTGTTAGTTCCTGGGAACCCTCTTCTGCAGCTGGCTTTAGTGTCTGAAGAAATCTCTCCTCTGATATAGTAAAGATGAAACTGTGTGTTGAGTTAAAGTGATGGGGATCCAGGGAACTCTCCTGACAAGCCACCTCAGGGCTAGACAACAGGCGCGGGACTTTTATTTGTCCCGCACATGGAAGAGGTTACACTGTATTTTCCCAGACGCTGGCAGCCTTGGAATCAAGACCCCCGGGAGGCTTTCCCTCTCCCTCTGCCCCACAGCAAGGTACCCAGGTCTGTTTCATCTCCTTCTTCACTCTCATTTCTTTCCCATCTCCAGCCTCATGGTCTTCACCCACTGGGAGTGAGGGGATAAACAACTCCCCGAAGTTGCCCCCTGGGAAGCTGAGGGAACTCTGAGAAATGCAAGTTAAAATGTAAAGGAAGAGAACAGCAGTCTATAGAAATGATATAACCCAGAGAAAGCTTTTCAACATGGACACAAAGAACATTTCAAAAGCACTGATGAACTCAAAGGGAGTTCTGGAGGGCAGAAAAGACGTGTGTGCAGGGAGAAGGCCCCCTGCATTTCTGGCACCAAGTCAACTGTCCAGTTTGACTACATGACCATGGCTTGGTCAGTCCTTGAGGCCAGATACGGCTGACTGACTCACAGTCAACTCTCTGGGCCGACAGAAATGGAAACCTGGGCCCTAACACCAGCTTAAGGTTGAAGCTCTGCCATCCTGAGGGCACTGGTCTACTGGTCAACAGCCAGACACTCCCAGCGTCGCTTCCATGTGCTTCAAACCAAATCAGCCAGACACTCCCAGTGTCGCTTCCATGTGCTTCAAACCGAATCAGTCCAGGGTCTCTAATCTCCTCTCCCTGGATCGTCCTGCCTAACATGGACTGAGGAATCATCCAAAGTTATGCTTCTGTCACCTCTCTGCTCGAAACCTGTAATAGCTCTCCACTGCCGACAAAATAACAGCCAAACCAGGCCCTCACGAGCTAACCACATCTCACCCTATAGCCTTCTCTTCCTACTCCCGTCACTCCAGGACTCTGCTTCTTCCTGAATGCATTCTGCCCCAGTACCATTCTGCCATGCCTACAGCCACCAGCTGTGCCCACTGACCCCCCTGCTCCCCAAGTTCTCTGTAGTTTTGTTGTCCCGTTCTGCCACAAGTGCAGTCTTGTTTCTAAACTCTTAACACATTGTTATTTTCAATTGTATCATTTTGCAACCCCTGTGAACTAATCTGAATCTGCACTGTCCAGTGAGGTAGCCACTAGCCATATGTGGCTATTTAAATTGAGATTGAAAAACTCAGTTCTTCAGGCCACTAGCCACATTTCAGGAGCCTGACAGCCACCTGTGGCTAGCGATTACCGTGTTGCACGGTGCAGACAGAGAACATCTCCACAACTGTCAAAATTTTATTCCATGGTGCTGTTCCAGACAGTGGTCAGGAAAGGCTGCTAACATCACAGAGAGGGACTACCAGACATTATGTGTCTCCTGATACGATGCAGCGGGTATACACTACCACTTATGACACAGTCTTACAAAACAAACAAAAAATAAAATCTGAATCTGGCCAAGTCTCTAGACTTAACAACCAACTTACAGGAAATGCAAGCGTAAGTAGGCTTGGTTAATACCACAGTGATGCAAACAGCAGAAGTGAAGCTACAGCAGACTCAACAGGACAAATGAACTGGTTTCCTTAACAGATAAACCCCAAGGGAAAGAAGAGATGGAAAAGGACCATATAGATATAACAGAAACTTAGACATCCAATACCAATGTATGGGTCTATTTTGGATCTCAACACAGACTGTACGAAAAGTTATGAGACAACTAGGAAGATTTGAACAATGATTGGACACATGATATTAAGGAAGTACCATTAATTTTTAAAGGTACATGCAAAGTATTTTGGCTAGTTTTAAGAATCATTATTGAGATGCACATTGAAATACTTAAGATGGGCTATGACTAGAATTTGCTTCCAAACAGTGTTCCAGCAGGACAAATGAATTGGAGAGGAGCAGTGTGAGGGTGGGGATAAGTTACGACTGGACCTGTGTTGGTGGCTACTGGGGCTGGGAAACTGGCCCACAGAGGCTTTCCTGCCCCGCTCTCCTGTGCCTGGTTTCCTCTTCTTACTGGGTTTATCAACTCCTAGAGCTCCCTTCAGCACTCTTGCCTGGAGAATCCCAGCGACAGAGAAGCCTGGTGGGCTGTAGTCAGACATGACCCGCCGAGGGTCGGACCCCACTGAGCGACTTCACTTTTTCACTTCCATGCATTGGAGAAGGAAATGGCAGCCCACTCCAGTGTTCTTGCCAGGAGAATCCCAGGGACAGGGGAGCCTGGTGGGCTGCCGTCTATGGGGTCGCACAGAGTCAGACACGACTGAAGCAACTTAGCAGCAGCAGAGCTCCCTTATCTTTGCATTTTCTACTACATCTTGACACTATTCAACTTGGTAACTCTGAGGTCAAAGTTTAAGAGGGTGAAGAGAGCTCCTCTCAGAGGGATGACCTGTAGCTCTGATGTGCTGGGGAGCCTGAGGCTGGGCCAGGTTTGTAATCCCACCATCTCCCAAGGAGCTTTACAGAGCAGCACGGCCCCTGCTCAAGGTGGAGGGCGCAGCTGGAGGACTAGACAGCCTGCCTTGTCAAGGAACACGGAGAGACATGCTGACGCTCAACAACCCGATTTCCTCAAGGCTCTTTCGGGCCACAAGCTAGGCTCCATGGTGGCAGCCTGCAAGCTTCAGATTTCCATACACTTATCAGAACTGGGTCTGCCTGCCAGACAGGTCACAACTTGGGTGGGGCTGTCTCTGAAACCAGGGCTCCAACCTAAGCTTCTCATTTCAAGTATCCACGGGTGTTTGAAGACTTTCATCTTCAGTTTAACATTCTTGAGGACACAAAGGTGCTTTGAAGAGGCCAGACCAGTGTGACGAGTCCCCAACCCATACCCCCACTC
Organism: Ovis aries; assembly: GCF_016772045.2. Lineage (NCBI taxonomy): Eukaryota > Metazoa > Chordata > Mammalia > Artiodactyla > Bovidae > Ovis > Ovis aries. The sequence continues at coordinate 69,946,489 of NC_056070.1, read as the reverse complement.
CCCTGACACAGAAACTCCACAGCTCAGTTATGTAAAACTGTTTGTTTAATTCTAAATCAAATCGCTTTCACAACAGTGAAAATTAGTGACTGGGCAAGGTGTGCCACTGTACACGGTGTTGTTTCCTGACAGGTGGCAGGAGGGGCTGGGGCCCAGAACATAGAAACACACACACGAGAGAGGAAAACTGCCTCGGCAGAGAGGCTATGTGGTGAGCCTGCAGGGGGCTCAGAAGGGGGCTCCCTGTCGGGGCTGGGCCAGCAGTCCCAAGTCGGCTCTCCTGGCCCAGCTCCTGGCAGAGGGCGAGTGGGGACCTGCAAGGTTCAAGATCAGCACTGGGCCAACCTGGCTTTTCTAACAGTTTCCTGGGATGCCTTTGCTGGTGGAGCTCGCCTGGGCCCACTCCACTTCGTTGAAGGGTCCAAATTATTTGTCTTCCTACCTGCAACCCTTTCTTTAACCTTTCTTCTGCAGACCCATTTCTGTTGGATCCATCCAACTGAAGTCCTCTTGCCCATCACTAGGTGGGGCCATCGCACTGAGAAACTTCAGGGGCCCTCACCAGAGGTGAGAAAAAGAGCACTTTTCTCCTGTGGGTGCCCAGGGAATGTTTAAAATCCATCAGGCACACTGTAAAGGAGGTGGCTTATTCCTACCAAATGGGTTCAGTAAACGAACCACCTACTCAATACTTGTGTTTTGTCGGTTTGAACACTGAGCTCTGGCACTGAAAGCTACGGGGCTGGGGAAGGGGGCTGCAGTGGAGGGGGCAGAGGGCCTCCCTCATCTTCCTCCAGGTCTCGGTCTCCACAGGCTGTGCAGAGCTGTATCTGGAACACACACTAGGGGGGCTCTCTACTGGGGTAAGCCCAGGAGCAGTGTGGACCGGTGACGGGAGAGCACCCCAGAGTAAACCCACCTCCCCCGACCCTGAGGATCTCTCCTGTAAGAGACTCGATTTCTAGGAAGAGGCCAGATTGGCAGAGCGAGAACCTTCCCACCCGGTGAGCTGGCCTGCTGCCTGCACCACACTTCTTCCACCAGATTCAGAGGAAGAAGCTTTTGAGATTGAAAATCAGATCAAGGGCTGGGGAGGAATGGCTTCCCTGGACGTTTCCAGAGGAAGGTTTCCACGGGAAGACCGCATCCTCTTATCATGCTGAGGCTCCTGGTCTCTGTGCCCGGCTCTACAAAACACCAGGGGCTGCCGGCTCTGGAGGCGCATGCTCCCCTGGTTTTAGCACACACATAGAAGGTCTTGGAGCCACACCAAAATCAGAGTCACACGCTGGTCTCCCCGTCCCTGCCTCTTCATTAAGGACAATCTGGCTTCTGAGGAGAGTGGTCTTCAACATACTGCTGGGATGACTCAACACGGCCCCCCAGTTTCCTCTGGGGGGTCTGGGAGAGGATGCACCCAGAGCTTCTGCGGCCTTGGGATAGCTGCTCATTCAGTCCTTTCTGCATCCGAGCTCAGAACCCCACCTGAGTCCCACAGCAGGTCTCTCCTAAGATGCAGTCGGGCCTGGGCTCGGCAATCACCTGGGTTGGTGCCCCTGGGCAGGAGGCAGATGTGCACAGTTCTGGAGGGTGAGGTGATGGGCAACCACATGTCTCTGTGGGTAATATACGTCAGGAAATCAGGAGGTCATTCAGGCCACTCTGGAGCCAAAGACACTGAACAAGGCCCAGAGGCAATCAATCTTTGGGTCTCTGGTGAGTTCATGAATCAACCCCAGCTCCAGCTGCTGCAATAAGGATCTTAATAGAACAGCCATTTCATGCACGTCTGCTGAGGAAGAGGAGAAAACAGGACAGAACAGCACTGGGATGCGACAGGGGAACCTCTCTGCTCGAGGAGTCCCATGACCTCAGAGGCCACTCACCAAGGGGTATTTTTATAAAGAGATGGAAGAAAGTTTCCATACTGGGTTCATCCCTTTGTCTTTGTACTGTTAACTTCGGGTGAAACTGGACAGTTCCTCTTCTCCTGCTTCTCCCCTGTGTGGAGTCAGGACCTGCTGAGCTGGCTGGACAGGATTTCATGGTGTAACCAGCTGAGAGACTGACTCGATGCCGAGGCCTGAGGTTACAGCAGGTTGTGTACAGCAGTGGCCAGACTCCAGGGTTCTCAACGGCTGGTCTTGAGTTCCAAAGCTCTGCTGGAGAAGCAAGACTCCTTGATGTGTCGCTAACCCCACTGATTCCAGGGGTCAGGATTAGCCAGGAAGTCAAACATCAAGAGTGGGGGTGGCGTATCACTGGTCCAGCGGCCCTGCCGTGGATGTGGGCCGGGAGCCCAGCATTAGGCAATCAATAGCCAGAACATGATCACCAGGGCCACAAACAGGAAGAGGCGTGAGAGGAACTGCTCGTCCACGTACTGGGGCGTTCCGGGGACAGCTGGAGGGACACAAGGGAGGGGAGAGGCTGTGAGAATGCAGCAGCCGTGCTCATTGGCCGCTGGGTCAGAAGTCCAGAGCATCAAGCTTCGTCTCTTTACAACAGAATCCTGCTACACTGAAAATATTTCCAACCCCAAATAATATCAGACAAAACAAAATCAGAATTATTTTAAAAATGTGGAATCATGTAACAACAAGGATAAAAGTCTCCAGTTTATCCTAAGAGGGTTTTTGCCTGCAGGTGCACATAAAACAGGAAAGTCTTGGAGGAAAAGAGGAAAAGCTACTCTCTGTTAAGTATCTTATGTGTGCTGTTTAGTATACACATTACGGCCTGGTAGGTATTTTTATCCCATTTTGTGTAATAAGGACTGAAGCACAGGTATGAGGGAACCTTCCCAACATCTCGAGGTCCATGAGCTGGTGGAGACCCCGCAGCTGTGCTCTCAGCCTCTGCACACTGTCTCTGGGTTCCGGCACTGGTGAGTCAGGAGGGGTTTCAGGGAGCCCCATGTGGGGTGTCTTCCTTTTTCAGAGGCAAGAACGAGCGCCCAGACAGACAAGAAGACCTGTCTCCCTTAGTGCATAGCAGGCTCGGGGCAGAAATGGGCTGAGAGCCTGGGTCTCCACTCCTCTCCGCTCTCAGAAAAGCTACTATGCAGAGCTCCTCCTCCTGCCTGTGGGGCAAGGAGTTAGGAGAACCTCCATCCCAGATGGGCAAACTGTACCCATCACGACAGGGAAAACCGCCTGTGACTGGGGCAGGGGGGTGCAGTGGCCCGCGGTTAGCCTGGCTGTGAACTCTGTGCGCCTGGGAAGCCCCAGGCGAGGCGGGGCCAGGATGGATGGAACCGTGCTGCCAGGCAGGCGCCTGCTCCTCCCAACGCCCTGAATGGCTGCTTCGGAGCAGAGCACACCCGGCGCTGCGGGACCTCTCTCCTCTGGTGAAACAGCAGATGGGCAGGGGAGAGACTTCTGGGGCAGAGGAAGGCAGGAAGGCCAGTCCCCAGATTGCATGGGGCTGCGTTCCTCCCCAGTGAGGCGTTCTGGTGGAGCCAGGCAGGCTGGCAGGCAACAAAGACTCATGGATTGTCTGCCATGTGCCAAGCACCAGGGTGGAGGCACGAGAAGAATGGACAGCTCAGGAGAGGCTCCTGTCCTGAGAGCGTGAGCTCCTGCTCCAGAACCATGCACCATGCCCTGCACACCAGAGGCACCAGTGAGCACAGGCAGCACTCAGTGGCCTCGGCAGCTCCAGGGTCAGGATCCAGGCCCAGGCATCAGACTGTAACAGAGCCCAGGGCATCTACCTTGCCACCCTGCCCTACACTGAATGAGCTGGCACTCAAGCTGACTGAAGGGAGAAAGGCAGAAGCAGGTGGCAGACCCAGGCAGAGTTCCCAGAGGGCTGGGACTTAGGACCAGCCCCATGTGCATCCTGGGGGAAACTGGCCAGAGATGCTAGAGAACCGAGAGGTCCTGACTCCACGCAGTCTCCCTGCCCTCCCCACCCGCAATGGTCAAAGGTGAGGGGTATGTGCCCAGGATGATGCTTCTACTCAGCTGGTATAGTTTATCCCTTTTCATTTTAGGGGCATGGGAAGTATCTTGGGAACCACTACTGAGAGTTTTCTGATTTGTAAAATGGAGCAGGACCCCGAGTTTATGATGGAAAGCACTCTGAACATGCCTAATGCTTGGTAAGTGTGCAGTGTTATGACCAGGACTACCAGTAATCTGGAAAGAGTTCAGCGCATTTTGAAAAGCCTGATTATCCATGTAGTAACATACATACTGTGCAATTCCAAGGAGTCCGCAAGCAAAATTACCGAGAGAACAGGGTCTTACCTGGAGGAGGCCGCCCATCATTTATGTTAAATGCTGTGGCAAATATACCAAAGGGAAAGGCCCCAATTCCAAAAGACATCTGGAAGCCACCATCTCCGAATCCAAACCCTTGGAATCCCTGTGTGGAAGAGACTCTCTTCAGAACCAGCAGGTTTCTCCCGTACCTGTCACATGTCACCTTACATACGTGTGGCACCTCCCACCCTCTTTTCCTCCCATCTCAACCCCAAGGCAGAGGAGCTCTGCTCTTCTGCCCTTCCAGGCGGCCCAGCTAAGGAGCTGTGAATGTCAGAAAGGGCTGGCTCTGGCCCAAAGTAGAACTCTCTGCTGATGCATGTGAGGGTTCTCAGAGCCCCAGGGGTTCTTTCCCAGAGTCCCACACTAGCCAGAACACTTTTCATGCTTTGTAACAGCCGGAGTGGCAATAACTCCTATGCCCAATTACAAAGGAACACAGAGCAAGCTACACACTACCTGTAACAGCAACAGAAAGTGGAACCATAACTAGCCAACAATAGAGACCATGATCAAAATTTCCATACATCCTCCCAAACAACACTACGCTGACTACTCAGGAACACAGAAAGACTCTTGTGACAAGTTATCAGATAAAACTGTTTGAACACCATGATCACAAGTACAAGACAATATGCACACAGGTGGAAAAGATATGGCTAAGTATTCTCCCTCAAGTTTTTCTTTTAATATTGTCACAGAGAATTTTAAAACTTCAAAACACTTTTTTCTCCTGATTATAAAAGTAATATATGCTTGCTATGAGAAATTCACATATTATAAGAATAAATGACATAGAAAGTCAGAGGTCTCCTGTTTACCCTCCACTTCTAACTCCTGCCTGCAGTGATCACTGTCAGCAGTCTGGTACCGTCCTCAGCTTTTTTCTCTATAATGTGTTCTACACGGCATCATCTTTCACATGAAAAGATTCAGCAAGAACTACAATACTGTAAATAGGTTAACTCCTATTTTCTAAGGGCCAGCTTTGTGCTGGGCACCAAGTGAAGTACTGGGACACTCAAATCACATTTAATTCTTACATCAGGATCACCCACATTCACAGATAACCAAACCAAGGCTCAGAAGTGAAATAACTTGACCAAGGTCACACAGCTGGTAAGGGGTAGAGTTTAGATCTGAAACTAGATCAATATGGTCTGAAAATCCATGCTTTTTTCTAATATTTATGTGGCTACACCAGGTCTGCACTAGTTGTGGCACGTGGGATCCAGTTCCCTGACTAGGGATGGAACCTGGGCCCCCCGCCTTGGGAGCTCAGAGTTTTAGCCACTGAACCACCAGCGAAGTCCCAAAGCATAGTGTTTTTATTTTTTTGGCAGCACTGAGCAGCATTCAGGATCTTAGTTTCCTGACCAGGGATAGATCCTGAGCCCCCTGTAATGGAAGTGCAGAGTCTTAACCACATGGACCCCCCTTCCCCTGCCATGTTCTTAATTATTGTGCACATGTTAAATAAACTCTCCTCCTCTGCATCCGTGGGAAGATCCTTAGAAGAAATGATTTTAAAATAATTTTAACAAGAAAAATTGTTGGGCTAACTGCTCTCCACAAAGAGCTGACCGGCTGCACTTGTGAGTCTTTCGAAGGTCATGGAGGTGGCCGCCCCCATCCCTACTGAGTGTAGCCTGGCACCAGCCCTGAACTTCCTGCTGGGCCGCACTACCTATAAAGCCTAACAGCCGATTTTGATAAGATGAACAGGGAAGGAAAACAACTGGTTTCCATCTCCTTGGTACAGAAAAGCCTCCAACTCAAAACCAGCCTGGTGGAGTCTAAGGGGTCCTGGGATCAGGGCTGCCTTACCTAGAAAGGTGCAACTGTTGCATCAGGAACCACCACCTCATTCAGGGCCAGCCCAAGGACTGACCCTCCAGCCCCACTTCCAGCAACACCTGTGTAACCCCACAAGGCCTCACATGCGGTGGGCTTCTGCTCCTGGGGCAGAGCAAGCAAAGCCTGCCTGGCGGTTGCGAGTGGGCGCTGGTCGACATCAAAGGTGCATCGCAGTTTTCACAGCCAGGGCCTCTGCCTTCCTGGGGCCTCGGATTACTGTGTTAGGAGCAATGCTCTGCTGGGAACCAAAGCCTGGGATGGTTAACGTGAGGTGATCTGGTAGTCAAGAGGCAGGACTTCAATACAAGCCTGGTCTAGGTTTCAGCTTTGTTTGTGTGGCCCTGGACAAGTCACTACACAAACCTCAGTCTCCTCTTTTGTTCAGTGGGTTGATGTAAGGTTTAAATAAGATCATACGTATAAAGCCTTAACATATAGCTCTATGTATATAATAATCATTCATCAAGCGTTCATTGCTGTTATTAAGATCCTCAATCTGAAAGCAACTAAAAGGTCCTTCAATGAAAAAAAAATTATAATGCATCAAAATTCAATGAAATAAGTAATTATTTTATTATTATTAAAACTAATAAAGAGGACACAAAGAACCTCATGGAAAATATTGTCAAAATTAAATTTTAGCATTGATCAGCTATACCCCAATACAAAATAAAAAAATTAAAATAAAATAAAATTTTCTTGAAAAAGAAAGCAGAATGCTAATGGCTACATAAAAATATACATACACAAGCACACAGACAAAGAGAAGATGGAGAAATGAAATATACTTGTTTTGTGCAAATTTAAATGTGCAAATTTTTAATCCAGTTAACTCTACTTCTAAGAATTTATCCCAGTAATCGTGAACCTGCAAAAAATTTATAAATTCAGCAGAGGGGGAATTCTCTGGTGGCCCAGTAGTTCGGACTCAGGGCTTTCACTGTCGAGGGCCTGGGTTCAATCCCTGGTTGGGGAACTAAGATCCTGTAAGCTGGCTGTGCAGTGTGGCCAAAAAAAGAAATTCATCAGAGTATTTTTTAAATATAAAAAAGAAAAGGAAGCAGTTAGATATCCATTCAATCCAAAGGATTAAATAAATTACGTTAAGTCCATCTGAACACTTAAACGGCAATTAAGTAAAATAGTACTGATGCAAAATCTCAAGATACATCATTACAAACCCCTCCCTCTCTGAGGATATTTCTCATTATACTGCTTCACATACACTGTGTTTCTACAAATGGAAGGTCATGGCAACCCTGCATCAAGAAAGTCTACAGGCATCATTTTTCCAACATCATTTGTTTGATTTATCATATTTTGCTAATTGCAGTATTCCAGACTTGTTCACTATTATGTTTGTTACAGTGATCTATGATCAGTGATCTCTGGTGTTACTACTAAGACTTGCTGAAGGTTCAGATGATAGCATTTTTTAGCAATAAAGTATTTCTTAATTGAAGTATATACTTTTTTTGGCCATAATTTAATTTACTGTCTAAAAATTATGTCTACTTATTACACGTTTAATAGACTACAGTGTAAACATAACTTTTATACGCACTGGGAACACCAGAACAATTGTGTGGCTTGCTCTACTGTGATACTCACTTTACTGTGGCAGTCTGGACCTGAGCCTGAAATATCTCCTGGGGCTGCCTATGAGCGCCACAGATGCAGGGATCTTTAGAATGTTCACTATGTACATCATCAGTGCCTGGACTGATGCCCAGCATACAGAAGGCATTAAATAAAATTTTAAATAGAAATATTTTTTAAAATAAACTTTTTAATTTAAAAAGAAAGAATAAAAATTTAAAAGGTGGTTACAAAACAGGAGCCAAATGCCGTAAAAATAAAAATATATCAAACAGATACAAACAGATGTATCTATACAAACAGATCTGTAAAAGATAAACACACGGATAAATCTATAAAGTCTGTGTACACAGATAATTATAGAAAAATAGAAAAGTAAACAGACCAAAATGCTTCCAGTGGTTATCTCTGAATAGTGTGATTGTAAGTTATTTTCTCCCCTCTTTTCCTTTCTGTATTTTGCAAATTTTCCTTTACTTTTGTAATCAAGGAGAAAAAGTGTAGGGCCAAGAGGGAAACTTCTAAAGCCAGGGGCTCATTTCAAGAAGGTTTGTTCTAGAATTTTCCTTACCCCTCTGTTCTCTGGCTCTGGCCTCTGTCCTTGAGGACGGGGAGGGGTCTTCTCTCTGAAACAGAAATGGTGTAAAGTCAGTCCATTAGGAAATGCTTTGATCTGTTTCCTGAGTGGGATAGCCCTTCACCAAAAAGGTCAAGGCCAGGGCCCCTTTTCGTGCCCTGCACATGAACCAATGCCCAGTCAGATCAACTACCAACTCTGTGCTACCTGCAGTTGCCTTTCCCTAGTGTGTAGAAAACCAAAGAGAAAACCCACTTGCTACAAGATGCTCATCAGATTGCTCTTGGCTTACTCCTCTAATAGAGAGCTGGACCCAGACTGGTTATGACTGCCAGTGGGGCACTGTGTCAAAAAACCCAAAACCCAAACTGAAACAGAAGATGGCCTGTCAGCAGAGAGGGCTGAGATTCAGGGTCTCTCTATCCCGCCCCATCACCTTTAGCTTTACCTCCCACCACCCTTGGGCAAGTACTTGGCACTATTCTTTTGCCTCTGGACTGAGGGCTCGTTACCCACCAGGCAGCAAGCTATGACAGATGCCGCTTCTGAAGTGCTTGTGGATGAAAGAGGGCTGCAGCCTATCACACTACCGTGCAGAAGGCACTTCTTTAATGGAGGTGCCAACTGAATGGAGCAGGGTGCAAGCGACTAATGCGGGGAGAAAAGGGGGCTTCAAGGAGGAGGTGACTTTAGGCTGCTCATTAAAGACGGAGAATTTAGAGGAGGAGCAGGGAGTTGAGCAGGACCAACAGGGTAGAAAGGGCAAAGGGACAATAAATACAAAGGCTCATGAAGGTAAAAGGGTAAGTGTGTCCCTTAAGGGAAGGCCAATGTGTCTGGGTACAGGGTATGCTGGAGTGGGGCAGAAGGGTAAGAGATGCTGCAGGAGTTTGGGGGGGCGGAGAGAGAGAGTCTGTGTGTGTGCCTGTGTGTGTGATGCAGGAAGAGAGAGTGTGTGTGGGGGAGGAGCTGCAGGCAGAGTGTGTTTGTGTGTGTGCACGCGTGCATGCACACCATGCAGGCTCTCAGTACCTGTGTCTACAGCATGCCAGACCTGCTCATGCCTCCATCTCCAGAAATCTCAGGCCCCAGGAAGCCTCCCAACCCCGCCTCCTCCTCCGACTCTACACCACAGCTACGGCCACTGCCCTCCCTGCAGAGCCCCCACTGGACACCCTGCTTCCCAGGCTCCCCCACAGCGCGCTGCACGCCTGCGGCGGTGGAGTCCGGCACGCTGCCCAGCACATGACCTGCTTGCGAGCAGGTGCTCAGAGGACGTATGTGTTACAGCCCAGCAAGTGGCAACCTGGCTCCGCTCCCCTCCTGGCTGACTCCCACCTGGATCCCAAGCCTCTGGAGACTGAGGGTCTCTAAGCACCTACTAAAGGGTGGGGGTGAGGGGTACTGAATAGGAATGAGTCTGTGTCCACGGGGAGCAGTAAGAGGGGCCCCATGGACTCACCTGGGGTCCTGCTGCCCAGTGCTGCCCCTGCCATAGAGCGGGATGACCTTGTCGCGGCTGATGCCAGCTTTGCACACTGGACACACCTGTCTGTTAGGTCTCGTCTCCAACCACTGCAAGCAGGAGAGAAAAGTGCATGAAGGGTGCAAGCCCAGCAGGCTGGGCCGTCAGGGCCAGCAGGGGACCAGAGGCCTCACACTGGAAACATGAGCACCAGCAAGGAACATCTCAAGGAACCCAAGTCTCTCATCCTGCACCTGGCGCTTGATAAATATTTACTAGTGGTGCAATCAAAATTGCCTTTAAATGCCATCATAATTAAACAGGCTTTTTAATGCTTCGTTCTCTCACAGGGCTTCCCAGCAGGAAGAAACTGCAGGCCTGGAGCTGTGTCAAGAGGTCGGACAGACCCAGTCTCAGGTTAGGCTGCAGATATAACAAGGGCTTCCCAGGTGTCATAGTGGTAAAGAATCCACCTGCCAAGCAGGAGATGTAGGTTTGATCCCTGGGTGGGGAAGATCCTCCAAGAAGAAAATGGCAACCCACTCCAGTATTCTTGCCTGGGAAATTCCATAGACAGAGGAGCCTGGCGGGCTACAGTCCATGGAGTTGCAAAGAATCAGACACAACTGAGCACGCACATGTAAGTATAACAAACTTTATTTTTCTTTTTGGCCACGCCGTGTGTTATGCAGGATCTGTTTCCCAACCAGGGGTTGAATCCCCACCCCCTGCATTGGGCGCACAGAGTTTTAACCATCAGACTCCAGGGAAGTCCCAATATAACACACTTTAAATCTCCACCTCCCCTAACAGATCAATTGTATGATCCTGACAGTCATATTTTTCTGTTTCTTGTTTTTACAGCATTTCCACAACAACTATGTACCTTAGTCATCAGTATCTAGACATAAATTGACCATTTTCTGGTTATTAACTATGTGCTAAGAATAGGTTTTTCTTATTATCTAAATTTGCTTAGTGTTTTTTTATGCACTTTCATTAATTTTTGCATTCAACTACTTCTTTCAAAATTAAAAACAATCCCGTTTTGAGTTTTCTAGGTCCTTTCCCTGGTTGTATTAAAATAATTTTAATTTTCTCAAAAACAAAATTAAAATAAAAATACATTATGTTAGTGTCTTTGTAGACATTAGATACTAATTTATAATCTCTCTATGTATATATACACACACACATACACACACACTCAATGTTTATCTTAAAGCATAAATTGTACCTTTAGACACAGTGACATGTCGTTTATCACACAAATGTGAATCTAGAACTTCAGGGCAAGGAGAGCGCAGCATCTGACGATTTTATATCCTACTGCCTTTATTTTACTGTCAAAAGCGTGAAAATGTGCTGCGTGCTCTCTACTGATTTAGAACAGACGTGCTCCATCAGGATCCACTGGGGTCGGAACGCAGAGCCCAGAAACACAGTGGAAAGCCCTCTAGCCTCCTCTGCTTCTCCCACTCAGATTCTGAGGCTCCAGCGGTCTGGAACTTCTAACCTCCCCCTACATTCCCAAGCCACCTACGAGTACAGGGCTTGACTGCCAACAACCGTGGAGACTGTCAGCCAGCAGCGATTATTCACAGCCAGCTGTCAGTGCCAGGCCCCGCTCTGTCCCACCAAGCAGGCGCCTGGGTCTTGGAGAAGACTTACTAACTGGTTCTCATAATAATCAAATGCTGGGAAAACAGACTTTTTCCTTCTCATAAAAGCTCTCCATTGAGACTAAAAGAGTTCTCCTCTTCCTAGTATTTTCAAGGCCTTTAAGACTAGAAAGATCGCTGCTATGATAGGAGGTACTTTTTATAGAAGCGCAATCTCAACAATAAAATCTAACATGCTATCACATCCAACCTGATTCACACATGAGGGCATGAGGCCCAGAGAGGAGCAGCTTGCCGAAGCCACAACGGGCCCTGGCAGCAGTCAGGAGCGTCCCACCTGGGGCGCCACTGACCTCTTGTTTCATCAAGTGGCTGTCAGCAGGCAGGTGAATACACAGGGTTGGGGGGAACGCAGGCAAATAAGCCCACAAGCAGGGGAGACTGCAGCTGCTGACAGCAGTCTCCGGAGACCAGGGGTGTCTTGTGCAACCACAGCTGATGAAAGACAAAGTAAAATGAAACGCATCTTACCTGATGTAAACACGGCCAACTGCAGGAGTCCCCAGGGCAACCATTCATCAAGGAGAAAGAGAAAGGCAAAAAAATGATTTCATTAACAGAAACACTGGGTAAGGTGGGAGCAGAAAGAGGGGCAACAGGATTGAACTGCGGAGCACTGCAACCCGCTCAGAGCCTGTGGGGATTGCTGGTGTCAGAAACTGGGAAAGACTAAGCTAAAGCCACAGAGAAAGGGAAGCAATGGAGACAAGACCCGAGTCTCTACCCTCGGAGTCCCACTATTTATGAAGATCCCCAGGCTCCAGACCATACCCAAACCAGCTTCTCTGCAAATCGACCTTTGGGGGGGGTTACGACCTCTGAAGGAAACCAACAAAAGCTAAGGATCGTCTGGGCAGGGAAATCCACGGGGGCATCCTCACATGAACATGCACACACGGCCTACTTCAGACTCAGTTTCAGTGGGTTCACAGCCTCCTCAGGCTCACGAGGAAGGTGGGATCCAGACCCAGTTTTACAAAATCTTCAGGCTGTTCTCAGCCCTGAGAGCTCTTCAGTCAGGAAGCAGCTTAAAAGTTCAAGGGCACTATACAGACGTCGTGAAATAATGGAAAGAAGGGGACGCTGCTTGGCAGAAAGGTCTACCTTCAGCTTAGGGAGAGGCTGCTGCCTGAATTCTCATTTTACAAACAAAGAAACCAAACTCTGAAACATGAAACCACTTGCCTGTGGCACCAGGACTAAAACAGAAGTCCGGGCTTCTCTGGCGCAGTGGTGAAGAATCCTCCTGCCAATGCAGGAGACATGGGCTCAATCCCTGATCCGGGAAGATCCCACGTGCCACGGAGCAGCTAAGCTCATGCACCACAACTCCTGAAGCCTGAGCAGCCTGCAGCCTGCCCGCCGCAACAAGAGAAGCCACTGCAATGAGAGGCCCACAGCTACAACGAGAGAAAAACCTGCTCAGCAGCAGAGGCTCGGCACAGTCAAAAACAAACAAAACACAAGTCTTCTGGCTTCCAGTTTCCTGTCCCTCTGCTGCCCGGCACTGGTGCAAAAGACATTCACAGAATCGAAGGAACAGCTACTCTGCCTCCAGATTTACTCTTTCTCTCTTCATTCACTCGTCCACTCAGCTAGCAAATACTTACTGCAAGCCTGCCAAGTGCCAGGACAGGAGAAAACGCAGGCTCAGACGCTAATTCCTTTCCCAATTACTGACCAACACTTTACCCTCAGAACCCACAAGACACACCCTCCCTGGACCTAACAGACACCGGACTCCAACATTAAGCCTGCAACCCCATTCCCAACAGAGCAGAGGGCACCCCAAATTGTGGCAGCTCTCCAGTGGCAACTTTCCTCACAGGCTACAGGGGAGAAGACAGGGTGCCTCTCCAGGAAAAATTCTGGATTCTAACGATGGTGGTCACTCCCAGGCATTAAACAACCATTGTGTGCTGGGCTGTGGCTGAATGGCTCTTCCTGTATCAGTGTCACTCAACAGTCGTCACACTAACCTTCAAGGCACTGCAACCGTCTCCATTTCACAGACAAGGAAGCTCGGGTTCAGACCAAGGACAGCAGATCAGCAGATGTGCTTGGGGACAAACCATTTGGGTTGGAAGCATCTGTTTCATTTTTGAATCTGTTCTTTCCAACAGTACCCTGACTGATTTCTTAATGTTTTCAAATCTTGGTTTTATGATACCTCAGTCACGAAACTAGAGTATCTTCAATTTCTAAGAGACAGCTGATGACAAACAGTTTTTGCATAAAACTTAATAATCACAACAAGAACTGCCAAAAAAAAAAAAATCACTAATAAATTTATCCTTTTCCCTGTTGCCAATTTAAACTTAGTGACACATTATTTAAATGACCCTTTCTTCACACCACTCCTGTGCTCAAAAATATTCAAAAGCTCCATGTTCTGCTCAATCAAATCTAGGTGTGACAATCTGGCCCAATCCTCCTCTAACCATCTTGCTTCTAATACTTCCCTGCCCACACAGCAGCTTCAGGTCTCCCATGAACCCGACCATGCAAACTGCCTGCCTCAGGCGGCACGCTCTGCACCTTACTTGGGTGGCACTCTCATCCCTCTAGTTCCCCCAATGTGCCCCTCAGGGTCCAGCTCAAAGCAAGAGGAAAAAAATAAATCAATAAAATCTTGACATCCACCCAGATTCTCAGAGCCAGGAGGGGCTTCTGTAAGCACCAAGGCTGAAATGGACACTGACTCTGGGACTTCATTTTGATAGACGTAAAATATGGTAACAAACATCAGGATCACAGCTAACAGGTAACATTTACTCCATGCTCTTCCAAGCCACGGAATGCTCCCAACAACCCTACAGAATGAAGCGCTGTGTGTGGACGCCCCTTGCCCACGGCCACACGGGAGGAAAGCGGCGCAGCCAGGACTCAGGGCAAGGTCCTTGCTCAGGGCCACTGTGCTGCAACTGCCTCTCGGCTCAGGGCAGCGAGTGGGCACGGAGCAGTGCTCGCTCAATGGTGAGCACCGTCACTTCAGCGATGAGGACAGGGAGCCCAGGGCGAGGACGGGACCTGTCCAAGGTCACTCAGTTTAACAGCAGCACAGCGGGGATGAGGACCCAGGTCTCCTGCCTTAGGGCCTGAGTGTATCAGGACCCAAATGCTCCAAAACTGTCCAGGGCCACAAGCTTTTTAAACTGGGCACGTGTCCCCCAGAAGAATGGAAGGGGTACTGACCAGAAGAGGTGGCCGCACAGGCTGATGACGGCGTCCTTGGCTGTGTCCAGGCAGATGTTGCACTCGAACGTGCTGTCCTGGCCCCCGCTCTCACCGGCGCCGTTGCTGCTGCCGCTGGGCCCCCCTGCACTGGAGTTGTCAGGGGACGCAGAGGCCGAGGGCCCCTTGCTTGCCATCCTTGGCTGCCAGCAAGCTCGGGGTGAAGATTCTCCCCAGGGAAATCCTGAAAGGCAGAGACATGATTGCCCATTTCTGCAGCCCACTCCCTGTGCCCCCCTCCACACCAACACCCCCATCTTCTCTCACATCTGGAAATTCAGATTATGACTGAACCCCTGAGACTTCCTAGAAGCGGCAGAGGGTGGCAGTCGTGGGGTGTTAGCCAGAGAAAAATGACTCAGAAACTTTCCGTGAATGTAGCCCAGAATGGACCACGTAAATAACACAGGGCGCAAATAGAAGACAGCCTCCACTGGAACCAGGACCCCATCTCAGTGTATTTCCATTCTCCCGGGTTATTGCCCAAGTGATAAATACATGCTCAATCAGACTGAAAGTTCACAGGCAGTCCTCTTAACTCTGGACGGCCTCTATGTTGGTGGTGAGTCTGTTCAAGCCAGAGGATTATGACCAGCACACACCAGAATACAAAGAAAACCCTGGAACCTTGAAAGGTTAGGAAGCTGGCAAGGACCAAAAGAGTCATCTGGTCCAACATTTTCCACACTGCCATCTTTTGCATTTTCCCTTCTGCTAGGCTGGAATCCTATCTACCTTATTTTGTCTAAATCTACCAACTTTCAATAAAGAGAAGGCTATATCCATGCTGAAAACAGAAAATCAGTATCATCTACCGTAAGTAAAAAATAAATATAAACCTAATGAAGGAAAAGCTCTTATCCCTCAGGAAACTGCAGCATGAGACCTCTTGGCTGACTAATGGATGCAGAGCTGAGGCTGGGACTCCTGACACAGTCTGTATTCACACCACCTCTGCACCACCACAGACCAAGCCAGGCACCACCCGCCGGGAGAAACAGACCACCGTTCAAGACCACCTCCAGTTCAAATATCCACCAGGAGTTGAACAAGAACAAGCACGAGACCACCAGCAAAGGATACCCAGAAATTCTAGGTGCAGAGGAAGAATCGGTCACCTCAGGAATTCAAGGGGGAAATGCTAGCTGGCTACCAGTCAGAGAATCAGAGGCTTGGATGCTGGTCACAGTTGAGCCTCCAGCTTGCTTATAGTGGTTCCAAGACCACTTGCTAGGTGGTCTTGAAACCCTCCCCTTTCCTCTCTGGGCCACGGCTTCCTCATCTGTAAACTGAGGCACTGGACTCCACGGTCTCCAAGTGCCCCCTCCTGCTCTGAGGCTGCTGCAGCAGGCCATCCCACTCACTCTCTCCAGCGCAGGTAGGCCCACCACAAGTCTGGGACTCACCCCTCGAGCGACAGAAGACCTCCCTGATTTCAGCTTCCAGGGTACCAGGAGATGAGGACCAAAAGGCCACAGTCCTTTCAGGCCTAGGGCCTCCCTACACACCACGGACTTGGAACTCGGCGTCCACGAGCACCCCTCACCACGACAGCAGCTCAGCAACTTGAGCAGGGAGAGGCAGCCAGCTCAGAACCACTTTTTCACTCAGTTACATCATTTTACATAATGTCCCAGAAGAGCAGCTAGCTGCCAGCAGCACTGCGCCGTGCTGGCCTCCGCTCCAGGGCCTTCCCCGTGGTCCCGGGCTTCCTCCTTTCCACAAGTGTGCTCTCTTCTTCACAGCATGGAGCTTTCTGCGAGGGCCCCATTATGGCCTTTCTTTGTCATTCCAACTCAAGCACCCTGACATGTGTGTTTCTTTTAAAGATATATATATTTTTAAATTAAAGACTATGTGTACAGATCTGGAAAGACAACCGTCAGTCAGGTCCACCGATGGAGCTTAACGACAGTCGCCTGATGTGACGCAACAGGAAGCACACAGCACCACCAGCAAAGTGCCCTCACCCTGACCCTCACACCCTGAAACAGACTCTCACCAAGTCTGTAAAACAAACGACCGTTGTCAGAAAACACGGGGCACAGGTGCACGTGTCAAACAACTCCAGGGAGCTGCAATCAGCAAATTCAGAATGTAGGAGTTTCTACAGGACACGTAACCAAAGTTCTCCAGAAAATACACAGCGCGGAGTTATAAACTGAGACCTGAGACACACCAGCCACTGGCAGCACGCGGGTCTCGCTGGAACCAAATTCACACCAGCCACCTGCACAAAGACGTTTGTGAGATGGGTGACAAAAACCGACTCAGCCTGGGCATTAGTTTATACTAAAGAATTACTGTTACTTTTATTGGTTGTGATAATGGCATATTTAAAATTTTTTCACCTGCTAGATATGTACAATTAAGTCTTTATGAAGGAATGATAAAATGTTTGGGACCTGCTTTAAAGTACTCGAGGGGGAAAAGTGAAAGTGGAGAAAAAAGATGAAACAAGGAGGAGGAAGTTGATGATGTTGGAGCTGGATGATGAATGCATATTTATCGCATTATTTATGTGTGCTTGAAAATTTTCCATAATAAAAGGTACTTTCCAAAGAGGTCAGGCTGCAAAGAGTATGTGTTTGAGTTTATTTAGGTGAGAAGAAATAAATTATGTAAATGAGTGTACATCCACACATTCACAAAGGAAATGTCTACGCGGCACACACTATGAACTATCAACAGTCGTTTCTGGGATTAGGAGGGCTGGGGGACTTTGCAGGTGGGGGTCAGAGGTCCTCCCTGTTTAAAATACTGACATTTTCACCTGTATTCTAAAGTCAGACAATAACAATGCCCTTAAAAAACTTTTTCCCTGATGTTTCACTTCCCAAACCTGAGAGTTCTGAGATGAAGTCCTGGCTCCACACTGACCAGCCGTGTAGCTCTGAGTAAAGGCCTTGATGGCTTGAATGTCTTATCTCACCAGAAAAATGAAAACATCACACCTCCTACAGGCTGCTAAGGTGGCCGTGTGAGATAACGCAGTGACCTGGAGGAGCCACCAAGGGAGGAGGGGGCTGCTGCTATGGGGAGATGCACATGCATCCACTGACCCCAGCTCACTGCCCTCTCCACTCGCTGGCCCCACAAGGCTCCACACAGCACATTTCCTACAGAGGCCTACGGGGACAGTCGGGGTCACGGCAGGTGGCAGGGTAGGAATGGCCAGGGGACAGTGACAGGTCACCTCAGAGTTTGCAGGGAAAAGCAGTCCTGCAGCAGGCCAGGCACTGGGACAGGCTGGCATGTCCCAAATCTAGGTAGACTATATCACTCTCATTCTAATTCTTAGCAGACTGATCACGTGGTCCCTACCTAAGCTCTAGAGCTTCATCCCAGTAGGCACTCAAATATTTGCTGAGTGAGTGGGTGCAGACACGCATGACTGGTTCCAGTCAACTCCCAGGCCAGCCACACACATAAGCTCTCTCCGCAACGTACCCTGGGCCCCATCCCCAGAGCCTCCTCTCTCCACCTCTGCCTTCCCTCAGGCACAGGAGCCTCACCGCACCAGGCCCTTCGCCGGGGCCGTTCACTAAGCACCTGCAGAACACGATGTGGACAGAGCCTCTGGGACACTGGTCTAGAGAACAGAGGGCCCTGCTGGCTCAGGAACCAGAGAGACTGGAGAGGAAGTAGACCCCGGGCGTATGTGCGCTGCCATCCTGCTGAAAGCTGGCCTGGTCCCCGGAGGGCCTCGATCTGGACCTGACCACAAATGAGCCCTGCAGTAGTCGGTTGTGTGCCTTTATCCCTACCCCTACCGTTCTTCACTCCTGATCTGAATGCGCTTTCCACTTTACAGAGGACATCAGGCCAGAGACGTCAGAGGACCTGCCCAATGTCAGGCCACTGCACATGTAATAATTCTGTGCCCAATTCAGACTTTCCAACACATCAGCACTCTTTCCACTCTTACCTGTTGCCCCTTTAACATGCAGCAATACTAAATTAAACATCTGGTTTTTGCTTTTCCTCAAATGGATTCCTCTAACTTTTTTGTTCTTTGCAGTGACTGCAAAGCAAACTCACCCTTCATCCATCTATGCCTGAGACCAAAGGATCTCTCCTCCAACTACGATGGAGGCCTGGTGCTACCACCTGGGGTGACGGAGTCATAAAGAAGAGCAAGACCATGCTGAGTCCCTAGAGTCTAGAAAAGGAGCTAACTGTAAGAATCCTTAACAAGGAGCTCCATCAAACTTGCCTGTTTTTCCTAAACAAGGCACCCTCCCAGAGATCTGGTTCCTAGACTCCCTTGATTTAAACAGGACCTGGAACTGGATGGTGGGATCTTTGATCTTCATTGTAGGATCTTTAGTTGCAGCATGTGGGATCTAATTCCCTGACCAGGGACTGAACCTGGGTCCCCTGCATTGGGAGCAAGAAGTCTTAGCCACTAGACATCAGGTAAGTCCCAAGAACGTGTATTTTAAATAAGTGTCCCCACAGTCCACTCCAGATAATTCTGATGAAAGATTTTGGAAAATCAGCTCTCAAATAGGAGAACTCTACCAGAATGCAGTTTGGAAAGACAATAACCTCAAGGCTTGTCCTTCAGAATGCCCAAGCCTAGCTACAGCCCACAAGGGGCCACGGAGAGATCAGGTCAACTCAGGGGGTTGGGGGAGGCGGGGACAAGTCTGCTTCAGACCAGGCAGCACCTGGACCATCCGTGACAAAGCTGATCATTTAAAGAACAAGTTCACACCTTGCTCTGAAAAAGAGCTCTAAGTCTGAGATGTCCAAGGCACCACACATAGTGCTGGGACTAAGGCAGGTTTGTAATACTCCATGATCCCTTAGGAACGCCAAGCCTGGCAGCTGGAGCGGACACACTGGGCAACCTCACTCCTACGACCTCCCCAGAGCTGGCCTGGCTTACCTCACAGGAACGAAGCAGAAGAGAGAAAGCGAGAGCCGCATATCCCCGAAGGAACCACCAGGGAACTTGAGCTCGTGAAGAAATCTCTTTGCAGTACTCTTGCGTTCAGCTCTCAGGTCCTAGAGAAAACTGCAGGAATGCATAATCTTCCTCCTCTGCCCCTTTAACTCTAAGAATTCCTTGCCCAGAGTGCACAGAGGCATCCGGAAAGGCCGGTTCTAACTATGACGGTTACAGACTTGGATGGTAAATAACCAGCATGGCGTGAGAGGCGATCCGGCAGAGGTCTTGTCTCTACGGGCAGACACGCGCTCACACGGAGGTCTTCTGTCAGGAACAGTGGCGAGCCCCAGCCTGTCTTCACGGTTCATCAAGCTGCTGCTGGACACACAGGCAGGGGGCCCACATTCTAAGAACGCCGACGTCACACTCACAGAAGGTTAGAGTGAGAGGGAGTCTGAGCAAGACGACTGAACTCGGAACACACAGAAACCAGGCCCTAAAATTTTGGCATCTAAGTAAAGTTTTGGTCACAGTTAGCTCACAAAGGCCCAGCCCTCAAATACGGGACCAAGGGCGTGAGTGGACTTTCAGGTCCAGAAGGACAGAGGAGGCTAAGCAATTGGCCTCTTTTCCTTAGGGCTGCACTGGTCCTTTTCTTGGGTATCTCTAACCTATCTGTCCACCCAATTCCAAAGCAACCATCAGAGATTTATTAATGATTCTATTTGCCAGGCATTCAAGGCATAAATAAAAAAGGGTTTCAGTCTAAAGGGAGATACAGGCAAGTGAACCAACAGGCAGCGCAGTGTGCTGACAGTGGTGTGTACAGAGTGCCCGAGGGGACACAGGACAAGTGGACAACTCAATCTGCCAAGTTCAGCGTGGCTGGAGCCCAGAGCTCATGCGGGGGTAGCAGGGTAGCAAGGTCTGCAACCAAAGCAGGAAGAAAAGCCTGGACATCCTTGTGCCCTTCAGTCCTCACCTGTCAGGCTGACATGCCCAGCTGAGCCACCTAATCCAGACCCACCTCACCTTCCAAAGGCTTCCATGATCCCAATGTCTCTTCCTATCTCCACCCAGCTCCCATCCCCTGGCTAAACTAAACTGGTACATTCACAAGACAAATTATAAGACCACTAAAAATTACCCTTCTATGAGGATTTTGGTTGTGTGGGAACTTTTCTATATAACATAACGTTAAGGAAAAAAAAGGAAAATAGAAAATTATATACCAAACTGAACATACTGTATAATATTAACAGGTTAAAAGATAAAGAAAAAAACTGGAATGGGCCCAAATATTATCTGTAGTGGTATCTGGATAATGGAACCATGGGCAAATTTTTAAAGCTGCTTTTACACTTAACTGTACTTCCCACTTTTTCCATAGTAAGTACTACATTATTATTATTTTTTTTTTAGTACTACATTATTAAGACACAGAAAAATATGGGAAAATGTTAAATGTCCCAGAATTTCAGATCTTAGTACAGGACAAAAAGGAAAGCAATCTGATTAAAGAAATCTATACTAACATGTAATGATCCTTAGCATAATAATTATTTCAGACATTTCACATTTTAAAATTTTATTGATTTATATTTTTAGTGAGTAACATTCATGTGGCTGAATTCAAAAGGCACAAAAGGATCAGACTGAAAAGTCTCTCTCATCCATGCAACCTAGTTACTCTGTTCTCGGCCTTGGAGAGCAATGGTTCTAGACTACATCTTTCGGACATATTCCAGCACAGAACTGCTAGGTCAAAGGGTATCTAAAATTTCTAATTTTGTACCAATGCCTTTGAAAAAGCATGTGCCAATTTTTACTCCCATGAAAAATACAGAAGAGTGCTTGTTACTCCCATCTTTGCCAACAGTATACATGTTTTCAAAAGAGAACGCATCCTAAGTCTCGTGGGGAAAATAGGGTAATTTTGGCAGTTTGGGAAGATTTTAAATTCACTAATTCATCTGCTACTTAACTATTAAAACCCATTATATCCCATGCACTGGACTAGGCCTTACAGATGACAATTTCCAAACATAACACATATTTGAGTGGAAATTCTAGGCTCAGCTGTTTCAACTTTCTTACACTGTCTTCAATTATTTGTTTTTCGGTGGGGTTTTTTTTTTTCCAGTTATTGTTATTGTTTTTTTTTTTTTCTTTTTCCTTTTTGTGTTTGTGGCTGTGCTGCGTGGCATGCAAGACCTTAGTTTCTCGACCAGGGATCACACCCACGATTCCTGCAGTGGAAGCACAGAATCTCAACCAGGGGACTACCAGGAAAGTCCTATCTTCCATCATTTCTAAATCAAAAGTGTTTTAACTTGTTTGGCATCAAGTGTCAATGATTTTTCTTAAAGCTTACCAGGTTTCATAGGCAAGGATAACCCAGCACAAACTTTCAAGGACCAAAAGGCTGCCTTCTGTCATTCCTTATACCACTGTCTTAAAATGTTAACTTTTTATGGGCTTTTGTCCTTAAAAATCATCATGGCACAGAATATGATGGCTCTGGGTTCAGATCTCAGCTCCACCACTTTATGACCTCAGTGATTTTCTTCTCAGGCCTTTTTTACCCATCTGTTAAAATGGGGCAATTACCTTCCTCACAGGGTAGCTGGAGGGATTAAAGAGAGAAAACAATGAGGGCTGGCACAGAGTTAATCCCCCTCCACTGTGCGGTTTCACAGAGCACACTGAAGGTGTAACTGCTTCTTCAGACTCCCCACGGAGGTATGCAGTCAGCAGGTATTTATTTGATTAATTTGCTGAATGAATGAGTCAAAACTTCCCTTCCTGAATGAGCATCATTCCTTGAAGGCATTGTAGGTGAGACAGCAGAACTGTGTATGAACAAATCCAGAACAGGACACGATTTTTGGCCTGGGCAAACTCGGACTTCCCCCAACAGTGTTACAACCAGGAGGGAACTGTTGTATCTATTATCAATACGAGTAACATCGGCTGACACTGTGCTCAGCCCTTTATATGAACTGTCTCATTTAATCTTCACAACCTGCCTTCTAGGTAAACACTCCCCACCATATATAGCACCCCCTGCGATGTTAGACTGAGGTACAGAGTAGTTAGGTCATTTGCCCACGGTCACAGCACCAGTCACAGGCAAAGCTTTCAACTCCCAAGCCACTGTGCTCAATTAAGTACCTCGGTGATTCATTTGTGTGTCCTCTCAAGTCCAGACCCAGACTCTAAGTCCCTTACTCAGCACAGGGCTAGACACCTCAAGAGCACCTCATAACTGTGTATGGGTTGAACTGTACAACTCAAGATGAGTCACTGTAGCCAACTAAAGCTGTAGAAAATCAGTGTCCTAAAAGCACAAGACATTCTTCAGGGATGTTTCTCAGAACTGGAAATGTTACATAACTATTTTAGAGTAATTTTTTTCTTAAGCATTGTCCAAAACTCAACAAATGAAAGAAAAAAAAAAGATTACAGATATGGGACCATAAGAAGTTCAGGTTTCCCTAGATTAGTGCCGATCTGTGTTAGAGACAAGACTACTCACACAAAGGATCAATTATTCACTGAACTGCCTTGCTTACTCCAGTCAAACACCTCCTAGCGTCACATGCACAGTACCTGACACACAGTATATATTCAATAAATATATGTCAATAAACAAAGGGCATTTGACACTTGCAGTTCAAACCAACATAACTGGATAAAACACTGTATCAAAAAAAGGTCTTCAGAGTGGACAGGTCCTAGTCAAGCATGGGCAATTTCTAGGATAATACAGTGAGAGGAACAATCTAGAGCTGGAGGGCCTAGTCTGATGCTGTCAGCTGGACCTCTCAACTAGGCCAGGGTCCTCACCTGCAAATGGGGTGATTGTGTTTGTCCTTGCTTTGTCATCCAAAAACTTTTCAAAGTGAGAGTTCTGCTTTGTTTTCACGTGGCCAGTGAATTCTTATTCAATTCAGATTCTGCAAAATCTCATTAATTCAAATTTTATCTGAAGCTGAGGACCTCTGAAAAACTCTAAAGATAGAATATCAAGAAAATGAATAAGGTCGACAAGATTTAATTAGTTAACAACAAACCTAAGAGTTTTAATAACGTCAGCATATACTTGACAAAAACAATGATCCCACTTCTCCTAAGGAGGACCATCAGAAGAGCATGTATAAGACAGATCAGGGGAGTTCCCTGTCTAGCGGTTAGCACTTTCACTGCTGTGGCCTGGGTTCAATCCCTGGCCAAGGAACTGAGATCCCACAAGCCATAGGCCAAAGAGGGGGAAAAAAAAAGACGTTATCAACAGAGTAAGAAAGCAACTTACAGAGTGGGAGAAAATATCTGCCAGTCATGTATCTGAGGGATCAATACACTGAATATATAGAGAACTCCTAAAACTCAACAGCAAAAAAACAATCTAATCCAAAAATGGGCAGAGGACTTCAAAAGACATTTCCCCAAAGAACATATACAAATGGCCGATAACAACATGAAAAGATGCTCAACATCACTAATTATGTGGGAAATGCAAATCAAAACTGTGACATGCTATCTCATACCCATTAGGATGGCTACTATCAAAAAAAAAAAAGAAAACCAGAAGATCACAAGAGCTGGTGTGAGGAGGTGGAAAAATTGGAACCCTTGTACACTTTTGTTGGAATGTAAAATGGTTCAGCTGCTGCAGAAAACTGTCTGGCAGTTTCTGTATTCTGCAAAACGTTTAGTATGAGCACAAATTACTTTCACAATTAGAACTACTGATGTGGGGACTTCCCTGGTGGTCCAGAGACTAAGACTCCACCTTCCAATGCAGGGGGTGCAGGCTTGACCCTTGGTTGGGGAGCTAAGATACCACATGCCTTTGACCAAAAAATTTAAAAGACGCAAAACATAAAACAGAAGCAATACTGTAACAAATTTTCAATAAAGACTTAAAAAATGGACATTAAAAAATTTTTTTTAATTAAAAAAAAAGAAGAAGAAGAATTACTGGGGTGTGTGCGTTTTCCAGACTTTCTAGTGAGAGCCGAATGCTCTGGAGTCAAGAGGTGTGTGAGGGCACTGGTAGCTCTGCCAACTTAGGCAGCGGCCCAAGGCCACCACCAGTCCCGACTTTGCCAACTACCTCTGACTCCTCGAGTCCCTGCCTGTGATCAGACAAACACAAGAGTAGCTCCGGAATGACAGCATCTCCTAGTGTTCTTATCATGTCTGGGGTGAGGCTGCGGTACCCCTTTCACTAGACGCGGCCATCCCAGCTCTGCACAGTCAGCAGTGGTTGGGGCTGAACCAAGCTCTGAGTGGTCAGCAGTTTCAAACGGCAACTTACTCTGAACTTCATGCTCACTCAGTTGTGTCCAGCTCTTTGGTGACCCCATGAACTGTCGCCCATCAGGCTACTCTGTCCATGGGATTTTTCAGGCAAGAATACTGAAGTGGGTTGCCATTTTCTCCTCCAGGAGATCTTCCCAACCCAGGGATGGAACCCGTGTCTGCTGCATTGGCTGGAGAATTCTTCACCGCTAAGCCATTGGGAAGCCCCTTCAACATGTCCAAATCCAACTGCATTCAGATCAGGGAGTTACTGGCATTGCCTCAGACTGTGCAGTTCAGCTCACACTGAATTACTTCAAGGGGATTCAAGGGATCTGCAAACTCTGAATATTTACATGCAAAATTGTACACAACAACAAGTAACTCAATTACAAAAGGGCTACGGGTCTGCGTAGACATTTCTCCAAAGAAGATACAAGGATGTCCAATATGCATGTGAAAAGTTATTCAACATCGTCAAGTCTCAGGGAAATTGGAAATGCAAATACTACTATAATGAGATGCCACATCACACCCACTAGGGTGGAAAAAACAATAAAATAATAAAGGACAATAACAAGTGTTGAACAGGGCGTGGACAAAATGGAATTCTCATATATTGCTAATGAAAATATAAAATGGTGAGGTGCTGTGGAAAGCAGTTAGGCAGGTCCTCAAAAAGTTAAAAAACAGAGTTGCCATATGACCTAGCAATTCCACTCCTAGCTATACACATCTAAAATAATTCAAAATATGTTCAAACAAAACTTTGCAAATGAACGTTCAGAGCAGCACGTCATTAACAACTAAAAGGCAGAAACAACTTAAATGTCAATCAACTGACAACAAAACACAGTACATCCACGCAGTGGAAAATTACTCAGCCGTGCAAAGGGATGCAGCACTGACACACGCTATGACACGGATGAAGCCTAAAACATTACGCTTAATCAAAGAAGCCAGAAACAAAAGGCCACAGACTATGGGATTCCAGATTAGTGGCTGCCAGGGGGTGGGAAGAGGGAAGAACAGGGAGAAACTGCTAACATGTACAGGGATTCTTCTTGGGATGATGAAAATACTCTGGAATTCAAACAGTGGTGAAGGCTGCATAACTTTGTGAACATTCACACATTAAAATGATGAATTTCATAATATGTGAATTTTATCCCACCCCCCACCCCCACCAAAAAATTTGAGAGACATCTACAAAATAATTCGCCAGTTCTCTTCAAAAATTTACAGTCGGGCTTCCCTGGTGCCTCAGTGGTAAAGAATGTACTTGCCAATGCAGGAGGCACCACACTGATCCAGGAAGAGCACAAATGCCAAGAAGTGCTTACACCTGTGCACCACAGCTATTGCGCCTGTGCTCTAGAGTCTGCAAGCTGCAACTACGGAACCCACTTGTCCCAACTACTCCAGCCCGAATGCCTAGAGCCAGTGCTTAGCAACAAGAGAAGCCACCACAGTGAGAAGCCCGCACACCACAACTGGAGAGTAGCCCCCACTCTCGGCAACTAGAAAAAAGTCCACATGGCAATAACGACCCAGAACAGCCAAAAATAAATGAATAAATAAATGAGGTTTTCTTTTTAAAAAAAGTTTACATTCATGAAAGCCAAAAAAGACTGAGTAACTGTCTCAGATTGAAGAGACTAAGAAGGCTTAATACTAAAGGCAATGTGGGAAACTAACTGGACTGGATCCTGGTACAGAGAAAGGATATTTGTGAAACAAATGGCAAAACTTGAATAAAGCCTATAGATTAGTTAGTAGGACTGTATTTATGCTAAATTTATTAGATAATTTTATCATGGTTATGTAAATGTTAACTTAGGGACAGTTGGGTTAAGAGTACGCTTGAAGTTTATGTATTATTTTTGGAAGTCTAAAATCATTTCAAAATAAAAAGAAAAACAAGTATATGGAGCAGGTCAGCGGTTGGCAAATTTTTTTCTGAAAAGCACTATATAGTAAATACTTTAGATTTAGCAGATCAATGGTTTTTGTGGCAATTAACTCCACTTTGCTGCCAAAAACAGTATGTAAGTTAACAGATGTGGCTGTGTTCCAATAAAGCTTTATTTATAGAAACAGATTTGATTTTCTTATGATTTTCACATATCACAAAATATTCTTCCTCTTTGGATGTAATCTACACCATTAAAACATGTAAAAACCATTCCCAGCTCACAGGCCACACAAAAACAGGCAGTGGGGTCAGATTTGGGCCACAGGCCAAAGACTGCAGACTCCTGCTCTAGGTCAGAATTTGCCAGTGTGCTTCAATTACTCAAAAAAAAAAAAAAAAGTGCTTCACATCAATTTTGGCAATACTAGATTAAACAAGGTTAGGCACATTTCTTATCAACGTCTCAGTGCTTTTGACAAGATACTACACACTGAGAAGCTCTAAGAAGGGATACTCATACATAGCTTTTTCCAAACTTACTTTAACCACAGAATACTTTTTTCAGAGGCTTCTCTTCAGACTATCGGCCTGAAGAACACACTATGGAAATGCTGATTAAGGTACTTTTTTAAAAGGAAAACTTCAGATTGAAAAGTTTTAAAGATACCATCAAATTAAAACCATTTTACTCAGCACCTAGATAACATCTGAATAAGCACTTCACAACTTAAAAAAAAAATTCTAGGAAACACAAAAAAGGGAGGAAGAATAAACACAAGCAGGAAGTCTTGGCTCAAATCCAACCTTTTTTTGGCAAAGGCATGTCAGCAGGATTGGGTCATAACATGGAACCTCTGTTCCATTGGGCAACCAAAGCATTCTAACTGGTTTTTAAAAAGGGATCTGCTTGGAGTTTTGAAAATCACAAAATAAGGAGCTCTGACGTTTAATTAGAAAACTAAAGACATGCTAGAAGCATTATCTACAGATCACTGGTGAGGATGAACTGGCAAGTCAAGTCCCTCAAAGGACTGGTTTTAATGCTGAAGTTAGCCAACAGATTGCAAAAATTCTCTCAGTAGACACATCATCTATAACAACACACCGCTAGAGAGAGGAAGAGGGATTTATGTCCTAGGGCTGGGGGGAGGCTGGCCTGAACAACCTCAAGGGGGTCATTCAGACACAGGCTCCTCAACTCTGAGTCCAAAGAGTTTACTGGCTTTTCCTCATCAATCACAAAGTCTTCAGATTCATTTCCAAGTTGTTCTAGGAAAATAAGCTCCAAATCGAGGGGGTGGGGACCCTGCTTAGTTATTCATTCAACAAACATTAATGGCCCTGATCAGATGGGCCATTCCAAAGTCCTTGAAAAGGATGGTACATAGAACAAGGAAGAGATTACATAAATTCAAACCCACTAGCCTCACTATTAGGAGATGTAGGCTGGGGAGACGTAGATGTTAAGAAAAGAGGGCAGAAAAAAAGAAGTCAGCACCAGAGAAGACACAAAATAACGACTTACAATTAGCCACTTTAAAGTTGAAAAGGACTTTCATCTAAAAACTTCTTCGACAGGAAGTACACCACCTCTGGAGGAAATTCATTCCATTGCTGGTCCCCTGTGACCAGCCTTAAGTTCTTTTATTAAAATCTTGTCTTCCTGTAGAATCCACCTATTGGTCCTAGTTTCTGCCTCTTTCAACAGCAAAGATGAAGTGGAAGCTCTCTTCACCATAACAATGTTTTTGATGACAGTTCCCTTCCAATGCTCTTTTCTGAGCTACACGCCATCCCACCCTCTTCCAAAGATACTGAAGGAGTTCCAGTTGCTTAAAGCAAAGAATGGGTTTCTAGAACCCACAGCAAGCACTTACCATCAGTGGGCTTCAAACATGGGTATGCAGAGGACCCCCGAGGAGTATGTTCAAAATGCAGTTTCCCCGGTTCCGACCCAGATTCTAAATTAGAGCTCTTATTTGAGTCCTGAACTGTGAAGTATACACCCCATGGCATTTCAAAGCACAGGCTGTGAGAACCGTATTTAGAGAAACTGCCCTGTTTTACAAGTGAGGAAACTGAGGCCTGGTACGGGGAAAGGACTTGGCACGGAAAGCACGACTGGCTGTTGGCGGAGAAGTTTCCAACTCTGGTCTCTCACTCCCAAGCCCAACTCTATTCAGCGCGCTTCCCGGCCTCGGCCTCTCCACTGGAGGCAAACTCATTAAAAGCACCCCCTACGTGAGAAGCGGCCTCGACTGGGAGTCTGAGTGAGTTCCTGACTGGAGGGGAGAGTTAGTGGGAGCCTTCTCTCTACTTAGCCCTCAGTTTCCCCAAACTGTAATCACTGGACATAATCCTGAACTCCCTCCTGGGACAGAGGGCCTGCGCCAGAGTCGGGCTTGAAGTCTCTGCGTTCCTTGGCTCAAGTGTCGAAGTCCGTAGGCCCAGTGAGGGCGGAAACTGGTCCCCGTCCCTCAACCTGGGCGGCCCCGAGCTGACCCCCCAACCCCTTATGTACCTGCCTCTGCTCAGTTAACGCCGCCAAGGCCGCTCCAGCCTGTCAGCCCGTCGGTCGCTCAGCCAGTCTCTTACCTGGGTCAGTCTGTCCGGCCGGACCTCAGAGCCCTCCTACGCGGACTCTGGTCAGCTGACGCAAAGCCGCCGCTTTCCGAGGAACTTCCGGCCCAAACCGGAAGAGGTTGGTCCACTGCGCTGTGCTCCGGGCCAGAACCTGGGCTCTAAGGTTCCGCCTGCCGGGAGGAAGGAAAAAAACACAAGGACTGTCTGGAAGCCTTTGAGAAAGCCGAGGTGTGACCATGGAAAGCTCAGACAAGCTTGGAACATTTTGGAACGGAATGTGTAAGGATAATGGGAATCAGACTGACGAGAATATGTCAAAGGATACATGAGCTAACTTGAAGATCCCTCTGGCCAAATTGGAGGAATTTGAGCAAAATCCATGATAAGAGTAACAGAGTATATAACTGATTGACTAAAATGGTAACCCAATGAGTCTTTACTGATATAAATAAAGAAGTGATTAAATAAACGGGGGAGGAGGAAAAATTCTTCCTTTTAGTAGACTCTGTGTGTGTGTGTGTGTGTGTGTGTGTGTGTGTGTAAGAGAGACAGAGAGAGAGCCGTGTTGGACTTTCTGACCCCATGAACTGTAGCCCACCAGGCTCCTCTGTCCGTGGAATTTTTCAAGGCATGAATACTGGAGCGGGCTTGCTATTTCCTACTCCACAGGATCTTCCCGACCCCAGGGATGGAACCTATGTCTCTTGCCTCTCCTGCATCGGCAGGTGGATTCTTTACCACTGCGCCACCTGGGAAACCCTTTAGTAGAATGCTGACTAACAAATATGATGGAGTTAGAAAACCAGTAATGGATGGTAAACCTGGAGGAACAGGATGGTTACACAGTAAAGGGTCTCCCATAAATTACTTATTGACTGCAAAGGGAAAATAGGAATTTTACAGAGGTTAGCCTTGCAGGCAACCCACTCCAGTACTCTTGCCTGGAAATTCCCATGGGTGGAGGGGCCTGGTAGGCTGCAGTCCATGGGGTCTCAAAGAGTCGGACAGGACTGAGCGACTTAGCAGCAGCAGCAGCCTTGCAAGACAAGTGAATCAAAATGATCAGAGTTAACATCACCAGTTATAGGTCAAGTAAAGATCATGTGTCTCCTGGAAGAGATCAAATTTGAATATGGACATGGTTTTGCTGTTATTACAAATTGTATCAGTGTTAAAATTTCTACATTTGATCATTGTATTTCTGTTATATGTTAAGAGAACTCCCCTTTTCTTAGGAAGTACTCACTGACTTATTAGGGATAAAGGGCACAATGTCTCCAACTTAATTTCAAATGATTCAGAAAAAATGTATAAAATTGAGAGAATAAGCAAATGAGGCAAAATGTAAACAAGTGGTGAATCTAGGTGAAGGATATGTGGAAGTTCCTTACATATTTTTTGCAACTTTTTAGTTTTAAATATCAACTGAAGAAACTCTCTTGACACCTGGTTCTACGAGGATTGAGTCATTAGCCACCGTAGTCTCTGACCTCCGACACACAAAGAAAGGAGTTTGGGGGTGGAGATCAGAAACGAGGCACTCTGCACTGGGAAAACGGGCAGAACAGGCCTTCAGATGGTTAGGTATTTTCAGGAGAAAATTTTAGGAGCCTGACTTCTTGCATATTATTATAGCTAGGAAAATATTTGTCATTAACTGACTTATGTATTTCTCGTGACTTTCAGCAAATTTCTATTAAGATGTGTACTTGATTGCACCTAAGTTGTGTCCGACTCTTTGTGACTCTATGGACTGTAGCCCACCAGGCTTCTCTGTCCATGAGATTTCCCAGGCAAGAATACTGGAGTAAGTTGCCATTTCCTTCCCCAGGGAAGCTTCCTGACCCAGGGATTGAACCTGCATCTCTCGTATCAGCAGGAAGATTCTTTACCACTGAACCACCAGGGAACTCCTGACTGCACACACAATTTTAGATTTATACAATTTTACAATTTATATATGTGATTTTAGATATAAAAGTCACATATATACCAACCTCCACTATCATTTGGGAGCAGTTCCTCTAAGAGGCTATCTCCTCCTGGGCTATAGTCCTTAGTAAGTCCTCAATAAAATTGGAACTGACCACTCTCATACTGTGTGTTTTTATTTCACTTGACAGAAATTATATAAAAATTAAAATTTACCCTCAAAATGAGGGGAGAGCCTGGGTCCTAGCCAATTTACTTATTTACGTATCAAACATTTGTGTGCTTGGCATGGTGAAGCAGTAGAAAAGAAGACAAGATCTTTGCTTTCATGCCTAGCAGGCAAAATGTTAAACATACAATAACAAAACTAATGGGCTACTTGGCTTGAAAATATTAATAGCAAACATTTACCGAGCTTGCCTAAGCACACTGTGCACAATGGTTCATTTGATCCTCACAGCAGTCTTGTGAATGGTTTTGGTCATTACCTCTGCTTTACAAATGGTAAAGAAGAGCTTTTAAAAGCTTATGCAATTTTATCATTTAATTAACAGTCTCTAGATGACATACTGAAAGATGATAGAGCTGCAGTTCGCACCCAGACATTGCTCTCTGGAGTTCTTAACACTCATCTTCATTGTTCCATTAATTCAACAAGCATTTTTTTATTAAGTGCCTACCATTATCCCAGGGACTGTCTGAGGGGCTGAGTCTGACTAGGAGATGAAGGCAGTAGATGAAATAAACTCATAAAGGAAATTCCTTATCTGCCATCCTTCTCTTCAAGTTCCTGCAGACACAGGAGATGATTCTAGTCACATGAACCTGGATTTGAGTTCAGGCTCTGAGAAACAGAAAAGTAGTCCCTGATATTCAGGAGCTAGGCTGACACTCACAGGGAGCCCTTGGTGTTCTGTTCACCATAAAAGCAAAGCACAGAACATCAGCATCAGGCAAGGCCACTCCATGACTGTGATGGATCAAGACATTAACAAAACCTTTCATAATCATGTCTGAATCAGACAAAACGAAGAACATCGTCCAAAGCACAAGAATGACCAAGTATTTCCCTACCATGGCTTATATAGAGATTGCTATTTTTTCGTCAATTACAGCTTTAGCCCCCGTCTAGTCCCTTGTTCTAGATAAGATTTACCAACATACCCAGTCATACACAGCATCTGATCCAAATTAAAACGCTGCTTCCTTATTTAACTATAGTGGATTTACAATATTGTGTTAGTTTCAAATGTACAGTTTCAAATTCTTTTCCATTATAGGTTATTACAAGGTACTGAATATACTTCCATGTGCTAAACAGTACATCCTTGTTGTTTATTTCAATTTTTAAAATTTATTTATTTTTTAGCCACACCAAGCAGCTTGTGGGATTTTAGCTTCCCCCCAGGAATCAAGCCTGATCCCTTGGCTGTGAGAGCACAGATCCCTTATCTATGTTATATATAGTTGTGTCTCTGTTAATCCCATCCTCCTGATTTATCCCTCTTCCTCCCCTTTCCCCTTTGATAAACATAAGTTTGTTTTCTTCATTTGTAAGTCTGTTTCCATTTTGTTGTTAAGTGAATCTGTATTATTTGTTTGGATGCTACATATAAGTGATATCATATAATATTTGTCTTTCTTTCCCTGACTTACTTCATTTAGTATCACAACCTCTAGGTCCATCCATGTTTCTGCAAATGGCAATATTTCATTCTTTTTAAGGTCTGAGAGTCCCTTGGACTGCAGGGAGATCCAACCAGTTGATCCTAAAGGAAATCAGTCCTGAATATTCCTTGGAAGGACTGAAGCTGAAGCTGAAACTCCAAATACTTTGGCCACCTAATGCAAAGAACTGACTCATTGGAAAAGACCCTGATGCTAGGAAAGATTAAAGGCAGGAGGAGAAGGGGATGACAGAGGATGAGATGGTTGGATGGCATCAGCAACTTGATGGACATGAGTTTGAGCAAGCTCCAGGAGTTGATAATGGACAGTGAGGCCTGGTGTGCTGCAGTCCATGGAGTTGCAAAGAGTCAGACACAACTGAACAGCTGAACTGAACTGAGCTGAAAGTCTGAATAATATTCCATTTTGTATATGTATGTATATGTATATATATGCATGTCTTTATCCATTCATCTGTTGATGGACATTTAGACTGCTTCCATGTCTTGGCTATTGTAAATAGTGCTGCACTGGGGTGCATGTATCTTTTCAAATTAGACTTTATATCTTTTTCAGATACATGTCCAGGAGTGGGATTGATGGATTATGTGGTAATTCCATTTTTAGTTTTTTGAGGACTCTCCAAATGGCTTTAAACAGTGGTTGAACCAACTTAGATTCCTACCAACAGGGTAAGAGGGTTCCCTTTTCTTCACACCCTCCCCAACATGTATTATTTGTCATCATTTTTATGATGGCCATTCTGAGTGAGGTGATGTAATAATTTATTGTAGTTTTTATTGACATTTCTCTAATAATTAGTGATGTGAAGCAGCTTTCCATGTCATTGGCCATCTGTATGTCTTCTTTGGAGAAATGTCTGTTCAGGTCTCCTATCCATTCCTTGATTGGAAGCCCTACTTCCTAAAGCCTATCCTCAAGTTACTCTCACAAGCTCAAATCCTAAATGACCTTCCTAAGACTGTGTTACTGAGATGCCCTAGTGTTTCTCAGAGTTCACATCCCCCGCTTTGCTGTAACAAATAATAAACCCAACTTGTTCAGCCACGGGCGTGTTTCTGCTGATCTCTGATTGGAGAGTGTCCAAAGGTCCGATGCTTACTAGCTGTGTGACTTCAGACAGAAGTGTCACCTACAGAAGCCTCCATTTCCTCCCCTTTTGAAATGGAAAGATTTAGTCCTACCTCAGAATGTTGTAAGGAAAAGGAACAGGCTTAGCACTGAGTGAGCTCTCAGTGTACTTTAAAAAAATTCCTGTTCGAGATGCAAACTATTACATATACAATGGATGAACAAAGAAGTCCTATTGTTTTGCACAGGGAACTGTATTCAATATCCTGTTCTAAACTAAAATGGAAAAGAATATGAAAAATAATGCGTGTGTGTAATTGAATCACTTTGCTGTACTACAGAAACTAACACAACACTGTAAATCGACTACACAAGAATCAAAATTCACCCTCTGCTCCGAGGCCGCTGAGGGGTGCCCCCGGGGGAAGCACGGCCCCAGAGCCTGTCCAGCTGACGTGGCTGCCGGTTAATCTAAAGGGAAAATCCAGTGACCCCTCCCTCAAGGCCCCGGGCAGGCCCCAGCCTGCCTCCCTTTGGGGCCCAGGCAGGAAGAGACCTCAAAGGTCAGCTCCACAGCACCCCGCACTGAACAGAGCAGGAAGCTGAGACCCCGAGAGAGGCAGGGACCAACCTGCAGTCACATCGCCCGGCAGGGGCCTAACCAGGACTCCCTGCCGCAGATGCTGTGGCCCTGAAACCTCGCGGATGCGCCTTCTTCTGGCTTCAGTGACAGCGTTTCAGATGCTAGGCACTGTGCCCAGGGTCCTGTGAAGTGGCCACTGTGAGTATGCCCGTCACACAGATGAGAAGATGGAGGCTCAGAGAAGCTGAGACTTCCAAGCCTGAAGTCACACTGTGCCAGGACCCAAGCTTGATCTGTCCCACCTTGAAAGTCTGGTTCCTGCCCGGGGAACCTCCCAGACTCCCTGGGTTGTAACCAGCACGAAAAGGTTCTGTAATATAAAAAAGGAGGGCAAGGTGTGTGACAGGGTCTTACGCTGGGAAAGTTCCCAGAACGGTGGGAACATCAGACTTCTTCCCAGAGGGACCCCCTCTGTGTTCAGTCCCTGCCTTTGGGAACCCCAGGCATCCCTATCCTTCCAGCCACCACTTGTTCTACCCTACACTCCCTTTCCCAGCCTCTGGAGAGAAGGAGTTTGGATGCTGGGCGCCCCTCCCCCTCTCCCCCTCCTCTTCACTGTCCCCACCTATGACCTTTTGAGCTACAGACCCAGACTGGTGCTGAAGCCAGAGATGCGTTTGCATAGCCTGTAGCTTCCTTCTCCCTCCTCTGCCCTGGGGAGCTCCCCTTCCCCACCTCTGCCCCCACTGGGGCCCTTCTTCCTGGAAGAGACCCAGGTGGAGATTGAGGGGATGTTACGGGAGCAGTAGGCTGATGGGCAGAACAGAAGAGACACTGTCCCAGCCGGCTCTGACCTCCCCGCAGAGCCCCCAAGAGCTGCACTCCCAGCCTCTAACCTGTCCCGAGCTGGGCTCTGACTGTCAGCTGAGGTTTCCTCACCCTCATTGATTCTCAGTTTCTTCATCTGCACGTGGGTTGTAAGTACCCAGCTTTCCCAGTTGGTTGGAAGCTGAATAACACATCAGCTTTGAGATACAGGAACATCCGCTGGGTGTAGCCCCTCCCTGATGCAGAGTCCACCCAGGTCTCTTGCAGGACACAGGATGGCCTGCCGTGTCCCCAGGTGAGTGCAGTGCGAGCATGGACGTGCTTGCAGTCCCAGCCCCCTGGTCCACCTCCGGGACCTCCATCTCCTCAAGCCCGAAGTATCTGCCCAGCCCAGAGTTGCTTTCAAAGTCTGCGGTGGCTGTGTCTACACCGTCAATCAGACCAGGAGGGCTGCTACTGGGCCACGCTTGTGCTTGGAGTCCAGGAAGGGGCAGGCCTGGGACTCTGTTCCCTGAGTGTGCTGAGTGCCTTTCCTAGAACCAGGACTGGGCAGGGGGAGCACCCCAATCGGCCGGAGGATGGATGCTCCCTTTCCCGGAAGCCTCAGAGCTCCCGGGCGAGGGGGTGCCACAGAGCCCCAGCCCTGCCCTCGTCTCCTTTACCCAGCTTTGGCAGAGCCATGTGGCCTTCCGCCAGCTTCGCGGAGGTGGGCATGGCAGCCATCCCTGAGGCGGGGTGATGAGGCGAGTTCAGGAGCCTCCTCTGAGCCCCTGGACACTCCTCCCGCACCCAGGGAGACGCAGACATCCCTCCTGTCCCCCTCCCCCAGGTCCCAGGGCTTTGGCTCCTACCGTCCCCATCCAGGAGGGCTGGGCCGGCAGCGGCAGGTGACTGAAAGGCGTGGAGGAGAAACCCCGGCTGCGTGGGGGCGTGGGCCCCGGCAAGTGTACTCCTCAGCCAATCAGCGGCCTGCCTAGCCGGTGGATTCGGTTACAAGCCCCGGATCACCTCATACTCCAGCCTGCTTCCTACTCTTCCCAAAGCTCCATTCTTTGGTGCCGCAGCACCGGCTCGGCTGGCCCCCGCTTCCGCTCGGCGACTGCAGAGTTGCTGCCTCGTGGGCCCACCAGGGTAGGCTTCCCGAGGGCTTTGTCTGGCTGGGCCAGGGCAGGATGGGGGTTCTAGTGGCACTGTTGAGGGTGCTGAGCTTCCTGGGAGTGGTTCCGGGAGGCTCCCCTGCCCTGCACTTGCACACCACCTCCTGCCACTTGGTCAGGCCCATCGCCAGCATCCCTTTGGGATCCCTGAGCTTCCTGGGCAAGGATGTCCAGGGACGAGCTCTGTTCCATGCCCGCTGGGATGGGCACGGGAGATTGCAGGTGTGTAGCCGGCAGGATGAGCCAGAGCTCACTGCAGCCTTCCGTGCGCTCTGTGCTGGTGAGCTCACCCGGGGCTCCTTCATCCACACCCCTGGACCTGAGCTGCAGAGAGCCCTGGCCATCCTTCAGAGCCAGTGGGAGGCCTGCCAAGGGCCTGCTGAGAGTCCAGCGGGGACCAGGGAGAAGCGAGCCGCAGGACAGAGTGGAGAGCCTGGCATCCGGCACCAGCGGGTGAAGAGGGGCTGGACTATGCCTGGCACGCTGTGGTGTGGAGTCGGGGACTCTGCCAGGAACTCCACGGAGCTGGGTGAGACCTCGGGGTGTGGACTGGGTGGCTGATGGGGGAGGAAGCGTAGGCTTTAGCCCTGGCATCCACTCTCCAAGGCTGCATGTCCTGAGGGAGTGACTTAGCTACTCTGAACCTCAGTTTCCTTATCTGGAAAATGTGCGCACGTGCTCAGCCGTGTCTGACTCTGTGCGACCCCATAGACGGCAGTCCACCAGGCTCTGCCGTCCCTGGGATTTTCCAGGCAAGAACACTGGAGTGGGTTGCCATTTCCTTCTCCAGTGCATGAAAAGTGAAAAGTGGAAGTGAAGTTGCTCAGTCATGTCCAACTCTTAGCGACCCCATGGACTGTGCCCATGGGTTGGGCTGAGCCAAAAAGCCATTACCCAAGAGGAGGATTTATGGGTTCAGGATGCCCAGCCAACTGGACGAGGAGACCCAAAGGCTTGGGTTCAAATCCCAGCTTAGTGCTTCCAAGCTGAATGAGTCACTTCCCCTCTCTGAACCTGTACAGTAAAAGTGATAACTCCCTCCCAGGCCTGCTGTGTGCTGGGGTGGGAAGTGCCAGACGTTTGGAAGATGCTCAGTAAAGGGCGTTATTGCTCGGGTGGTGGAAAGCACGCATGGCTTTTTTGCACTTCTCGGTACAGCTGTCTGCGCTTACGTGCAGAGGGCTGGGGGAGGACTTGGCGCTTACATTGGAGCAGGTTGGCATCCTGACAATGCCTCATCGCGCCAGTGAGGTTGCACCCTACTGTTTGCCATCCCATCTCACACACATTCGGAACTTTGGAGTTTTACTTGGGATGCGAGCCTGAGAACTCTAGAGGCAGACACCTGTTCACCTGAGAAAGATTTTTCCAGGGACAAGGGCTCCTGGGTGGGCTCCCTGGCACTTGGCGTTGCCCAGCAGGGGCTGTACCGGGGTGTTCTCTTCAAGTGTTGGAACTGTGAGTCCCATAGAGGGAGACACAGAGGTGTCTCTGCTCCCGACACCATGTGGGCAGAGCTGGCATGTGGTGCCCAGAGTCCTGGGACTGCTGAGCCAGTGCCCCCTTTGCTCCCTGCAGGGGTCTTCGAGGGCCCTGATCTCTGCTGCCAGGAACATGACTACTGCCCCCAGACGGTCTCACCCTTCCAGTACAACTACGGCATCCGGAACTACCGATTCCACACCATCTCCCACTGCAGCTGTGATGCCAGGTTAGTTAGCGGTGGGCAGGGAGGGCTGGGAGCTCAGGGTGGGGTTATCCAGTTACTGGGTGCAGAGTCTGGGCTCCAGAGAGTCCCAAAGGATCAGCCAGCCAGACTCCCCTGTGCAGTGGGGAAGCTGTGGTTTAACAGGAGGTGAGATTCTCGGACCTCGCGTCACCTGTCTGGTAGTGGTGGCTGGGTGGTCTGGGAGAGGAGCCAGGTCCGGGGACTGAGCACTGGCTCTGGGGCAGGTTCCAGCAGTGCCTGCAGAACCAGCGGGACTCCGTCTCCGACATCGTGGGCGTGGTCTTCTTCAACGTGCTGGCGATCCCTTGCTTTGTGCTGGAGGAGCAGGAGGCCTGTGTGGAGTGGTACTGGTGGGGCGGGTACGTTGCTTCCCCTTTTGACCCCCTTCCCAGCCAGGGTGGGGGAGCTGGGGCTCCAAGGCTGGGGGGGAGGCCGGTCTGTATGTCCATCCTCCAGGGAACCATGTCTCATCCTGTCCTCCCTGTCCTCTCCTCAGGGAGTGGGTGGGGGCCCAGGACACAGACATTCCCTGGGTGCCCCGCACAACCCAGTGGGCTGTGGGATGAGGGGATGGGACTGGAAGAGCCCTGATCTCCATGGAGATGAGCCTGGGGCCGTCTGGGAGGGACGATTCTGGGTGACCAATGCCACCGTGTGCTGCCTCCCAGGTGTAGAAGGTACGGCTCTGTGCCCCTCGCTCGTCTTCAGCCCAGGACCCTCTACAATGCCTCTTGGAGCTCCCCTGCCATCCCCTCAACTCCCAGCCCCCAGAACACAGCCCCCAGCCAGCCTCAGCTGATGCAGCGTCCTCAGAAGTGGCCAGCACAGCAGAGAGAGTCCAGGCACCCCAGTCAAGCCAAGGCCACAGCCCTCCAGGCCCCTGTGGCCTCCCCTGGGCCTGCCATGCTCCCCAGAGTCCAGCTAGAGGTCACCGATCCAGGCCTCCAGGGGCCTCAGGGTGAGCGCAGAACCTAACCTAACTTTGGGGGCACCTGAGGTAAAGAGGAGCCTCTGTATGGGATTGGGGGGACCCTGTGTTATTTCCTTTCTTGCTCTGAACTCCTTCCAGCGACTCCCAACTTCACCTATCAAACCACATTACAGCCAGAGGGATTTTCATAAGCTGCAATCTTGACCAGGGGACTCCCCACTGAGCCCCCACCACGGAGACCCAACACCCAGGGGTCTTTGGGTGCTGGTCTTGCAAACCCTACTCCCCAGTCAAAATTCAAGCTTCACAAACTGCATTTGTTTCCTCTGAAGCTGCTTGCTCTCTCCTGCCGGTGGGCCTTTGCACATGCCGCTCCTGCTCCCAGGGGCATTCTCCCTGAGTCTTCCTCTTTCAGCATCAGCTTAGCAGCCTCTGCCTCCAGGAAACCTTTTCTGAGCACTCTTACCTTTCTGGGCTTCCGCAGTGGCAGTACTGCTCCGTGTGTGTGTGTGTGTGTGTGTGTGTGTGTGTGTGTGTGTGTCTCCTCTACGTGTGAAGCACTCTGAGAGCACAGAGGACAGGAGATGAAGGGACGCTGTGTGTATGGGACTGAGCCTGTGCCAGAGGGCAGCGGGCACCAGTGAGACCTCAATGTGGGACGGGGCCCCCCTCACCACTGCACCTGCCCCCAGGTGTCCACCAGGCCTGCCGCAGCTTCCGCCACCTGGACCGGTGTGAGCATCAGATCGGGCCCCAGGAGACCAAGTTCCAGCTGTTCAACAGCGCCTGGGACCCCCTCTTCCACTGCAACTGCACACGCCGGTGAGGCCTGCTCGCACCTCTGGCGGGTGGGCTGCCTGTTGCCAGGCAGCGGGAAGGGACTCCAGGCTGGGAAGGCCCTGCCCCAGTCTGAACCTGCCTCTGTCCTCAGGCTGGCCCGCTTCCTGAGGTTCTACAACCCACCCGTGGGTGCCATCATGCTTCAGGAGCTGCTGGGAATGACCTGCTTCAAATTGGCCCCTCCGCTGGACTGTGCTGAGGTCAAAGAGTAGGTGACGGAAGGGCCAGGAGGGACGTGGGACTTCTCCAACGGGGTGGGTTGCCTCTCCCCTCTTTATGCACCTGGGCTGAGAGGGTGATGGAGCGGGTCAGGGGCCCACATAGGTTGCATCTCAGCTCCGTCATCTACTTCCTGTGTGACCTTGCCAGCTGAGTCACCTGTCCACACCTCCATTTCATTACCTGTGAAATGGAGGCAGACACCAGGGCGTGTTGTGTGTGATGTGTGTAGGCAAGGCCTGCAGAACAGCTAGTGAAGCGCCTCCTGAACTCTTCCTCCTAAGCCACAATCTCATTTGAATTCTGATCCTCAAAACCAACTCCTTGTTACTTTTCCTATTTCATATGTAGGGAAACTAAGGCTCAGTGGCCCAGGTTTCTGCAGTCATCTAGGGCAGAAGCCAGCCTCTAGGTACCAGATTAGGTACCCTGCTAAGTGTAACCGCTCCCACCCCAGCCCCATCCTTGCTCCTCTCTGGGTCTTGGTTGCCCTGTGTGCAGAGCAGGGTGGGTTTCTTGCCAGCTATGACCCCCTGTCCCCCTCTTCTGTCCCCACAGCTGTTCCAGTGACCCCAGGGCCATAAGAGTGTCAGCTTGGCACCTGCGGCAACTTCAGCAGAGGCGACGCCAGCTCCAGGGGTCGAGCGCTCACCACAGGCAGGCAAGGCCTTCAGAGCACCCAAAGGCCCCCACGTCATTCTACGACCGGTGCCTGCAGCTGACCCAAGGAGCTGGAAGACCCAAAGGGCAGCAGAAACCCTGGAACCAGTGACCTCACTTCTTGTTCTCCTGGGCGCTAGATCGGACCCAGGGCTTTGCTGGGCCCTGCGGTGGGGCGGGTCTCAGCTTCCCCTCCATTGTGAGACTGAAGTGTGGACAGGCTGTTGTGGACAGACAGAGGGCCGCATGGGTAGGGTTGGAGGGGCCAAGGCCCAAATGCTGGACCATGTCTCCTGCTGTGCTGGGTGATCTTGGGCTGGTGACACAACCTCTCTGTGCTTGGATGTGGTATTCAGGAGGCTCCTTCTGCTGCCCCAAGCTTGGGCCTTCCCAGGGAGTTAACAACCAGATGGGAAAGAGGAGAGGGTAACATTGCAGAAGCCCCAGGAGGTACCAGGAGGAGGTACACTTATGTCCATGTTGTGAAATTAACACATGTCTCAAAAGAGTTGTCCAGGAAAACCCCAGAGCCTGCCTGCTGAGGTCTAGGGGCAGAGGGTGGTGAAGGAGGGATGTCACAGAAGTGCCTGTGTCTGAATACAGGATGGGGGAGCTAGAGAGGGGCTTCTTAACTCCCCTCCTCCTCAGGGGACCCCTTCTATTAACAGCTGCTATGCCCTTCCCAGCCCAGCCCTGGCCCATTCTTTCTGCCCTAAACCTAAATTCAGATCTTCCCTATGCCCTTGAGCAAGAGACCTCCTTCACTCTGAGCCTTAGTTTCCTCCTCTGAGAAACAGGGGTGTAGACAGCAGCTACCTCATAGGGTTGTTGAGGATTAAGTGAACCAACTCCCAGACAGCACTCAGCACCCAGTAAATGTTCTCTCCCTCCAACACCCAGCCAAACTGCACTTAGACAACTGATTTGCAAAGGTTCATAGCACCTCTTGGAGGCCTCAGTTTGTTCATCTGTGAAATGGGGCTAAGAACTGCACTGAACCCAGTGCCACAACTCAGGCTTATGGTGCCAATTAAAGGAGCTGGCATGTGTAACATATACAGCTGGTGCCTAGTCACTGTCAGACCTGTCATCCTCTCGCCTCTGTAGTCCTTTCCTCCGACCACCTGCTCCCCACCCCAGACTGCTAGCAAATTAGGAAGGAGTCGGGAGTGAAGCTGGAGAATTTAATTCCTAAACAATGACCTCTGGGTTTGCTCCACCCCCCATTCCAGATGGGGGCCAGGATAGGGCTTTGCTGATTGTCACAGTTGAGGTGCCAGGACCGAGTGTGGGGGACCACCCCCGGCCAGAACAGAGTGGCAGGTGCAGATCAAGCTGGAGCAGCGGCAGGTGGGAGGCAGGCGGGTTTGCAGAAGACTGGGGCAGAGTGGGGGCCCCCGGGCCCGCCCGCCCACCCCACCCTCAGGGCCCCAGGCCCCCCTCCTCCAGCCCCTGCCGACCCTGGGGGCTGGGAGACAGGCTCCCGGAGGAGGCCAGGGCCTCCCGATCAGGTCCCCAGCAGCCACCACCACCAGGGTCTACAGTCTCTAGGCGCAAGGCGGGTAGCAAGCCCAGGCTTCGAGGCACAGATGGTGGGAAGGCCCAGGCCCCCGGCAGCCCAGGGGGCCCCTCCTCACTGCTGCCCTGGCTGCCACCATCGCCGCCCCCTTCGGGGGCCGCCCAGGGCAGGCGGCGGCTCTGGGGCGAGGGGCTTCGGCTGGTGCCCCGGCGCTCCCGGGAAGAGGGCCGCAGGGCGAGGCTGGGGAAGCGGGCCAGGCCTGGGCTCCGGCTGCGGTGCCGCTTGGACTTGCCGGGGCTGGGGCTGCGGGACTTGGGTGCCAGCAGCTCCAGGGTGCTGTCATCCTCATCCTCCGAGCTGGTGCCCGAGCTGTCTGTGCTGCTGCTGGTCGGCTCCGAGGTAGGCAGCGAGATCTGGGGGCGGCGGGAGCGAGGCTGCTCACTGGGGTGCCCCTCTCCCTAACCTGCTGTGGAGGCCTCTGGGAACCCCTCCCGCCCTCCCTGGAAGGCCCAGGAAGGTCAGGCTATTGTAGAGCTCACAGAGAACGCAGAGGCTCTAGAGGAAATGAGTCTTTTGGAGCCACCTCCCCACCCCCAGCCCCAAACCCTGCAGCCAGGAGCACTCACCTGGAAGGGCTCAGTGACACCAATGAGGATGCTGTGGGTATGGCTGTAATAACCTAGAATGAAGTCTCCATGGCCTTTGGGCAGTGACTCCTCACTGAATGTCACCTGGTGGGTCGGGAGGTTTAGGCCCAGGTTGTGGTGAGGGAGGCAGCCTCAGGACCCCTGAAACTGAATCCTGAGCCCCCAAGGGCAATGAGGGCTTCTTCCCACTCTCCCTCTCCCCTTAAATACCTGGTAGGTGCTCCCGTCCACATCCTCGTGTTTGGCCCAGACATAAGCCACGTAGTCCTTGCAGTGACGGAAACCCACCTGGGGCGAGAGCAATCAGGATCGTGACCCGTAACGGTGACCCTAGCAGCCTCCCTGGGTGACATCAAACTCTGGAGAAGCCCCGTATGGATCCCTGGCTGCCCCTTCAGGCCCCAAGTTCCCTCCCCGATCTGCTGACCGCCCCTGCCCTTCTCACCCGGTACAAGCCGATCCAGTCCCAGGAGCTGCGGGCGAACACTGTCTCTATGCGGTATCTCACCACGGCCTGCTCTGGCCGCACCCACTCGTCTGCCACCTCCAGCCGTACCAGAGGTACGTCGTCTCTGAAAGCAAACTGCCCAGGGGCAGGGGGCAATATCAGAGGAGACCCTCTAGCATTCTCTGCACCTAGATCCCTTGGGCCTGAGTCAGCACAAATGGGCTGAGATGAAGGGCCTTTGAGGCCACTACATGGACTGGGAAACAGGAGAAGCAGGCCCAGGATAAATGCCAGGCTTCCTGCCTCCCAGCTCAGGCCTTTTGTCCTTAGCCTCTGTGGGGAGTGAATGAGAACACAGTGTTGACCCTTGGTAGACTGTGGGTTTGGCCCTGGCTCTGCCACAGGCATGCAGTGTGACCCGAGGTGAGTTTCTTGACCTCTCTGAATACCTGGGCTCCTGTCTGTAAACTCTGATGGATCACATTCACATTTAACTCTTGGGGTTGCTCTGCAGATTCAGTGAGATACCATATAAAGCATCCTATATACTTCTCAATATACAGTAGGTGCTCAATGAATGACTCACTTATACACTAACAAAGGAGACAGGTAAAGTCCCACGATGCCCTGGATATTCTGGGCTAAACTGAACACCCCTGAGCTGGCAAGTAGAGCTCTGGGGAGAAGCCAGAAGACCTTCTAGGCTCTGCTACTAACCTGCTCAGGACCTCAGGTAAGTCCCAAGCCACCCTAAGTGAGACTCAGCTCCCCCTCCTGTACTAAGGGACCACTATGAACCTTGTTTGTTACCAATCTGTGGAGACAAATGATAACCATGAGTCTCCTCTTCCCAGGGTCACCTGGGTTGATCGGGGGGTCACCATGGGGATGACGTTGCTGGGGTGGCAGGTCGCCAGGGTGCTGGCTCCAGCTCTGTCCCTTGGGGAAGGACTCAGGGGGTACCAT
The DNA here is from genome assembly GCF_016772045.2 of Ovis aries. Taxonomy (NCBI): domain Eukaryota; kingdom Metazoa; phylum Chordata; class Mammalia; order Artiodactyla; family Bovidae; genus Ovis; species Ovis aries. The sequence continues at coordinate 69,901,886 of NC_056070.1, read as the reverse complement.
CCTCAGGCTTTTGTTGGCTCCCGTTTATCTGGTTTCCACTTTCTTCCCCGCCTCAGCTTCTAAGCCAAGCTGCTTCAGAAGAAACCAGCAGCTCCTCTCCCTGCCCCTGGGTACCCGATAGCAGGAACCAGGCTGGGGTCTTGGAAACACCCTCCAGGGCCTTGCGGGGTCAAAACTCCTGCTGAGCCCTGTTCTGTGCTGCTTTGGGTAAGAGGACTGAAGTTCCCTGAGGCTCTGTTTCCCTCATCAGTGAAACCAGGAGGAGAATGTGGACCTCCTTGGGGCTTACCAGGACATTCAAAAGGGTGACACATTGACGTATCCTACACAGGCTCAGGCGCAAAGCCAGAGGAGGAGGTGAGGAGGCGCTCAACAGGTTTCATAAGGGAGAGTTCTAGATAAAGAATGCAGGATAGAGCACCCAAAAAGAGTGGTTCTCAAGGTGAGGTCCCTGACTGGGGATTAAACCTCACATTCAAGGCTTTTACCAAAGGTCATGGGAAGCCAGACATAGGCAGATTTCCATTCCTAGCTGAGGACACTGGCTGCTGTCCAGCCGACTGATCATATGACAAAGATAGCTGGGAAAATATTCTCTGGCTTGCTGGGCTCCATCTTATCAGATCAAGAGAATCGGAGAGCCCAGAGTTGGGTTTCAGGGCTGGAAAGTGGGCTCCACCCTATTGTGCCACTGAGCCTGTGTGTGACCTGGGGCTCATGCCTACCCCACTAAGAGCCTCCGTTTTCCTGGAAAAACACAACAAACAAACAAAAAAACAGAGTTGGATCACACGATCTCTAAGATCCAGTTCTGACATTCTTGGATTTCCCCTCTTTACGTTCGCAAGTAGGGGCCTCAATCCTAAACACAAAGCTAAATTTTATAGTAACTATTCCGAGTCTAGCTGTATGTTGTTCTATATCTCTACTCCCTCTCTCCACCACATACGGTAAGATGGTAAATAAATAATAAGTGAATGTGAATGAACACTACATGGCATTTGAGTATATATTTTGAGTTTGCTCGTCTTACTGAATATGTGGATTTCAACACAATTGCCCTAACCATTTCTTGGAAAAGGAGAGCTAGAAATGAATGGAAAAGACATCCTCTTCTAAATCAGCCTAGCCTGGGTTCAAATCCTAACTCTTCCCTTTGTTAACCATGTGACCCCAGGAAACGGAGGCTGTGTCTCTGAGCCTCAGGGTTTTTTTCATCTAAAAACGGAGATCATAATCCCACTCCCAGTCTGTTATGATAAGTGGATGGTGGTGAGGGCCTGGGGTTACCCATGGGCAGTGGGATGCTGAGCTGGGTTTGGGGATGTCATGAGGGGAGGCCAGGACTCACGTGCAGGACAAATTGGGCAGCCACAGGCTTGTGGTCACTGACGGTATATTCCATGTGGCTGCGGTAGCTGTGCTGGGTCACCTGGAGCCGGTGGCTCTCCCTTCCTGAGGGGCTGGGACCTCCACCTGGAGCCTTGACCTTCCACAGGATACGGTCTGTCCAGGCTGGCTTCCGCTTCTTCGCACTGCGATGGGCAGGAGTAACCTGAGTATCAGGGGCCGTGAGTCGAGCCCCCCTGATCCCCTTTCCTCTCCTTTATCCTTATTCCTTTATCCCCTTTATCCTGTCTCAGCCTGCACCCCCACCTCTCGTCCTGGGGCTGAGCTCACCTGGTATCATATTTGTTAGTACCCACGTCAAACTTGAAGGTGGGTGCAAAGTTGAGGGGCCCCTCCTGGAAGCCCTTCAGGATGGGCCAGGTGTTCTTGGCCATGTTGAGCTGTGAGGGTCCAGAAGCAGAGAATTGGACAAGAGCTTGGGCAGAGCAGGTGAGGGCAAGGACCATCACCTAGGGTACAGGTGGTCCTAGGGCGTGTTTTGTGTGCTTGGGGTTTGGGGTACAGGTTGCAATTCCCCCACCTGGTCTTTCTCCCAGAGCTGGTGGAGCTGCTCACTATCGATGGCAAGCTTGACAAAGTGCAGGTCATAGCTCTCGATGCGGAAGTTCAGGTCTCCGAACCAGAACACGAGGCTGTTCCGGGAAGGGAGGAGGGGTGGTCAGCGGGGTTCATGGGAAGAAGAGCCCAATTCCATCTTCTCTGCCCCCATCCAACCTGACAGTGGTAGTTGCTCCCAGTGATGACACCGGGGGCTGAGTGAGTTGTCAGGTTCTGACTCCCAGCAAGGTTCTGCCCCTCAGCAAAGATCGATCCTGCAGGATCCATCCACTTCCCGATCAAAGTGAAGGTCACTCAGTCGTGTCCGACTCTTTGTGACCCCATGGACTACACAGTCCATGGAATTCTCCAGGCCAGAATACTGGAGTGGGTAGCCTTTCCCTTCGCCAGGGGATCTTCCCAACCGAGGGATCGAACTCAGGTCTCCTACATTGCAGGCGGATTCTTTACCAGCTGAGCCACAAGGGAAGCCCAAGAATACTAGAGTGGGTAGCCTATCCTTTCTCCAGAGGATCTTCCCGACCCAGGAATCAACCCGGGGTCTCCTGCATTGCAGGCGGATGAGGGACGCCCTCCCGCATTCCGGTTCCTAGACGTAGTGTGGGTGGTCTCCGCCCCCATAGGCCCCGCCTCTCCCTACAGGGCCTTCCTACCACTTCTCCTCCACTTCAGTCACTTCAGTCGTGTCCGACTCTGCGCGACCCTATGGACAGCAGCCCACCAGGCTCCTCGGTCCACGGGATTCTCTAGGCAAGAATACTGGAGTGGGTTGCCACTTCCTTCTCCAGCCTCTTCCACTAGCCCCACCCAAGCTCCAAGAGGCCCATACTCGTGATCCAGGATGCCTTGAGCGCCAGGCCCCTGGAACTGCTGGAGGCTGAGGATGGTCTGAAAGTTGTCCTTGCGCTGCTCCGCTTTATCCATGTGGGCCGGCAGGTGGCAGTTCAGGAAGCACAGCATGTGCCCAAAGGCAGCCAGACGCACACTCACTCCACCCTTGTTGCCCTGGGGAAACAGGTTGGGCGGGTCGTGGGCGGGGCTTAGGCAGGGAGGTGAGCCCTGGGGCGGGGTTTGGGTGGGCCTGGTCAGCGGGTGTGGCTCAGGACTGGTGCAGGCTTGGAGAGGGGTGGGTTCTAAGGAAAGGAATGGAACACTAGGAAGTGGTGCGAATAGAAACCGGCCACTCTGCAAGCCCACGGACCGCAGCCCGCCAAGCTCCTCTGTCCATGAAAATTTCCAGGCAAGATTACTGGAGTGGGTTGACATGTCCTACTCCAGGGGATCTTCCCCTCATCTCCTGTGTCTCCTGCATTGGCAGGCTGATTCTTGACCTCTTTGCCACCTAGGAAAGTTTTATAGACAGGGGTGGGGTCTAGAAAAGGAGAGGTAGCGGTGGGTGGGGAGAGGCAGGTCTCAGAGTAAGGGGTGGAGTTTGGGGTGGGGATGTTGCCACTGCTTGGGGGCCGGGGACTAGTCTACAGACGCCTTAGGTCCCTGGTCCCTTCCAGGCCCCTTCCACGCTCACCCAGTAGCCTCCCAGGCCAGTGCGCGTGCAGTCCGTCTGCACGTCCCTCAGGAAGGGCAGATGGTAGTACTTGGCGAACAGCAGCAAGATGACGCCCTGCATCCGCACGGTGCTCACCTGCAGCAGAGGCGAGAGGAGGCTGGGCGGCGGGACGCGGCTCCCACGCCGCCCTCGCCTTTTCCGGTCCTTAAGGATCTGCTCCTCCATCCTCCTATTTCAGGGACCCGGCCACAGAGGCTCAGCGGGCCCCGCAGTGAGTCAAGGCAGAGCTAGCGCTGGGAAGCCAGGGGGGCTCCACCTCCCCGGGGGGCGGCTGAGGGAGGCGTTACCAGCACAAAGTTGAAGGGCCCCAGAGCGTCCATGAAGAGCTCGCTCCACTGGTCCGTGAAGAGCGCGTCCTTGAGCCGCTTGTTGATCATGGAGTTCACTTCCTGCAACCTGGGGGGCGGAGGGGGGGGGGCGGATGGCGAGGCGGTGTTCGGATTGGGGGCGCCCTAGGAACCGCTCCCATGGGCAAGGGGCTGGGAGGGAGTCTGCTCGCCCTGCCCCTCACCCTATGGCGATCATGTCTCAGGAGGGAGTCTGCTCGCCCTGCCCCCTCACCCTATGGCGATCATATCTGCCCTGTCACTGTCACCGCTGGTGCTGCCCAGGTGGAGAAGGGACGTGACATCGTCGGGGGGCATGGCGGTGCCCACGTTCCACGTGACCACAGTGATCCTGGGGATGGGGGGATGGGAGGGGTTACTACTGGGCGCCACCCCTTACCCTCAAGCTCCCTCCCACAGGGCTCTTAATGGGGAGACAAGCTGTGGGTGAATACCCTCAGGAGGACCCACCGTGGGCCCAGGACCCCTCCCACCAGACTCTCCAGGGGAGATCAACTGAGGCAGGGGTGGGCAAGTCCCTTCCGAGGGGACTGCTGTCTCCTGAGGGTCCCAGAGTGGGTCTCACACCCCCAGGGACTCTTCCTTAGGGGGGTCAGCTGGGGCAGAGTAGGGCCCAACCTCAGAGCTCAAGCCTTGGCAGCCAGCCTCTCGGGAGAAGGCCCTCACCAGAAGCCAGGGTCGCTCTTGCAGGTGGGCTGGGCTGACCAAGAGGAGGATGATGAGGTGGGTGTAGAAGAGGAGGTGGTCACCGGGACTGCAGTTTCTCTGGGCTGAAGGCTGGGACTCAGACGCTCCCCAGGCCCGGCACTCTGGGTGCTAGGCCTGGGGAGGGCCATCTCAGGAGCTGGGGGGACACCTGGGGAGCGGTTGGGGGACCGGCTGGGGGAGCGGCTGGGAGACCGAGGCGGCTTGGGCAGAGGTGGGGGCACAGTCTGGGCTAAGGCGGCCCCTGGCCGAAAGGTGGGGGACAGAAGTCCCGGGGAGCGAGTGCTAGGCTCTGGAGGACCCTGGCCCACATCCAGGGGCAGGGTCTGGGGTGGCCGGGGCAAGACAGAATCCTCAGGGCTGCTGCGGGGGACCTCAGGCCGGGCTCTGAAGGAGGGGGAGACCCGAGGATCTGGGGGGCCTTGGATCAAGGATGGGGAGCCCACAGCACTAGATGCCTGAGCTGGGGCCGGGAGATGCCCTTCAGAATGGGGCGGAGGTCTAGGGGCTGGAGCGTCCCTCTGTTTAGCTGGTGTCCATCCTGTGGAGGCCAGGGCTGGCGTCACGGATGCTGGAGCCAGGACCTGTTCCTGAGATGGCGACAGAACCGGACTGGGCCCTGGGGAAGGGCTGGAGGGGGGCTGTGGGGGCTGTTTCTCAGATGTCACAGCCAGGCTCAGGCCTGAAGCAGCCAGTGCTGGCTTGGGTCCCATGGAGGCAGGTGGCACCTGCTTGTGGTCCCTGGACAATGGAGCCAGCCTGGGCACCGGGGTAGCTGAGGGAGGCCTTGGCCCAGCTGAGGCAGACATCAGGAGCTGCCCCAGGGACGTTGGAGCCAGGACTGAGCCTGAGGTCGCAGGAGGAGGCTTCGGCCCAGCCGAGGCAGACATCACCAACTGGCCCACTGATGCTGGAGCTAGGCCGGAGCGGCGGTGGGCAGGAGCTGTTTTCTGCCCTCCAGGGGTGGCCGCTGGAGCCAAGATGGGTCGGGGAGACGCCAGAGCCAGCCTTGGGCCCTCTGAGGAAGGCGGAATTGCTGCTCGTGGCCCCACAGGCGTCAGAGCCAACCGCGGTTCCAAGGGCACTGGGGCTGACTTCTTCGCTGGGAGCTGAAAACGTGAGTCCATCTTGTACGCGTGCGTGCTAAGTCACTCAGTCATGTCTGACTCTTTGCGACCCCATGGACTGTAGCCCGCCAGGCTCCTCTGTCCAGGCAAGAATTCTCCAGGCAAGAATACTGGAATGGGTTGCCATGCCCTCCTACAGGGGATCTTCCTGACCCAGGGATCGAACCCGCATCTCAACGTCTCCTGCATTGGCAGGTGGGTTCTTTACCACTAGTACCACCTGGGAAACCCCCATCTTGTATAGGACTGGGCAAAGGCTCAGGGTCAACCAACCCTAAGCAGTCCTCCACCTCACAGAGATCCGAGCAGACTCTGTCTAGCTAGAAAAGGCATATCTTTCTGAGGAAGTTCTTCCTAATTTCTCACCTCAGTCGATTCTGCTGTGAATCAGTTTCTCTTTTAAAGGAAACTGGACACGGAAAACTATCCCCTCTCTCATCTGTGATACCTCTTTCATAGAAGCAGAGTTTAAAATCCCCGACTTTCAGGAAGCAGAGTGTAAGCCTGGGCCTGAGCGCTCCCCTTAACCTCCTGGCTGGCATCTGCTCCCTCGCCACCCTGGAATGTTGGGGGGCTGGAGCCAGCTTCCCTGAGCACCGCCCCACCCCCCTACAGTCCGTGCTGCCCTCCTGGCCGAGGGCTACTGATCTGACCCCCCAGGTCTGCCCACTCTGGACATCCTGGGTCCAGCCTGTTAAACAGCCCCCCTTCCTCCACTGTACCCAGGAACCCTCATGTTCTCCTCTGGCAAACATCCCCAACTCCTCGGTCACAGTCCCCTCTGTCCTCTTCACCTGTTCCCAGATCTCCTGCAGGAGCAAGAGCCCTGCTGGGGCTCGCCATGCTGACCCCAAGCCCAGCTCTGTGTGCCCGTAGGCTAGCATTTCCCTGCCTAGGGCCTCTGTCTCCCTGTCTGTAAAGTGAAGGAAACTGGTGAAGGGTCTGTGGCCACACTGATCCTGGGGAGCCTGGTCTCACCTCTCTGCATTTCTGAGCTCATTTGCTAGGATTGCATTTGAGCTCCAGAGAATTGTCCATCCTCCCAAGTGTGATTTCAAATCCAGAGCAAGTCCAGGGTTCTGTTGATCCTGGTGGCACACGTCTGTGCGCAAGTTGTACCCTCTTACCCTCGTCACTTCACCTGGGAAAGCAGGCCAGCAAGTACCCTCTTCCTGTCTGGCAGTGGAGTTGGGGGCATTGGGCCCAGAAGGGAGGCCCTCTCCCTTTCCCGTCTGTCCTGTTTCTGATGCCCCTGTCTCCAGAAGTCAGGATGAAGTGTCCTTTGCCAGGGAGGGCAGATGAAGGTTTGCACTCACCCTGGGGCGGCCCCATCCCTGCCTCCAGAGATGCAGTTCTGCCTGTATCCCGCGTCCTTCTCGGTTCAGAGAACCTGAAACTGTCTCCACCTCTGTCCCCAAACTCAGCTCTTTGAGGCTTGCATTTTGGGCATCTTCCTTGGTTTCTAGTGTCCCACTCCACACCCCACCTAAACACCACACCGCCTCCAGTACTAACAAGTTAGACATCCCAGATGTCACAGTTTCAGTCTTCACGGACAAGCCTCCTCATTTTGCATTGGCTCAGAGAAGACAAGCAACTTGCCCAAGGTCACACAGCAAAGCTGAAGCACAGCTGGGTCCCCTGATACCCAGTCCAGGGCTCTCCCATAGGGTCCTGGAGATGGCTAACTCCATCACTCTCTGGGTATCCCATCGCTACCCCTTCAGACCCTAGGGTACCTTGTTTGCCCAGTCCCTGCTTGGTGGGCAGAGGAGAATGCCAGCCCCTCAGTTGGGGGCACCAAGGTGCCTGCAATGTGTGTGGGGTGTGGGACCAAGGATCAGGAATGTGCAAGACTAGCTTTAGGGGTCTTACCTTGGAGGGTGCCCCAGTTTGTGAAATCCCATGGGGCATGGGCAGGGGGCCCAGGCCAGCCCGGGTCCCTGGCCTTCTGCTGCCACCGACGCCCCGGCCCTCCATGTCTGCAGCCCAGGCAGCCCCAGGTTCCCTCCCGGCTCCAGCTCCAGCTCCAGCTCCTCCGCTCCCCGGGAACCAGTGATGTCATCAGTCGGTTCAACCTGCTGAGAATTTAAAGGCACAGGGACCCACTTTCCAACCTAGAGGTGGTCGGGCAAGGTGGCCTACCCCCTGGGGACGGGCTGCTGAACCTGGAATGGTGTTGGTAGGAGAGGAAAGGGTGGGGAGTGGGCCCATGGGCCTGGAACAGGTCCCAGCATAGTGGAAGCTCTCTTTTTGTTTTCACCCTCCTTCCAATGGGCCTGGCCAGCCTTTACTCAAGGGGGGGCGCTGACATACCTGAGGGTAAGGTAACTCAAAGGATCAGCCCCCTCTCCAGGGCCTTGGAGACACCGGGGTCCTGGCCCTGATCCTGTGACCTTCCTGACTCCCTGCCAACTCAGGGCTTGCCTTGGCCCCCACCTTTGCCCCATTTTCAGGCCCGGGTGCCCGGCCCCCTTCCTGGTTCTATCCTTCCCATCCCAGAGCCAGACGCTCAGGCTCCAGCAACTGGAGCCCTTTTGCCATCTCACCCTCAACACCAGCCCCTCCTCTTCTGTAGACACCGTGCCGCCTGTCCCCACCGCCAGGCCCGGGGGGCTCCTCTCAGCTTTCCTTCTCCAGGACTCACTGGGTGTGGCTTGGGAGAGGGACTTTCTCAAGGTCATCTGGTGAGGTGGGGAGGTCCCTTGAGTCTCAGAGAGGACAGAGAGCTGCCTCTGTGACCCACAAGAGCCAACTGGGGTTTCTGGGGGAAGGGGACTAGGGTGGAGAAAGGCCAAGCAGTGGGAAACAGATGGTGAGAGGGTCAAAAACAGGCCTGGGAACTTCTTTGGCCAGGACCCAGCACAGGGCCTTGTCTCTCCCACACCTAGGGAAGTGTTGCTCTGCTTCTGCCTGTCCCCCACTCTCACTCTTGTCTGCTAAGCGGTCCCTGAAATCTCAGTTCCTCCAGAACTGCTCGATTGCTTAGAAAGGGATGCTCTCACTCCGTTTAGGCAGAAAATGCTCGGTTTTGGGCCCAGAGCTCCTTGCTGGCCACCAGTGCCCTCTGTGTCCTCATGGGCCTGTGTGGCCCCCTGCAAAAAGGTCATGTGGACAGATGCCCCCTTCCCCTCTCCTGGATGGGCTTCCCACCTCCGCTTCACTGTCTCTGGGTCTAGTCTGAGTTTGGGCCCAGTGTCTCTGTGAGGCTGGAATTTGAAGAGCCAGAGACCCAGGCTGCAGTAGGGTCCTGGGGTAGAAAGGTTGTCTTTGGGTGGTGATGGGGGAGGTGATGACAGCGGTGACTGCAGGGGTGGAGAGGAAACCGCACACAATTATGATGATGGAAGGGGAGGACCGCCAGTGATGTTGCAGGGGATGAGGTGACGACAGTGATGGGATGGATAGTGTGATAGAAGGGATAGTGGAGGTGATGGTCATGGCAACAGTAGAGGTGATAGCAGAGTTTGGTGATGGTGGAGGGGGCGGAATGAAGAGACGGTGACGAGGGTTATAGTAAAAGCGGAGGAGAGATGTGGGCAGGAGAGGCGTTGGGGGCTGTTATGTTGACGGAAGACGAGGTGGTGGTGGAGTTGGAGGTGAAGATGGGGTGGCAATGAGGGAGAAGGTGAGTGTGGAGATGGTGGTGGTGATGCTCAGGCTGCTAGAAATGGAAAGGAATTTTGAACCTACCCTGCCTAGCCCTCTGACTTCTATTTTACAGATGAAAAACTGAGGCCCTCAGGAGTAGTTGGCTTCTGTTGCAACCCTGGAAGTGATAGAGGACAGATCTGGGTCCCAGGAACCAGTCCTAAGGCTCAGCCACCTGGGCTGATATAGGGACATCAATACCTTTGAAAAGCCAGGCAAATGTCAGGCAAATATATAAGCGTGCAGAGGGGTCCTCTGCAGGGTCTCCACCATCTCTCAGATTCTGCAGAGGACTCTGTTTCTGGCTCTGCCACTGACTGACCTGGAGAGTCACTCAGATTTTGAGTATAATGCAGACTAAAAACAGGAGCTACCTGCTAAGGTTGCTGTGAGAATTCAACCATATAATACATATGAAGGGTTTAGCACAGAGCCCGGCACAAGCAGGGCTTGCCAGGTGGCTCAATGGTAAAGAACCCGCCTTCAGTGCAGGAGAAGCAGGTTCAGTCCCTGGGTTGGGAAGATGCCCTGGAGGAGGGAACAGCAACCCACTCCAGTATTCTTGCCTGGAATATCCCATGGAAAGAGGACCCAGGCGGGCTACAGCTCATAGGGTAACAAAGATCAGAAAAGACCGAGTGACGAAAAAGCAGCAGCAACAGCCGGCATAAGCAAGCTCTCCGTGAAGGTAGCTGCCCTGGAGTTACCATCGCCACCACCACCACCATCATCTCTTCCCACCTGCACATTTGGCGGATGACGAAACAGACCCCACATAGTTGTCTTCCTGGGGAGGGGAAGGAAAGGAGGCTCTGAGACCCAGACATGGCCTTGCCACAGGAAGGGGGTGGGGGGCGGACCCCGGCTGAGAAAGGAACAGGGTAAAAGCTATATTTGAGCTCCTGGTGTGATGACTAAGGAGGTTGATAACAGGCTCTGGGGCTCAGGGCGGCAGGCTGGGGGCAGCTGCCAGGGAGAACCGCCCCCCTGGAGACGGCTGTCTCCGGAGGCACCTCCTGGCTCCCAGCTCCCATCCTTCACTCCTGGGGGTAGGGGGCGGTGTTCCAAGGCAGAGAGTACATCTTGTTCTGCCCCCCTGGGAATCTTAGTGTTCCCCTCTAGGCTGTTTGGGTCAGGGACAGGAAAGGAGGTGGCTGATGCATTAGCTCAATCACTCCATAGTAACCCTGTGAGATTGGTAATCAGATCCCAATTTGAGAGAGGAAGAAGTCCCCCTAGGGATTACCCAGCCAGGAGGGGACAGGGCATGGGGTTCTCACGTAGATGGTGGATAATTCTCCCCCACACAGGTTCCCATTGAACCCTTTCATTTTTAAGGGAAAAAAAAAGATTCAGCCACATCAGTTTTAGTAATTTGTTTATAATTTATTTTGGCTGTGCTGAGTCTTTGTTGCTGCGTGGGCCTTTCTGTGGTTGTGGTGGGCTCTAGAGCACACAGGTTTCAGGAGTTGTGGCTACCGGGCTTAGTTCGCCCCTCCCCACCACACCCATCCCCTCATCCTGGCATGTGGGATCTTCTGCAACCAGGGATCGAACTGTGTCTGCTGACCCGGCAGGCGGATCCTTTATCACTGAGCCACCAGGAAGCTGTGAACCCATTCTTTGGAGGGGAATCTGCGTTGCCAAACTGAAAAGAGAAGAAATGCCCTGGGAAGCAGAGACAGAAGCAGGTGCAAAGATACGGAGTGTGCCAGGCTCTGGCTGGGAAAGGATGGACATGTGCCCACACGGCCCTTTGGCTCAGAGTAAATCCCCCGGAAGCAGGGAAGGGAGGGAGAGACTTTCTTCTTCCTCTTCCTCAATCCACCTCCCAGGGTGCCTGAGGATGGTAATGGTACAGAAGGGTCTATCCACCTTTGGTTGGCTCCCTGATCACCTGACCCAGGCCCACTGTAAGGAAGGCTACTAGCTGAGAAATTATTTGAGATGTAGAGGATGCTATGGAGTATTGTGGGAAGGTGGACGAGGTAAGCATCAGGGAGGGCTTCCTGGAGGAGGAAGTATACTGGGCTTGGAGCATTTCTCCTCCCAAGGCTTCACTCCTGAGTTACCTACTGATACCAAGTGCCACATGTTATATTGCTGTCCCCTCTGGGGGAGGTGGCATCCTCATGTCCCACCCTGGCCCTCAAAAAGGGGTTCTAGGAGGAAGAGTGACTTTCCCAAGGTCACACAGCTGGGGCCCAGCTCAAGCATCCATCCTCCCTCTCCTCAATTCCCCCTCCTCCCAGGCAGCCTGGCACTGCTGTCAGCTGCTCTGAAGTGAGCGGCTATTTTTATTCTGGTGCGAGGGGATCTCGGGCAGCAGAGCCATGTAGGTTAGAAGGCTCTAGGAGAACCGGCTTCAGCAAGCAAGGAGAGGTTTAATGCAGCCGCGGAAGATTGCCTGGGGGCCCTCCTTTCTTGCAATGCTGACCTGCCCTCAGCTCCCAGGTCTCTGGAAACATCTTTATCAGAGCTCAGAACAGAGCACAGAGCCAGACTAAATCCTAGCCCTGATCCCAGGTCCAACTTGAGCCCAATCTGGTGTTAACTGAGCCCCGATCCCACACTAAGAATGAGCCTCTACCCCATCTCTAGATTGAGCCCTGACTCTGTCTGGTCAAGTACTGAGGCTGATCCAAGCCTGACTAAGCCTGATCCCAACTTGAGGCCTCTATTCTGGACCCAGATCCACCCCTGAATCCTGGCTTAAGACCAAGCCATAGTCACAGACTGAACTCTAACCTTGGTCCAGACTAACTTTTGATTTTAGACTGGGTCCCAAGTCCAAGTGGAGACTGAGGCCCAAGTGTGGTCATTAACTGGCCTGGGGGCAGGCTGAGTCTTGAACCTAGTCACAGGCTGAGCCCTGACCCTTGGTCACACAGCTGTGCACTGAACTGGCCAAAGGCTGACCGCTGGACTTAGTCACTGAGACCAAATCCCAGTCACTGACTGAGCCTGGACTCCAGCCCCAGCCTCAGTTCTGAATGTGGCCGAAGGCTAAGAACTGACCCTGACCTTGTCTGAGCCTGGCATTGTCACAGTCTAAACCCCAGCACCAGCCCCACCTGAGGAAGCCTGCTGGCCTAGATTCCAGACTGCCACACAGGGTGTGGATTACGAGCAGAGATCTGTTCTGGGAGAACCTGGGCCTCTTGTGGCTGCCGATGCCAGAATGTTCCCGGCACTGTTGTGCCCAGCGTCTCTACCATTGGTTCCACTAGCTGGCTAGTCAACACGCAGCAGCTCAGGCTCCGGCCCCTCCAGAGACCACAGTGTCCAGGTTAATGCAACGAGAGTGGTTTGGTGGCACCTGTCCAGTGAACAGTGTGGGCCCATGAGGCACCGAGCTTTGGCTCTGTCAGCGGAAAAGCCACAGGCTCCATGGGGCCTCTGGCTTCAGCCAGTCTGGGGCCCTTGCTGGGGTATGGTGTGGGGTAGTGGGAACCCAAGGCTGTGACCCATTATTTTTGTAAACAAAGATTACTGTTTGTGTTCAGGTGATGCATACTTACTACAGAAAAAATACTGTAAAGGAGGGAAAAAAATTCACCTATAGATTCAAGTACCAAGAGATGACCGTTTTGATTTCCTGGGCTGTTTCCTTCCAGACTTTGTGTTTTGGTCTAGGATATATATTTATATACACATATTTTATACAATTTTTTGGCTACTCTGTTGCTACCGAAACATCCTTTGCAGCTCATATCCTTGACGGCCTTCAGGAATGGATCCCAAACAGTTAAGTCAGGGAGCATTCCCATTCTCCAGCCACTTGATTGGACCATGGATGGACCTAGTGAACAGTGAGGAAACTTTTGCTGGGGGCTTTTGGGAAAGAAAGTTTGTTTTTTTCTCCTGAGGAGTTTACAAAAAAAAAAAAAAAAAAGATTTCCCCTTGATTAGATGAGTGAAGAAGTCTGTAGTGGTCCTGATTACTGCTGGCAGTCATCTTGACACCAGGCAGATAACTGTGCTAAGGACAAACTGATGTTATGGAAAGCAGAATGGAAAGAGATCAGGCCTTGGTGACGTTATCAACCAGATCAAACCTCATCTGAGCCCTCCCTCCCTGAAATATTTTGTTATTTGAACCAAGAGATTCCATTTATCATTTAAGCCCATTTAACTTGCGGTTTCTGTGACTTGCAACCTGGAGCATCACAATTCCCAACTGATATTACTGTTTTAGAGCTTAAAAAAAAATTAACACCATAACTGAACACTCTCCATGTCATTCAACACTATGCCACATCATTTTAAACAACCGCTTGATTCTGCTTTGTGACCCTATGGACTATATAGTCCATGGAATTCTCCAGGCCAGAATAGTGGAGTGGGTAGCCGTACCCTGGAGAAGGAAATGGCAACCCACTCCAGTATTTTTGCCTGGAGAATCCCATGGACGGAGGAGCCTGGTGGGCTACAGTCCACGGGGTCGCAAAGAGTCAGACACGACTGAGCAACTTCACTTCACTAGCCTTACCCTTCTCCAGGGGATCTTCCCAACCCAGGCATCGAACCCAGGTCTTCTGCATTGCAGGAGGATTCTTCACCAGCTGAGCCACCAGGGAAGCCCAAGAATACTGGAGTGGGTAGCATCTCCCTTCTCCAGGGGATCTTCTCTGGATTGAACCAGGGTCTCCTGCATTGCAGGCAGATTCGTTACCAACTGAGCGATGAGGGAAGCCCAACCTAAGCAAGCACCAGCATTTACTTATCTCATCCCCTGCGATGACATGCTTCTGTCCAAGCTCGTTTTTCCCCATTGTAAACAGTGTCTTGATAAACATCTTAACCTAACCATTGATTCCCTCTCTCAAGATTACTTTGGGTCAAATTCTGAGAAGTGTAATACTGGGTAGAAAAAATATTTTTAGGGTTTTGATTTAATGTGTCAAGTTGCCTTTCAGAAAGCTTGGATGGATTCCCACTTTCACAGCAGTAAACAGTGTTAGACATAGCTTATCATTTCAATAATCTGGATAGAACCAATTATATTTACTGTGTCCTCATGTATTTATGGACAATGAATATTAAATAACAGCCCTAAGCCTATTATATCTTCACAATCAAGTCAGTGAATGGGAGGTAATGATATGAATGAAGGGCTCTAGGCAGACCTGACTTATCCATGAGGTTTAGTGTCTATGGCCCATCATACTTTTAGGGGCCCACAAAAATGTTTTAATTTTAATTTTTTTTTTAAATCGGAAGAAAAAAATGAATGAATAATAATGAACCTAGCCTGGATTATATTAATTTCTTTTAAGATCAAAGCAGTTGTAAAATTCAATTTAAAAATGTTTATCTAGCTGCATCACGTGGCATCTTCCTCGCAATCACTAGGGAACTTTCCTTGGGGCAGCAGGCTCTCTAGTGGCACATGGGTTTAGTTGTCAGGATTGAACTTGTGCTGTCTTTAATTACGAGGCAGAGTCATAACCAATGGACCACCAGGGTAGTCCCTCCAATGTCTAATGTAAGATATTTTAATAAAGGAAGGGGCCCAGGAAGGCAAAACTACTGAGCTTCCGTGAAAGCCATAATGCAGCCTTGGCTGGATGCTGAGAATTCTGAGTTCCAGTCCAGATTCAGTGGGAAAAAAGCACTGCGACCAGTGCACAATGTCTGCCTGAGGACTGAAGAGGGGAAGTGACATCCTGATCTAGTCGTCTTTGTCTTGGTGACATGAACACGGGAATGTTTTGGGTTCAAATCCAAGACCTACAATTTAATCGTCTTACCTTTCTGAGCCTGTTTCCTAGCTTGTAGAAAGGAGATCATTGGGCCTTTTTGAGGTGCTGTGACGGTACTGTTCTAAAGAGCTCTCTCATGTGCTGCTGCTGCTGCTAAGTCGCTTTGGTCATGTCCGACTCTGTGCGACCCCATAGACGGCAGCCCACCAGGCTCCCCCGTCCCTGGGATTCTCCAGGCAAGAACACTGGAGTGGGTTGCCATTTCCTTCTCCAATGCATGAAAGTGAAAAGTGAAAGTGAAGTCGCTCAGTCGTGTCCGACTCTTCGCGACCCCGTGGACTGCAGCCCACCAGGCTCCTCTGTCCCTAGGATTTTCCAGGCAAGAGTACTGGAGTGGGGTGCCATTGCCTTCTCTGCTCTCATGTGTATTAACCCCTTTATCCTCCCAGCTCCGACGTAATATTCCCATCGCCATAACGTTTGCCCAGGAAATTAAAATCCAGACCGGAATCTCATCTAGAGAAGTAAAAAAACAAAACAAACAGAAAACAACACACAAACAAGGATTCCCCAGGCCTTAGTTTCCCCATCTTCCAGTCGGGTGTCTGACCCAGAAACTCCGGTGCCTGTGCGCCTCCCGCCTGCGCCCTCTGCCGGCGAACCGGGGCACTGTCTGGACGCATCCAGTCGGAGCATCCATCCTGTCGGTCAGCAGAGGGAGGGTGGACGCTGTTGGGACCCGGAAAGTAAAGCTCTGCGGGCCAGAGAGGAGCCCAAACCCCGCCGGGCCGCGCGGGCGGCCCCCACGCAGGTCCTGGGCGGAGACCGAGAGCAGGAGGCGTGGTCCCTAACGGGGCGGGACCTCCAGCGGGGACCCGGCCAGCTCTCCGGGCCAGACGTGGCGCAGTGGCCGGGCGGTTCACCTCCAGCTTGCGGACCATCTTCGGCCGGGTTTCAATGCACCTCCCGCTGCCTCCGCCGCCCCTGCTGCTCCTCCTCGCGGCAGTCGCGGCCGCCACCACCACCTTCCGGCCCGACTGGAACCGTCTACAAGGCCTGGCCCGAGCCCGGGTAGAGGTGAGTGCGGCGGCCCCCCAGCCTAAGGACCACCGCCCCTAAGCCCCGTGACTCCTTAACTTCGCAATCACTGCCCGTTCTGGCACAGGACTTTCCAGACTCCCTCGTTCCCCTCGGACCCGGGACTGCCCCTCCCACTTCCCAGACCCAGAACGCCCCAGCACCCACCGTGGGAGCCCCAGACACCCGATCTTGCGGCCTGGAAATCTGAACCCCTCCCTAGCGCCCCATCTGGCCGGACAACGGGCCCCTACACTTTGGCTCTGTCCCTTAACTTCTGGCTAGTGACTCCCAAATCTGCCTTCTGGAGCCCAACTTCCCACCCGCCCCACCCCTCCCCCGCCCCAGTCCTCTTTTTTCCTGGAATTCCTCCCCACCCCAGTTCCGGTTGGTCTCTCTCTCTTTCCCCGGAGGGGAGGGATGACCTTCTGGGAGCCTCTCTGCCACGCAGGGCAGGGAGCTGGGAACTGCCTCACTGCCTTACCAACACTTGTTCCTCAGGAATCCCTCCGCCCTCCCCTGCCAGGGAATGCCCCATCAAAGTCCCTGTCTGGTTGTGTGACTTGGATCGTCACAGACCCTCTCTGGGCTTTAGGTTTCTCCCTGAAAAAAAAAAAAAAAAGGGTGGGGGGAGGGCAGTGGAGGGGGTGGAGGGGGAGGAGAAAGAAGGCCTGAAGAGGACAAGAATGGTAGTCCTAGGGTCTGGACTCCCATTGGGAGCTAGCTCCCCTTCAGGGAGTATGGGAGGGGCCTCTCGGGGAAGCAACCAGATGGTCTGTAGGGCTAGGCCGCAGGTGGCAGGGAGGGCCGGCTTGGCTCTGCGTGGGCTGAGGCAGGGACCAGATGGTAGGCGTCTCTAATGGGGCCTCCCAGGGAAGTTCTGAGATGTTTCCTTCTGGTCGGCCTCCACCCTGAGGTTCTTGGGGCCACAAGCCTGGCCCAGGTCTCTACTGCCTGAGGGGAGTAGGGTGATCATTTCTCTTGGGTCAACCTGGTGCCAGTGGTAAAGAATCCACCTGCCAATGCAGGAGATACCAAGAGATGCGGGTTCGATCCCTGGGTTGGGAGGATCCCCTGGAGAAGGGAATGGTAACCCTCTCCAGTATTCTTGCCTGGAGAATCCTATGGACAGAGGAGCCTGGTGGGCTAGAGTCCACAGGGTTGCAAAGAGTTGGACATGGCTGAAGTGACTTTAGCACCCAGGCACAACCATCAGTAAGATGTGCGGGCAAGAGCTCCAAGGCTGGTAAGTGCCCTTCAGGCCTCTGGCTTTGCTCCTCTTGCCCTCTGGTGTGGTTAGGCCTCAGCTTCCCTATCTGCACAGAGTTCCCTTTCTGCCTCCATCTCCACATCTTGCGAACCTCTGTTCCAGGGCGTAATCCACAGCCCGCCCCAGCCTAGTCGGGGGATGAGGGTAAAATGGGGGTGAGGGTAGATGTGAGAGGCTCCTGACCTATCCCATTTTGTCCCCCTCCAGACATGTGGAGGATGACAGCTTAATCGCCTGAAGGAGGTGAGTTTGAAGGAAGGAGTCCTCAGCTCTGTCCTCCCTGAGTCTTCTGAGGGGTGGGCAGCATGGTCCCAGTGACTGGATGGGGGAGGGTCCCTGGGCTGGGAGTTAAGAGCCTGTGCCTGACTTGCTCTGTGACACTGGGCTTCAGAGTTGGTACCTGGAGGGCGTTGGGGCCTGATGCTCTGGTTCCTCTGCAGGTGAAGGCCTTCGTCACCCAGGACATCCCACTCTAGTATCCTCTTTCTGTTCTAGGGGAGGGAAGGGAGGGAGGGGATCTTCCAGAATCTCCTTCCACTTAACTTCACTGAGAGAGATGATGAATGGTTTTCATCTGACAAGTGGGGCTGATTGAGAGTGAGCTGCCCCGCGAATTCCGAGGTGGTCTTGGGTTGGCAAGAGAAAATGATTAGGTATGACCGGCACAGACCCCAGAACAGAGAGGAGGCCTTCTTCTTTGAACCCTAATTTCCCCATGTGTAAATGAGGATCCTTGCCCTACCTGGGCAGAGCAAGTAGTGTCCACATCGACGAGGCCCCCAGGAGCCCCCACCCGCCTCTGCCCATCACTACCCGCCTTAACATGGTCTGCAGCCACAACCTGGCGATGAGACACCTGCCGGGGGCCGACCCAGAGCTCGTGTTGCTGGGCCACCGCTTTGAGGAACTGGAGGTGAGGCCTGGGGAGGCGGGAGGGGGTCGGGGGAGGCGGGGCCCGGCGCCCTGACTCCGCCCTTCTCCGGCTGCAGCGAATTCCACTCAGCGACATGACCCGCGAGGAGATCAACGCGCTGGTGCAGGAGCTCGGCTTCTACCGCAAGGCGTCGCCCGACGAGCCTGTGCCCCCGGAGTACCTTCGGGCGCCCGCTAGGCCCGCCGGAGGCACTCCTGACCACGCAGACCTGTAGGTCTGGGGGCGCCACTCCCCCACCCCCCGCCTGAGCCCTGGGGACAGAATGAAGCGCTCAGCGGCCCGGGAGCACCTCCCTCGTTGAGGGCCGACGCCCCGTCCCCGAGCCGGCAGGAATGGAATTGGTGGGGGGGTCCCTCCTAACCCCTCTCTCTTCCCTCCCCAGCTCCACTAAATCCCCTTCCGCCTTAACTGAGACTCGATACTTTCTTTGCTGCGGCGGGGGAGGAATAAGAGCTCCCCGAATACCCTCCGGGAGACCCCGCATTCCCAGCTGCCTGAGTAGGGACGTGGGCACACCTTGCCCGGCCGCCCTCCAACCTCCATCCCCAAGGGAGGTAGAGAGAAATCCGGGTCGTTGAAAACCAATAATTTATCAAAACGCTGCGTGTTTGCGTGGGAAGGTGCCGCGACAGACAGGGCAGCGGTGGGCAGGCGCACAGGGAGGGGACGGTGCCTGGATGGTGGGCGCTGCTTGCCGCGGGCGGCCGTGCGGGCGGCGGCGGGGAAGCTAGACATTCTTGCCGCGCAGGCGCAGCTCGTGGCGCCGCAGGTGGTTGTAGAGCGATTGCACGTAGGTGAAAACGCACTTGGGGTCGGGCTTCTTGCCCATGATCATCATGTCGTCCACCTCCACCAGGGGTACGCAGTCCACCAGCATCCTGCCGGGAGGGGCACAGGAGTGGCTGTCAGCGCCGGCCCCACCTCCTGCGGCGACCCTTCTACTCGAAGGTCTTTCCAGTGCCGCAGCCTGCGGGTCTTCCAAAAACTCGACTCCTGATCGGTTGAATGGGGGAAAAGCCTTCTAGGAAGGCGGAAACCCCAGGCCCCACCCACCCATGCCTGGAGGCACCCTGGTGGGGAGCAAGGCCAGGCAAATGGAGGCGAAAGAGGAGATCCCTGCCCCATCCCTTGTGTCCAGGCCCGCGGACCTACTGCAGGGTCGAGGTCTCAACCCCTAATCCTGGGGAGGTCCTGACTTCAGACCCGGTCCACTTTATCTCTGGAGGGCCGCCTCCTTCTCACTCCCAAAGGTACACACTAGCTGGCAAAGGCTTTCAGTTGGACCGTGGTACCCAAGGGGCCTCAAATCCTTCTCTGCATCCAGGACCACTCCAGTGACCTTTTGAACCCTGGATTATCTGCCAGCTCCCTGGCCTGGGACCTGCTGTAGAGCAGCTTGGGAACCCCCATCTACCTCAAGGGACATCCCTGCTGTGTGAGATGGAGGCCAGGGAGGTGTATGTATATGTGGGAGGCAGTTCTTTAACAGGGGGGCGCAGATGAGTGTCCCAGTCAGTACACAGTGGACCATGAGCATCACACTCAGGGCCAGGACACCCTGCTGACCATCCTCCTGGGGATCTTCCCAACCCAGGGATTGAACCCAGGTCTCCCGAATTGCAGGCAGATTCTTTACCAGCTGAACCACCAGGGAAGCCCAAGAATACTGGAGTGGGTAGCCTATCCCTTCTCCAGTGGATCTTCCTGACCCAGGAATTGAACCAGGGTCTCCTGCACTGCAGGCGGATTCTTTACCAGCTGAGCTACCAGGGAAGCTCACAGAGCCGAGGAGACATTGCAGCTCCACTGCTTAGTAGGTGCAGGGCGGGCCTGACGCGATCCAGGCCCCCGGCCCTGGATGTTGGCACCTGCCTGGGACTCCCTTCCTTCCATATCGCAGGAGCTCTTGCCCCACTGAGGGAGGTGGGCTGCAGCCACTAAATAACTGACAGCCCCAGGGCTCAGAGACAGAGCGTGCTCCCGGGCTCCATCTCCCCTCCCTTCCTGGAGCCAGACCTCTCCTGCCTCCCATGTGCCACGCCTGGCATACAGTTAACACTGTCACTGTTGTTAAGTGAGTTTCCTTTGGCAGGGAGGGCATGAGGAAAGGAATTGTTCCTGTTCCCAAGACACCCAAGGGCCCAGGACTATCTGCCATCTTGCGCCTTCAAGGTCAGACCCTCAAGGTCAAATCGTGTAATGGCCAGGGCCCACTCTCCTTTCTCCAGGACTCCTTCAGGGAAGAAGCCAGGAAAGTGGGGGACCCGTTTCACTGTAGGCTCTACTCCCGGCCAGCTGTGGAAGCTAGAGCAAACCCTGCCCTGTGACTCAGTTTCCCCATCTTTACAACAACAGCATAGTCATTCTTTGCCTCATTTGAGTCCTTGGAAGCACCGAGAATGAGAGGTTCCTGACTCTGTTGCTGACGTGCTGTGTGCCCTGGGGGTCATCTCTGCCCCAGACTGGGCCTGTTCCAGCCGTACTGTGGTGAAGAGGCAGCCTCTCTCTGTAGCTTCTTCCAGCTCTGGCTATCTCCCCGGGTATCCTGGCCTTTCCCATCGTGGAGCTCCCTCCCACCTCTGGTGTCTTCCCTGGAGACCTTATAAAGCCATTGTTTACACCGGGGCTCACGGCACAGGGCTCTGGCTGCCCCAGTGACAGGCCAAACACCAGGCAACCCGAACAACAGCACGGCTGAGTCACACTTTCCAACTGGAACGGGGCCGCACTGGGCCCCTCTCCCTCCAGGCTGGCCTGCTGGGCAGCAGCTCCTAAGTCCATATATGACCTGGAGACAGGGCCATGCCCATCCTCCCCTCACCTGCACGGCTTCTCTGAATCTATGTGTGCCTGTGGGGGTGGCCCCTCACAATGGCTCCAGGCCCTGAGGGGCATCTGGGTGCATTGCAAGCTCTGTCCCTGATTCACTTTACTTCAGGCAATCCCTTTTCTCCTGCTGGGCCTTTTGTCTTGTCTTCTCTCTATGAAATGGATGGGAAGAGGGATGGGGCCAGGAAAAGAGCCACAAGGTGGGGAGTTTGGAGTTCCTGTTTCCAGTCCCAGCCCTGACCTACCACCCCCTGGCACACGCTGAGTCCACCACTGTCGTCTCTCATCTGAACTCCTGGTCTGTAATGGGCAGTAAGCTCAAGACATGAATTCTCTACTGTGGCCCTGATGTGAGGTGACCAGACAGGAAATGCCACAGTTGGTTTGGGGATCTAGGACCTCCACCAGAAACATCTTCCTGTTAAACTAGCCTTGCTCCTGAGCCTGTCACCTTGGAGCATGGCATAGCCAACCCCCCAGTGCACCAACTGGAGGCCTGGGACCCTCCTCCCTCCCCAGTGGATCTATCAGAACGCCTATCTCTCTAGTTAAGGTTCTCTAGCTGGCTAGTCCATCCCCTCTCTCCCTGTCCTTCATCCAGGCCTCACCCAAGGATTGTTCTAAAATGCTACCTACATCCCTTCTCTGTTTGGAAAACTTTTATGACTCTTGTCTTCAGAAGGAAGTTTGGACTCCTGAATATGATCCCTTCCTCCCCCTCACACCCAGACTAAACAAACATCCTCTCCTGCCTGGGTGTGCCATGCCCTCCACATCCCTCAGCCCCACCCCGGTGCACTTGGCTGATCCCTCTGCCCGGGGTTTCCTCTCCCTCCTTTAGCCTGAACTTGGTATTCAGATGCCAGCTTAGTGTGCACTTTTTTCCGTGAGCTGTCCTAGACCCGCTGGCTAGGTCGGGTGCCTCCCCCGACCAGGGATCCCATGGCCTCCTGGGCTTCCTCCAGCTCCGACCTGCCCATCTCGGTCGTCACTGCCCGTTGAGGAGAATGGTCTCATCAGCAAGGTACCGAGCAGCCAGAGATCAGGTTGTGTCTGGCTCCTTCCGGCTCTTCTCAGGGGGTCCCTCTGCTTCCCCGCCCCCGCCCCGATCTCCCCGGCTTCTCTCTGAGGCCCCATTGAGCAGATCCAGCGCAACAGGGCAGGCGAGCAAGGCGGCATTCCTCACCGTGGGCCCCGAGCGGGGGTTAGGACTTTTTGGTTTTTACCAGCCCCTTCTGGACCAGACAGCGGTAGAACTCCTGGATGTACGTGTACACGCACTTCCAGTCAGGCTCTCGAAGCCGGACCATGTCCTCTGTGTCCAGGAGCTGCGGGCAGTCCGCATGGGTCCTGGGGAGGGGAGGGGGCCGGGGAGGGGCGGGGCGGGGCGGGCCCGAGCCGGGCAGTGGGGTGGGGAGAAGAGGCAGAGAAGAGAGAGGGGAGGAGAACAGAGAGAGAGAGAGACACACACACACACACACACACACACAGAGACATGAGTTCAGTTACGTTCCAGGTGCCGCAGTCTGCCAGCCTCCCGCATGCCCCCGCCCCACCGTGGACGTGCCGCTCAACTACCCGTCACTAATGGTGTGCAATGCAGACAGGGGTGGGGGCCAGATCAGTCACAGGTGCAGAGAACTCTCGGGGTAAGCGGGAGGGAACGAGGGGTGGGGGGCAATGGCATCGGCGCCGGGGTTGGAGAGGAGGGCTGTGCCCCAGGGAGCGGGGGTGAGGAAGGCGTGAGAGGAGGTGGGGGGGGAGGAGGATGAAGAAGAAATCCGGGGCGAACCAGAAAGAGAGAGGGAGAGGAGGAGAGACAGGTGGAGGAGGGTGCTGAGGGTGAGGTGCGCAGACGGGGCAATGATTCCAAAGTGGAGGGCTTGCGGAAGTCCTATATAAGCCTCTGGCAACACCTATATAGGCTGGACGGGCACGGTGCCCGGGCCAGGAGCCTCCTTTTGGAATCTCCAGCCGGGATCCCGTGGGAGCAGGAAGCTCTGGTGATAGTGGGAGGAAAGCAGGACAGAGAAAGGGCAGAGAGAGAGGGAGAAGGGGGCAGACGGAGGATGGAGGGGATACGGACAGGGCCACCTGGTGGGCCTTGGCCCGGGCTGGTAGGTGGGCCTCCGGCTCCTTCATTCCGGCGGGCACCTGGCACGCTCAGCAGCAGGTGGGTGGGGTGGAAGAGGACGGGGGCTTTCTAGGGAAGGTGGGGGGGGGGGCGGTCTCAGCTGCTGAATGACAGTGGGGCTGGCCAGCTCCACGGAGCCTCGAAGCAGCTGGACCTGGCGCGGATCGCCCAGCCCCAGACGCCCGGCCGACACCAGCAAGGTGCCAACAACCACACTTACTCGGCGGATGAGAAGGCCACCTCGAAGTTCTGACGGCGGTTCTGTGGGCTGAGCTGCCCATAGTCGAAGGCCTCGGGGAAGAAGTTGTGCACCAGGGCACAGAAGGCCATCCCGTCACTCCAGCTCGAGGAGAAGTTCTGGATGTCCACATGCTGTGGGCAGTGGGAGGACCCTCTGTGTTTTGGCATTCCAGATCTAGGGCAGCCGAGCTCAGAGAGGCCCTGCAGCTTGCTCACGGTCACACGGTAGGCGGGCAGTGCCTCCTCCCACTCTTTGTTAACGCCTGTATCTGCTACTTAATGGGCCAGACTGACCAAGAGGCCCAGCACCACCCAGCTAAGGCCATGGTCACGCCCTCATCACTCTTTCCCTTACGTATAGACATTTACCCATGGACTGAGAGAGCAATGACCGGGAAGACTCCAAGAGTGGGGTCTGGTCCTGAACCCTGCCCGCCATCCAAGGGCCCTCTCTAGGCCCTGCCACTTAATCACTTATTCGGGAATCTAGGGCATGTTATGAGGCTTGTCTGGTGGCTCAGATGGTAAAGAATTTGCCTGCAATACAGGAGACGCGGGTTCAATCCCTGGGTCAGAAAGAGCCCCTGGAGAAGGGAATGGCAACCCACTCCAGTGTCCATGGCAAATCCCATGGACAGAGGAGCCTGGAGGGATATAGTCCTTGGGATCCCAAAGAGTCAGATGTGACTGAACAACACACACAAACACACACACACGCACACACATGCACACGCGGCCTGTTACGTGTCACAGAAGAGGAATTCCCATCGTCCCTGCCAGACACGGTGGCTGTGAAGGGTACAGCTGCAGCTGGGGGACATATGGGGGTGGGGAGGCCCTCACTGGGCCACCTGGCCTCCTAGGGCTCACCTCGTAGCCACGTGTCTTGGCTCGGCACCAGTCTAGCAACATCTGCTTGATGCTGTTGGCGTTGGGGACCCCGAAGCTGGTGGAGCGCTGCACAGCCATGCGGGGTCCGCCCGGGCTGCTGCAGGAGCCATGTAGAGAGCCGGGTTACAATGGGCACTTTCTCCGCCGGCCCACACAGTTGGCCGGATCTCCGCCACCTTTATTCTCACGCCCCGCCCTCCAGAGCCCAGACCCCGCCCCATGTAGTCACTAGGCCCCGCCCCACGCACTGCTCACCCTGCCGCGCCTTCCTTCTCCAACTTCTCAATCATAGCCTTGCGCGCCTGGGACGCTGAGGTTTTGGGCAGGCTCTGTGCCTTCATCAGCTCTTTCTTCTTCTCCGCCTGGCGTTTTTCCAGTGCTGCTAGGCTGCCAGACCGTGGGCTGGCCTCATCCTCCCGGTCGAAGATACTGAGGGGTAGTAAGTGACCGTTAGGGCCCAGGGAGCCGCTCCTGTGCCTCAACCCCGACTCGCCAAGGACTAGTCAGGCTCCAGACCTTACACTCTTGCCGTATCTCCACCACCCGCAATGCCGGCCAGCAACGGAGGGGCTCCCATCACACGCATTTTATAGAGTAGACTGAGGCTCAAAGGAATAGAAAGTAGGAGC
Source organism: Ovis aries (assembly GCF_016772045.2). Lineage (NCBI taxonomy): Eukaryota > Metazoa > Chordata > Mammalia > Artiodactyla > Bovidae > Ovis > Ovis aries. The sequence goes on along the minus strand of NC_056070.1, from coordinate 69,876,812 downwards.
CAAGCTCTTTTCAACAGACTTGGCCCCTGGGGAGTTCTCTTCCAAGGCTCATTATATCCCCAAGGTTACAGGTGTATTCCCATTCTGGGCACTATCAACTAACAATGACTACCGATGTGCTAACAATAATGGTGACAATAATAACAGCTCGTGTCTCTTGAGCCTTTTCTATGTGCCATTTTAAATTGCACAAGGGTCAGGGTGAGCTTACCACTTCCACTGAAGATGAGGAAATGGAGGCCTGTGGCCTCAGATGTCAGAGGGCATGGGGAGGGGGACCAGCGCAAGGACTTGAACACAAGTCTCTGACGCAGAGTCTCTGGACCCCTGCAGTACCCAGCCTGAATTCTTGACCCTACTTACCCCGACATCCTCTAACACAGGCGTACCCCTCCTCCACGGGGTTAAGATGTAGAGACGCTCTCTGTGACATGGGATGTGGTCTGCACACTCTGGAAAGTGGCAGTGCCCTCAGCTAGCTCAGTGTGGTGGGGAGGCCTCGCTAAGACCCCAACAAATCATTGGCCTCCCCCAACGATTTGGCATGGTTGAGAATTACGTGAAATGGCAAGGCAAGCAGGAGTGTTCTGACTCCCACTCTACCTTTCTCTGGCTGTGTGCCCAACATCTCCCAACACCTTGCTCTACCCATCTGTAGAATGGGCATGCAACGAGGTCCTCTGCGGCACTGACTCCTCCATGGTCTGGGAGCAGGTACCTGTGCTCACCTGCCCATCTTCTTGGATGATGAAGAGGAGAAGGTCTTAGTTTGCGTCATGGTGCTGCCACCACCATCTGCAAGAGAGGGAAAGGGGAGCACGGTGAGGTCCTGTGCTGGGAGACAGGGCGGGAGGGCTGGCGGAGGGATGGAGGGAGCCACAGGCAGAGAAGAGAAAGTGACGGCTGGACAGAGAGACACACAGACGAAAGTTTGGAGTGAGAGTTCGAGGAAGAGCCTGAGGAGGTGGGCTGGCAGGCAGGTGCGCAGAGGCGCCCGGTGGCCTTACTCTCTGAGCGCCTCACGAAACTTGACTCCACTGTGGTGGTGCGGGCCGTCCGTGTGCCGTCATCTGCATGGGCAGGGGTGAGAGGAAGGGTGTGAGCGGCAGGATGGAGGGGCCGTGAGGGGAACGTGGTCCCGTCCTGAGCCCGGGGTTGGCCCCTTACTGGACTGGACGAGCCGCTCGGTCTTGGTGACCGTGCTGACGGCTGAGCCGTCGGCCGTCTGTTGGCTGTGCCGTGTGCTGGTCTTGGTTGTCGTGTTGCCGCGGCCCTCCCCTGGACGGGCCCGGGCCTCTTGCAGCCGCCGTTCTCGTTCCTTGTCCCGCTGGTCTGGGTGGGGGATGGTCCCACGCATGCCCAGAAAGGTCACCATCGCCCACACAGCACGTATGCCCGGGCACACGGGGCACACAGATGGGGGGAGGGCAACTTGTTAGCAACGCTGAAGACACGTGGGAGTAGCTGGGGGGAGGGGGGAGCTATAACCTGGGAGGGAATGGGGGCGTGTGGTGCACTCGGAAATGAGGAACAGCTGAACTTGAGGGGGGAGAGTATGTGGGTCCAGGAAGGGAGTGTCTGCGAATGAGTGGCTGAGTCCGGGAGGGAGTATCTCCAGTGAGGGAGGGAGTAGCAGGGTCCAGGGAGGAGAAGCTGAGAGGGCAGCAGCTGCAGGGGCCTTCATAGGTCTTAGCGGGGAGAAGAGCAGCTAGAAGTCCACGGACAGAGTCCTTAGAGGTAGCTCAGAAGCCATTTGATCCAGGGACAGGGCAGTTGGGAGAGAAGCTGGCAAAGGGGGTAACTGCCGCAACATCCTCTGTAACACAGGCGTACCCCTGCCTAGAGAAGCAGCAGGTGGGTGGGCATAGAGGCTGGCCAGCCATCCGTGGGCCCTGCAGGAAGCAGCTAGATCCAGAGAGGGAGTAATTGAGAGAATCTAGAGAAGCAAACGGGACTAGAAGCTGGAAGAAAGAATAGCTGGGTCCGGGAGTGGGGAGTAGCTGTGCCCGGGGAAGGAGGCAGAGCCCAAGGTGGTCATCGGTGGACCCTGAGGAGAGAGAAGCAGCTGGAGGAGGAGTATCTGGATTCAGGGAAGGAGCAGTTGACAGAACTTGGAGAAGCAACCGGATCGAAGCAGGAGTTGCTGGGGGAGAGGGTAACCGGGGTCTAGGAGGGAGAAGAGAAGCTGGTTCTGAGTCTGGGAAGCAGGAGAGAAGCATCTAAAAAACGGAAGCACTGGATCCAGAGGAAGGAGGCCAGGCAAGAGCCGGGTCCCGAAAAGGCAAAGCTGAGTCTAGAGAATACACTGGGGCGGGCGTTACTGAGCTGGAGTGTCCATGAATAGACCTCAGTGAGGGGGGCGGGCAGCTGGACCTGGCGCCGCGGTGGGGGCATTGGGCTCTCTACCTCTCTTCCTTTGTCGGAGCTCGCGCAGTGCAGCCCGGATGAGCTTCCGCTCCTCATAGTCCGTAGTCTGATCCAGCTGCAGACAGAGCCCCCATCATTGCCCACCTGGTGCCTGCCCGCCCCAGCCCTCGCCCACCCCAAGTCCACCAGATGTGGCCATACCATCTTGTCCAGGACACTCTCATCCTCTATGGCCATCAGCTCCTCGGCGCTCAGCGGGCTCCGGCTCCCTGGTGCTTTGTCCACTCGGGTCTGCTCGGCGCCATTGGCCACCTTCACTGTGGCAGAGGGGGGCTCTGCAGGCTCTGGCTCCATCTGCAGAGAAAGGAAAGGGCATGGGTTATAAGCAGGGCTGTAGATGAAACCAACCGTGCCTCCAAAGGACAGGAGACCAGGCCCTGGGGCTACTGGCACAGCCTTTGAGATACCACTAGCCAGCTGGACCGCCTGCCCGAGCATGGCCACGCTGGTGTGAGGCTCAGGGAAGAGGCACTGAGAGCTTTGTTGCTGGGCTTCCCGTGTACCCAGAACTGTCTTGATGCAACTAAGGGTGGCCATAATGGTGATTTCCATTCAGTAGTGAGCACTGTGTGAACACTGGGTATTTTAACAGAAGGGAAAGCTGAGATTCAGGGCAGCTGTGGGACTTGTCCCCAGTCCTTCTAGAAGTGTGACGCGGCCTGGGGTCTGAGCGGAAGCCTAACCCCTGAACCCGAGTTCCTTCTGCCGCTTTGTTCCCAGCCCCCTCCCAGGCAGGCTGTGCCCTGTTCTGACCGTTCCCAAAGCCTGGGTCCTCCTGGGCCAGTGCCCAGGCAGCACGTGTCCCCCCTCCACACAGTGAGAGAGCTGGGCCAAGGCCCACAGGCTCCTGACCAGGTGTCTGACCAGGGCTGCCCAGAGCCAAGTCCTCTTTGGAGTTTGCCCCTGCGCCCCACTCCCAGCACGTCACCCCCTAAGGGGCCCCTCCAGCCTCAACCTAGCCTCCTACCCGTCCCAGGGCATATCCCCAGACCCCATGCAGACAAGCCCCCAGCCCAGCTATCACAGCCCCATCCCCTCCTGGCAGGGCCCCTTGGTCTGCTGTAAGGGTAAGGAGAGACGAGGTGGCAGCTGCTTCGGGGAGGCTCGGCCTGGCTGGGGCAGGGAGTGGGGGTGGGGCTGGGGGCTGGGCCCTGGCCAGGGGCTGCCAGGGCAGCCGCCACGCGTGCCTCAGGGCCAGGGGCATGGCACCATCTCACCTTAGCCTTGGAGCACTGGCGCCCCAGTCCCCTGTACAGACAGGGAAACTGAGGCTCAGAGCGGGTGGTGGCACCCCTAAGGTCCTCTGGCAGAGGCTGAGCCTGGCTCCAAACCACCCCCCACCAGCAGCCCACAGGGACTTACGAGACTGGCGCTGTGGGCAGGGCCGGCAGAGGAGCGGCGGCGGGTGCTGAAGGCAGGCGGGTGGGCCACAGGGGTCCCGGCATCCTCGGCCGCCTGGAACAGGGCCTCGGGGTCTGCGGCAGCCAGGAGCAGCTCACTGGGCTCCAGCTCGGGCTCAAGGTCGGGCACAAGCGGGACCCCCAGCCGCAGGCTCAGCACCTCCACCTGCCTGCCTAGCGCATCCAGCCGCCGGCTCAGCGCGGCCGTCTCCGCCCGCAGCTCCTCGGCTGCCCGGGCCACCGGCTCCACGGCCAAGGCTGCTGCTTCAGCGGCCTGGGTCACTGCCACCCGGCCCGCCTCAGCCACCGCCCGCAGCTCCTCCAAGGCCTGGCCCAGTCGCTCCTCGAGGGCTGCGGCCAGCTCCGAGCCCGGCCCTGGGACCCCCGGCATGGTGCTGGTGGGGGGCTGTGCGGGATGACGCCAGGGACCGTGCTGGGGACTGCTGCTCCTGGCTGGCCGACTCAGGCTTTGCAGCTGGTCCTGAGGGCGCAGGCAAGGGCAGCGAGCCTGCCCCGCCCCTACTGGCCTCCCGGCCCGCCGCCCGCCAGCTGGGGCTGTAGCCCAAATAGAAACCTATTCTGGGCTCCCTCTGGAAGGGGCTGTGGGGGGAGGGGAGGCCTGCCCAAGCAGGCGGACCGCCAGGCCTGGCCCTGGCCCTGCAGAGACCGCAGACCGGCGGCACAGCGAGGCTGCCCAGGTGCTGAAGGACTGCCTGTGCCCCGTGGGTGGGGAGACTGAGGGAGGGGGCAAGGAACGGGCCTGTCAGGGCCCCCATGTGCATGAGCGAAGAAGACCCAGCCCACCAGGCTCCAGATGCCTGCACCCTCTGCTCTGCCCTCATGCCACACCACGCTGTCTCAGAAAGCCTCGAGCAGGTGGGGGGCAGGACTTCGCGCAGCCTGCTGTGGCGAGTGCCTGGTCCCTGAGATAAATGACCTCCGCCCGCCTCTGTGTTCAGATCCAACCACGGCTTTGAGCAGGTGCATCCCAGGTGCACCATCTGCCTCCCTTTGCTTCTGGAGGGGGACGCTGAGGCCAATTGGTGGTCTCAGATCCCCAGGCCCCCGGTGGTGTCTTCCATCACCCCCAGGGCCTCAGCCACCCTGTCCTCACCTCCTTGGCAGAGAGCGGTTTAAGTGCCAACCTGGGAGGGGAAGGGTGCTTCCTTCCCCCGCCCTCTCCCTGTCACCCCTAAAGCTGGCTCTATTCTCTCTCACTTCGAAGTCCCACTCAGTCCTGGAGCACCACTGAGGCCATTACCTGGGCAGCCGGGTGGCTCGCTGGGGATTCCCTCCCCCGCAGAGCGTCCAGCCAGCTGATGCTGGGCTCCAGGATGAATAATGGAAGGCTCCAGCGGATTCAGTTCCCGCGGCACCTGCTGGGCTGCTGCCTCACCTGACTGGCACCTCCCTGCCTGTGCCCCCATCGGTGCTTTGGCCCAATCTCCCCTCCCCCGAGATGCTGACGCAGATGGCAATCGCTAATCTCCAGTCTCCCAACGGGCCGGGCTGATCTTGGATGAGCAGATGAGCAGCTCTGCACCTCAGCTCCAGCCCAGGGTCGGAGCAGGGCCCCTGCGGCTGCTACAGGGTGGGGGGTGGGGGTGGAGGGGCAAGCCCTCACCACCCTCCCTGACCTCAGTTTTCCCATCCGTTCACGAGGAATACACTGGCCAAGTCTGGAGTAGGGACCGGAGATCATCACGTGGGAAGCTTAAGGCCGGTACGCAGTGAGCTTCCGACACGTCTAGTGGCTGATTGGTGAGGGTCTGGCCTTAGCTCTGCCACCAACTGGTTGTGGGCTGGGGGCACCTCCTCTGTCTGGGTCTCAGTTTCCCGTGTGTGCAGTAGGAGAGGATCCCGGTGAGCCCTAACACCCTGAAGCCGTCCACGTGAGGCCGATGATGGGGAGGCTGGCGGGGTGAGGAGGAAGGGCTCACCTTTATGCTGCAGCCTCCTCGGCTACCCAGGGAGGCAGGGCTGAAGCTGGTGACGTGAGTGACACTGCCCAGCCGGGCTAGGTTCCCAGGGCTGCTGATATGGGTGATGGTGCTCTTGCCCCCACTGCTGGTGCTAAGGAGGGTGGGGGGCGCCCGCAGCCCCAGTGTCAGTTCTGGAGGGGGAGAAGGACGACCGTCAGGATCAGAGGCAGGACAGGGGTGGGGGCGATTGCCAGTCCAGGCTGATGGCTCCCCTCGTTCCCAGCACACCCTCTGGAGACACCCTGAACCCTGGCCACGGCACATGTCCTGTGTGCGGAGCTGGGCAGCCACAGGCAAGGAACCCCCAGCAGCAGGGAGGCAGAGGGGAGGCCTACCTGCCCTCTGGTTGCCCGTGGGCAGCAGCACCCGGCCTGTGGAGGCCTGGCCCCGGCCATCCTTGATCTCGATGGTGAATGTGGTCTTCATACTGGCCCCTGGCTCGGCGGTGCCCACGGCCACGGGCAGCGGGGCGCTGGGCTCCTCTGAGCGGGCCACGGGCCCCCCTGCTCTGTTTTCAAGGGACCTGACGGCCAAGCCCCGCCCCCTGGGGCCCTCCTCCCGGGGGCAGCTCTGAAGCTGGGCCAGGGGCCGGGCTGTTCCCCGCGAGGAGGGGCCACTGGAGGAGGAGGCGGCGGCCGGGGTGATGCTGGTGTGGGAGGGGCCTGGGAGCCTGGCAGGGGTCGAAGGGCCGAGGGCCACACGGGGTGGGCCTTCCTGGAGCCCAGCAGCCGTAGGAGAATCGGATGTGAACTTGCGCACGCGGTCCCGGACGGAGCCCGCCCGCTGGAACGGGGAAGGCCCACTGGCGATGGGGGTGGGCTCTAGACGAGACGGGGCAGGCTGTCAGTGGTTGGCTGGGACAGGCACTGCCCAGAGCCCAGGGTTGGGGAAAACAGGCAAGTACCTCGGTTCTGGGCTGGCTGGCGGGGGCTGAGCACAGACAGGGAGCGTTGGCAGGGGCGAGGGTCAGCCAGGTCTGGCAGCGTGGGGAGGCGGTAGCGGCCACGTGGGGCGGGGCAGAGAAAGGAGAGTGGACGGTGGGGACCACCTCTTGTAGTCTTCTCTTTCACACCCCTCTAGCCTACCAGCCCCTCCTGCAACTCCTCCACTCAGCTGCGGCCCTCTCTCTCTCTCACAGGCCCCTCCTCCCACTCGGGGACTGACCCCAGGATGACATGGACACTGCCAGGAGCTGGGGCTAGGCTTGGGCCAGAGGAAGGGTGCCCAGAGCCTCCCTGCTGATGGGGAAGGGGAACGCTCCCCTGGCCAGCACTGCCCACGGCTTCAGCTGGGAGATGGGTGCACTCCCTTATTGGGGAAAAGAATGTGCCTGAGGCCCGTTGCCTTTCAAGGCTGCAGGAGAGCCTCTGGCCATGGGTGGGGGGGAGTGGGCCGGGCGGGGGGCGGGGACACCTCGGGGGCAGTGGGAGGAGGCAGTGTCAGAGAGGGCCTGGACCCGAGGGTGCTGGAGCCGTCCAGGCACCACAACCCATTTTGCAGGCAGGGAAGGGGAGGCCCGCACTGTCTCTGCTGCCGGAACCCTCACCTGCTCTCTTTGTGTCGGAGCGACCTTTGGTGGGGCCTTGGGGGGCAGGGGGATCCGTGGGGCTGGGCGGGAGCTGCAGGGGAGACACAGTGTGGGCAGGGGCCTGACTCCCAGACCTGGGAGCTCACCTGCTTGGCAACCCCGCCCCTCATCCCAACTCACCTTGTCGACCACCTGCCTGTCTGTGCTGGGGGTGGCTGGAGGCTCCTGGGGCTCAGGGCTGGAGGCCCTGGGCGGACTGGGGGGAGGCTCGGGACTGCCCAGAGCCTCGGGGGCAGGGCACGGGGCCTCCTCGGCAGGCTCCAGCGGAGGCTCAGGAGAGGTAGTGGTGGGTGAACCGTCGGCTGAGGCAGGTGGGCTGGGTGTGTCCCCGGGAGGGGCCCGCAGCAGGAGTGTCACCGTGGTTACATCCCGGCTGGTGCTGCTGGGGGCTGGGGTTGGCTCTGGGACCTCCACCTGCTGCTTCTGTTCCTCTGGCTTCGGCACCTGCGGGAGGCCCACAGGATGAGGCCAAGGCTCCCTAGGCTGGCAGCGCCCCGGGCAGGGCATGCAAAGCAGAAGGGCTGGGCACAGCTTCCCGCAGGTGCGCCTGCTCAAGCGTGGTCGCTGGCGCACCTCGGGCGGTCTCGGAGCCCCACTTCCCAACCTCTTGGCACTGCCTGGTCATAGGAAGTTCAGAGAGGACCAGGTCTTGATGCCAGGGGCTGGGGACAGCAGGAGAGCTACCGGGGACTCCCAGACTTAACAGGTTCCTGGAGTGGAGACCCCTGACCCTGGCCTCAGCCTGGTTAACCCGTGGGGTAGGGAGCTTCCCAGGTGGAACAGTGGTGAAGAATCTGCCTGCAACGAAGGAGACGCTGCTTTGATTCCTGGGTTGGGAAGATCCCCTGGAGGAGAGAATGGCTACCCACTCCGGTATTCTTGCCTGGAGAATCCCATGGACAGAGGAGACTGGCGGGCCACAGTCCACAGGTTCGCAAAGAGTCGGACACGACTGAGCGACTAACGCTAGGGGGCAGCCCTGCCAAGTTGAGGGGCATGGCTCTGCTGACCACTTAGGGAACCTGCAGGGCCCGACCTCTCACCCACACGCCCTGGAGAACAGACCCTGCGAACAGCTGGGGCCTGAAGGCGGGACCCGATGAGCCAAGGTAAGGATGTGGGCTGTCTGGAGCAGGAGGGACAGCCACGGACGGTCTAAGCTGGGCCGGAGCCAGGGTCTGATTTGCATTTCAGGGAGATCCCCGGTCTGCTGAGTGGAGGCTGGATGGCTAGTGTTGGGGTGGGAGGTAGGCCTGGGAGCAGGGAGGCCCGCAGGGTGGCAATGGGAGACAGACAAGAGCCTGGGAGCAGTGCAGATAAGCTGGCTTTGCTCAGCAGGCCTGGGTAGAGACGAACTCTGGCATGGGGACATGTCCCCAGAGCTTGCCTGGGAGAGTGGGGAAGAAGCCGGAGATTAGAGCCCCAGTATTCCCCAAACACAAGCTGGGCACCACCACCCCCCTCTCAATCAGTGAGAGACACACAGGCGCTCTGTGGTGTTGGCATTGGTGGGCCCAGGACCTCACCCACGCCCCTTACCTCACACAGTTCCAGCCGGCGTGCTGCCTGCCCCTTGCTGTCCTCTCTTGAGCCACTGTTGGGACGCCCACTGTAAAGCCTTCCAGCCAAGGTGGCGGCTGGAAGGGAAGGGAGAAGTGTCAGGTGAGAGGCCAGGGGGGTTGGTGGAGGGGTCACTGAGGGCAGCGCGCAGCGGGGCCGGGGTGCATACCCTCGATCTCCTGGGCCCGCACGCGGCGGATGGCAGCTCGGATCAGCTTTCGCTCCTCGTACTCCGCGGCGCCCCGAAGCTGTGGGTGAGGGGTGGGCCTCGGGCGTTGGGCTGTGAGTCCAGGTCTTCACAGGCCCAGCCCCCTCCCTTGCCCCTGGCCCAGGCCTCACCAGTGCAGTCAGCTCCTCCACATCGTTCATTGACTCCAGCCGTCCTGCCAGCCGTGCCAGAGCAGCCCGCTGCTCAGCCTCCCGCTGCTGGAAGCTGCGGGGACACCATGACCGGTCACCTCCGTGGCCACGGCCGAGTCCTGGAGGATGTGGACTGAGGGTGGAGGCCAGGATGGGGTACCCGGAACCTCGGCAGAGGGGCAGGTAGCTGTGCACACCCTCTGGCAACACGCTGGCACATGCACGCCCAGGGACCTGTGTGTTAATACCACATGGGCGTGGCCAGGCACGTGGTCCACGCCCGCAACCATCCCTGCGGACTACTCCAAATGCGTGCCCACGTGGCCGTGTGCACACCCAGATGGACAGCAGACACCTGGCTCAGGCCTGCTGAGCCCTGGCACATTCGGTCCCACCTGCGTGTGTCCCACCCCCTGCCACTGACACTCACTGCAGCCAGTTCTCCTTGTTGTCCTGCCGCTCAGCACGGAAGCGCTTGGATGCCAGGGCCTCCTCCTCGCGTTCCAGCTCCTGCCGCTGCAGCTCCCGGATGGCTGAGCGGATGCGCCGCCGCTCTGCCAGATCCGCCGTGACCTCCAACTGCGGACAGGCGGAGGCGGCGGTTGGAGGGTGGGCAAGTCATTTTGGCTGCCAGGGGCGGAGGGCGGGCAACCAGCCGCCCACGGCTCGGCCTGGGGCACAATGAGTGGTCTGTCTTGAGTCCCTCTGCCCCAAGCCCATCACATGCCTGCCCGCCCACCCAAACCTGATCTCAGGGGGAGACCCAGATCACAGCCAGGGCTTCTGGATGGCCCACCATGCACAGTGATCCACAGACTGGGCAGCTAGCATCCCACCCACCTGCGCCAGATACCAAGTCAGGCACGCCTTCCTGTGACTCGACTCCTGCCTCTCAGAGCCCTTCACTGAACCCCGGGAGCCACAGAGTCATTTGTGGAGGAGGAGAGAGGCCATCCTAAGGGCCCCTAACAGCGTCCCTGGGCAGGGAAGGGTGATTTGGGCTGCTGGGGTCCAGCTGTGAGCAAGGGAGATTGCCACGGTCCGGGAGCACCACAGCCTTGCTGATGGGTGGCAGCCTCGTCCATAGTGGACAGATGGGGAAACTGAGGCAGAGGCAGGCCCTCAGGAGTCAGAGCTCCCTACCTGGTCACAGGCTTTTTTCTCCCTATGCTGGTCCAGCTCCAGCCACCATTAAAGAGGCAAAGGGGCTGGTGCCTGTAATGAGAGGGCCAGCCCCCCAGACAGATAAGGCAGCTGCACTAGGGTCTACCCAGGGCCCTAGAGAGGGCATCCATGGGGACAGGTGCTCCCACTAGCTTCTCTGCCCGCCCCTCCCTGGCAAATTGAAGGTGACTGGTCTAACCAGGTCCGGGAAAGGGTACCTTCTCTGGGCGGGAGCCAGCCCTACTGCCCCCACCCTCATCCCCTACACGGAGCCTCTGTGGGAGAGGGGAGAGTGGACTGGCTTAGGGCCCCCGGGATGATGTTGGCAGAGATAAGCCTCCAGGGTGGGGTCTGTGCCAGGGGGGGGCAAGTATACACACAGTGATTTCCTCTGTCCATACTGGCTCCCCCCACCCCTGTCCCCAAGAGACAGGCAGGCCTGGGAACACCCTACTGCCATTCTTTTTCCGCCTCCTCCGCCATCATTCCTTCCTTTTCCCTGGGGGGGTCAGGTGGGAGCGGGGTAGGTTTCAGCGGGGAGTGTGGCTGGCCTAGCTTAGCCATGAGCTCACTTGTGCCAGTCTGAAGGAAGCAGAGACAAGTGATAGAGCCCCCCAGGGAACCTTCAGTCTTCACATTTCCTAGGAGCCATGGGAGGGTCCCTGGAGGCTCAAGACAGGATCCCCCCTAGCTGGCTCCAGCCCCAGTCGATCTCGGCTGGGTGGTCAGAATCATATCCCCAACTTTTCTGGTCTTGGCTTTCTCACTTGTCAAATGGAACAATGGCCCCACTTTAGGGCAGTGGGTGAGGATAGGGGAGGTGACTTGGGGTCCCCCACCTTGCAGAGCTGTGTATGGTTGATTCCAGAGTCAGACAAGAGGGAGGAGAGAAAAGTGAGGGAAGTGAGGACAGGATCCTCAGAGGCATCTATACTGTTTACTGAGAATCTGTGTGCCAGATCCTGTGCTGAGTCCGATACCTGTCCCAACTTCACAGAAGCCCTAGGCACGCTATTACTCCCATTTGACAGATGACACTGAGGCTCAGGGAGAAGCGATCTGAGCCAGGGTTTGAACCCAGGTTACCGTGACTCTGGGGCCTCCCCTGGGCTGAGGATAGTTCTGTGACTGCTGTCTGTCTGCTATGGTGAATATCTTGAGGACCTCTGTACTATACTGGGGACCACCTGCAGCCTGGACTAGAGATGCCCTGGGGTTTAAGGGAGCCTATTATGTGGGCGAGGGTGGAGAATGAGGCTCAGCTCTCTACCCCAAGTCCTGACCTTGACTCAGGCCCCAAGCCCTCTGTGATAAGCTAGGAGATTGTGGCCCTGGGGGACCAGCTGATGCAGCCCCTCCTGTGCAGAGGGCAAAGAGGCTCAGAGATGCAATGAGCCCTGGCCCTGTCTCCTGGGTTCCCCTTCGCAACGCCCTGGAATCCTGAGATGGGGTTCTCATCCTTGAAGAAAGGCTGATGTGGGACCTTCTGCCCACCCCTGGAGCCTCAGTGTCCCCATCTGGAAAATGGGAGCCTCTGTCTGATTCCCCGCCGTGGGTGGGGCAGGGCTGGGGAATGGACAGCCCCACCCCACCGGTCACCCTCGCGCATGACCCTTCCCTTTGGGCTTGGAGACAAAGGTCCACCCACTGTGTCCCTGCTGTGTGCCCCGCATTCCCCGCCCTCTCCGGCCCCACTGCCCTGAGTGGAGGGGGCTGTTGTTGGGAGGGAAGTACAAAGCGCCATTGTCCGCCGGGGGGGAAAAGGGAAGGAGATGGGGCGGTTTCCGAAACTGCCCGGTGAAATTCTCCTGGGAGGAAAGAGGGTGCTTCCTCCTCCCAGGGGGCTGGGCCTCCGGGTACTTTGTACTCTGGCTGCCGGGGGCGACTGAGCCCCGGAGTCTTCCTGTCCCCACCAGCACCACGGGGGAGACTTTGCAGGCATTCGCTCAGTGCCGGCTCCTCCAGGTACGGAAGGGGAACCGGCCGGCAGCGAAGCCAGGCCTCGCCAGAGGGCGCTGAAGGCACGCGGGCCGCTCCACCACGGCCGCCCGCACCGCCCACGCCTCTCCCAAGCAGCCGGGCCCAAGGCGCCCGGCCCGGAGCCAGCCAGACCGGAAGCCCCCCGCCACCGCCTGCTTTAACATCCCCGGCTACGGAGAGGAAACCCAGGTTCGCGGACCTAAGCAGCTTCCGCAGGTCACCCAGCTAGTGTCAGTGCCCGATCTCCAGCCCGGGACCGAGGCGGAGGGCGTCCCGGTGTGTGGCGGAGGCGCACGTGGTGTTCGTGGCCCCAGGTGCCCCCTTCCCGCACAGCCTCTCTCCGAGTTCGCAGGCGTATGCACGCGAGCGCCGACGTCCGGAGGGCATCTCGGGTTCCCCAAATCGGCCGGACGCTCGGGCGTGGGACAACTTTTCCCTTATAAGGCCCGGCCCCGCGGGGAGGAGCCCGGCTCCGGACGCCCCCCGTTCCTGCCACGAGGCCGGCGCGCGCGGGGCGGGACCCTCGGCGGCGCTGGGGCGCAGTAATGGCGGGCGCCTGGCCGCGGAGAGCCCGGTGCCGGAATGGGAAGGATTTGGGGAAAGGGAAGGCGGGGTTCGGGGTCCGAGACTAGGGGCGAGGTCTTGCTAGTCCTCTCCCAGGGAGGGGGTCGGGGATGGGCGGCCTACAGCCAACGCTCCAGCTTCTCCGAAACCCTTTTTCCAGTGCCCAAGCCTGCATGAAGCGGGGGTGGCGGCTGAGATGGGGATGCGCGGAGACCTGGCTTTCTCTCCACTACCCACGTTAGGATTCTGACTTCCTGCCGGGAAGTCGAGCGGACAGGGTGGGAGCCTTTGGAAACCCACCTCCTTCGGGTTGCACACAGCCGCCTGCGGCCGTGGCAGACACCCAGAGTCTGAGGTGCTGTCCAAGGCCGAGTGCCTTGGGTAGACGATGGCAGTGACTGGGCACTGCCCAGTGATTGGGGCTGAACTGTCTGGCTCCAGCCCCTGCCTCCAAAGGAATGGAATGGGGGTGGGGTGGGTCATTTGCCTTCTCCCAGGGAAAGTAAATCTTTAATTTACCCGCTGGACATGGGTCAGGGGCTGAGGGGGTGGGGCTCTGGCCCCTTCTCCTGTTCCACTGCTCTCTGCCCTTGCTGGTGGGCACATACTTGCCCTGCTCGATTGCCCCACTGCCTCTCTGTGCATGGTACGGATGTTGGGGGAGGGGCTTCAAGAAGAAGCTAGGGAAAGGGGATACAGGGGGCCCATCTTTTTCCACACCAAGATCTGGGCCCATGCCTCATTCCATCCTCATGCCAGCTGAAGGACCTAGATATTACGTTCACACACATTGCCCCCACCTCCCATTTTACAGATAGATTAGAAGTCACAGAGCTCCTAAGGGTCCCCAAGGCCTGCCTTGATGAGCTCTTCTGGCCTTGACTTATCCAGGTCTCTTGTTCTCCCATGATCCTCATTGGGGGTTTCTTTGGATCCTGGCTAATCCTTTTCCTAGCTGGGTGTCCCTGGACAGGTGACTTCACCTCTCCAAGCCACAGTATTCTCCTCCTGGCTCTTGGAGCTGCTGTGACCATTCTGTGAGACGGTGTGCTTAGCCGCCCAGCCTGCTCCCTGCTATGCCCTGGCGTATTATTAATCATTGCTGCTACTGTTATCATTGGGCTGGCCTCCAGGGGTGGATACTGCCCAGGCTGTTGCTTGGGAGAGGCAAATCCAGCCTCCCCACACCTGTGGCTGCACATGGGCAAGTCCTCACCAGTTACTGTTTAAACAGGTGGTGGCACTGGGGGGCTGGGAGGAACAACCTCAGCACCTGGCATGGATGGGCACATGCCACCAGAACCTCTGCATTGACCACGCAGAACAGGCCTAGCCCTGTTTCCCTGAGCCCTCCCTCTGGCCCCTCCCCCATCACCTCCTCTCAGTCAGCTGAGAGATATCCTGGACAGACCCTGCCTCTCCGGCCTGGCTTGTCTGTTCTCATAGTAGAGATGATGGGACCACTTACCAACTTCCGTAGGGCTCCCTCATCCAGCCCAGCTAAGGTTTCGTCCGCCATCTGGCTGGCCCTGAGCTCCGTCCGTCCCTTCCTGGTGAGTTCCCCAGTGCCTGTGGCACCTGACGCCAGCTCAGGAAATTCTGCAGGGGATAGACGTGAGTCAGGCCTTCAGAGGCCTCCAGAAACCACAGGCACTTGGGCTCTTGTGCCTCAGTTTCCCTCTCTAACCCATGATCATGCATTGCTGTCCCATCCTTCTTATCTGTGATGTCACTCCTAGCTGGGAGGTGCCTTCTTCCCTCAGGTAGTGTGTGCTGGAAAACCCAACAAACCAAGAGGAGAAGCTCCTAGTCCAGTCACCTGGACTGCTAGCTTGCTGTGTGGCCTCAGCTGGGCCCTTGCCATATCTAAGCATCAAACAGGGACGGCAGGGACCTGGATTGTGAAGCCAGAGCCCAACAAGGCCCACCCAAGCTGTGCTCACCACCAGGGGGTGCCCGCCACACTCCATGGCTTCCTGCCCCACCCACCCATCCCCAGGGCCTGCCCAGCCCCCAGTCATCCCAAAAGCTCAGCCTCTGGCTATGGACTAAGCCCAAGCCCAAGCCCAATCCTTGCTGCTCTCGCCACTCGCACTTCCACAGGTAACCTAAGCCATTGGAGGTAACATCCTGTCTTCCAATTCTTGAGGACAGCCCTCTGCACACACCCCTCTCCACCCCTCCCCTTCCCGCCCTCCCGCGATGCCAACTGCCCTGACTTCATGAAGCCAGGTGTCCGACACCCAGCTCCTCCTGCCAATTCCCACACTTAGAATTCAGTTCCCTATCTGGAAGAGCCTTCAGAAACTGATCCGCCCAGCTCCTGGACTTTGAAAAACAGGATTGGAAAGGGCCAGAGGATTGTCGTGGGGGAAGGAGGATCCCAAAGACCCAGAGGGCAGGGAAAGGATTTAATCTTGGCCACCTCTGGCTTCTGAAGTCCCCTTCCAAAGTGCCCTCAGGCGCTCAGGACACTCCCTCTTGCCCTATTACTGTCTCTCAAAATGGCCCCCTAAATCCTGGCCCAGCTTCCCAGTGTAACTCTTTTCTTCCTCTTGCAGCCCTAACCTTTCTGGAATTTCCAGGGCCCATGGCCTGACACTCCAGAGGTGCTCAGTTACTGTACGGAGACTGAAATGGCCTCAGGATTGCCCCTGCTCCCGCTGATTCATCCCGCAGTCATCCCTTCCCCCTCCCCAGAACAGTCACTTTTCGAGTCACCTCATCCGGTGAATGGGTCTGGGGGTGTCCTAGTCCACACACTTGGGGTTCGCGGGACTCTGCCTGTTCAAGTCGCTGCTTGCTTCCCCATCCCTGTAGTCTCAGACAGGTGGCAACCGCCCAAACTCCCTCTGCTGCGGTCCTTCATGAGCAGTCATCAGACTTAGGTTCTGTGGACACTCTGAGTTCCCCCATGTCTTCTGAGGGGCAGGGGTCCCTAATGCTGAATCTGGAACTCCCAGGGAAGTCTCTTTCTCCTTAGGAATTCCCGCCGCTGCTCCAGGCCAGTCCCGTGGCTCTCTGTCACACAGTGTGGGGTCCCAAAAGTTTGTGATGGGCCTCAGAGGAACGGAGGAGCTTCCTCGGGGTTTCTGCCCCCATAGACTTACACCCCTGGAGGTCGTGGAGCCTCCTGGAGATCCGTGAGCGTCTTTACCCCGGGTTTCAGAACTTTTACCGCATGGCTTAGCGCCCCCGTGGATGGGTGGGAGCTCCCAGATCTGAGGGTCCCAGAACCCTGGGAGTCCACATATCCGGGTGCCACCCTCGGACCCGTCGGGGGTCCTGCTGCCGCCCGGAGGCCCCGCACACCCACCTCTCCGTCTGGTCCGCCCGTCCCGCGCGGGCTCAGGCTAGGTCGTTCGGGATCCAACAGATGGATGACTAGGAGCGGCCAGGCGGAAGGCGCCGCGACCGGGATCCCAGGCCGCTCAGCAACCGTCCCCGGGATTCTGCTAGCACCGCCTGTCCAGCCGCGCCAGCAGCCCCTAGGACCCCGCCCCGAAACCCCGCGCCAGCCAATTCCGGGGAGGGTCCCGCCCACACTCCCGCCCTATTGGGGAAATTCAATTTTGACTGCCACGCCCCTAGTGGAGGCCCCGCCCTTCGCGGGCCTTGGAAGTAGAGGATTGCAGTCTTGGGGCCACTGCTCTTGCAACCTTGGCTGGTCGAGTGGGCGTCGCTAGAAGGACGCAACTTTGCGCCAAAGTCGGGGAGGGCGCGCGAAGCCGGGGTAAGTGGCCCGGGATCGTACTATTCGCGGAGCCTTCGGCACAGCCTCTCTCCGCCCTCCTCTTTGTTCGCGAGGCCCTGTCCCCTCCCTCAGCTCCGCCCCCTCCTAGCTTCAGTGCCCGGGCTTGGCCGCTGCCCCCAGGCTGCTTTCAGGACACCTGGTCCAGGCCACCTCAGAGCAGGGACTAAGTGACCGGCAACACATTGACCCTACGTGGGGGCACCTCAGGGACAGCCTCAGATGGAGTAGGTCAATCACACACCACTTCCCCAGCCCACACACCTTTGCACACACATTCACCTTATCTGTCACTTCTCCCTGCCAAGCTCCTCAGGGTCGGCCTCTTGCAGCGCTGGGATTTTAAACTGGGAACACCAAGTCCAGAATCTCATTCAGTAAATGGAGGAAATTGAGGCCCTGAGAGAGCCGACATGCCCAAGACAACATAAGGAATAAATAAGGGGACCCCAGAGCTCAGACCCCCCACCCCACCCCGGGAAATACCACTCAGTCCCTTCTGCTAGAGATCAGGGTCCCTTCCGCAGGTCTCCCTGGAGACCAAAGGGAGTTGGAGCCTGGTAGGTGGCGTCTGGAGTCCTGTCTGTCAAATAATAACAATAATAATATAAACTCATTTATTTTGTACTTGCCATGTACCAGGCATATAATTCCTATGATGAACCCAAGATTACCGTCTCATTTTACAGCTGAGGACAACAAGTGATAGGTAGTGGAACTGTGATTCATACCGGAACGTTTTGAGTATAGAACCTGTGCTGTTAACCATTGTGATATGGGGTTGTGGGGAAGTGGCTTCAGCCTGTTGCATCAGGAGACTCAGCCCCACTGTCTAGAGCCTCTGTGACCATCCGCCACCACACCTCACCCCCATCTAGACAGAGGGGCAGTATCCACTCTGAGACTCTGTTAAAGACGTCAACTTATTTCACCCCCACATTCTTGAGAGGTGGTCCCATTTTACACATGGGAAAACCCCAGCGCTGAGAGGGAAGAGACTCCTTAAGGTCACATGGGAGGAGGAGCAAACAGAGCCCAATTTGGGCGCTTTAATTCGAGCAAGCCGCATCTAGTCTCTCTCTAGTCAGACTAGATGTAATTTTTAAAAATAAACTTTATTTTATTGTTACTATTACTATTTTTTTGGTTACGTGGGTTATGGGATCTTAGTTCCCTTGCTACGAATTAAACCCGGGCACTCTGGCAGTGAGAGCTCAGAATCCCAATCACTGCACCGCCAGGGAATTCCCAACCTAGATGCCCTTTTAATTTTCCAGGACGAGGGTCAGCACCCTCCAAGGTCAACTAGGTCCTATTCAAACCGCGCGCGCCCATTGGAACAGCCCCCTGGGGCGGGGCACAGGTAGGCCACCTGAGTGGCGGCCGTCTGCTCCAATGAATGGCCGTCTTCGTCCTAGCTCCGCTCCCCACCCCCAGCAGGGAGAAACGGCACGGGTGAGTCTCTGTGTGGACTTTATATGACACTCACGAGCTCACCAGTTCCTGGTAATACTGAAGATAAGCACGGGTCCCGTCCCCCCCATCCCCCGTCAAGCCCTCAGAGCTGGGGTCCTCCTCCGTTCTTACTTGCCTTCCCTTCCCATCTGAAAGGGGCGGGGCGAGATGGCGGTGAAATAAAGATCAAAGGGCGGCCCGTGAAGTCCTGGAGAAGCTTGCAGACAGAGTACAGGAAGGAGCAAAACGTCCCAAGAGGAGGACCCTGATGTTTACTGAGCACCTGCTGCATGCCTGACATGGGATTTAGCCGGTTGCAAATTGACCACGGAGCTAGATATGTATTAACCCAAATTCTACAGAGGAGGAAACTAAAGTTCACGGAAGTGAACTGAACGAACTTCCATTCAGTTCAGCTGAATGGCATTCAGCTGGTAATGCGATTCAGACTTGAGTGGAATTCTGTCCCATGCCAAAGCTTCTTTCGTTTCCCTTGCTGCCTCTAGGATTGAGGAAATCCTGGAAGACTTCTTAGAGGAGGTGATGTTGCAAACTGATCCATGAGGAAGGGTGCAAAGAAATCCATCCCACGGAGAAAAGGGAGAAAGACGTGAAAGGGTATTAGTGGCTAGGGAACAGTGTGAATAAGGCCAGAGGTTTGTAAGTGAGAAAAGGAGGCGAGAAAGGCTGTGGATAGAGCAGGAAATGGGGATGGAAGACCTTCCATTTGTGAAGGGCCCTGAATGCCAGGTGAGTAGGGTGAACACTGGGAGGCCTGGGCTTCAGTTGGTCCATCTATAAAATAAGGGTCTTGGACCAGCTCACTTGTGGCCCTCCCAGAAAGGGTTCAGATTCCTCTAGGTCCAACTCTAGACCAGCAGAGTGGGGAGTGGCTGGAACAGCTCGTGGGCCAAGGGTAATATTTGGCTCCAGTCTCTGAGTCTGAAAATAAATATTTTTACCAAGCTGGCAGTGCCAGATCCCTGCATCTCCCCGGCTTCCCCTCCCCCAATTCGGGGTCCTGCAGAGAAAGCCCAGTCCTGGGGTCAAGAAGCAAGAGGAGTGATGGGTTTTAGACCCGGCTGCAGCCCAGGTAAAATTTTCTTTCCCTTGGAGCCTCAGTTTCCTCATTTGCACAACGGGGTAGTTGTGGCCTGAGCTTTCTAAGCCCTCTCCCTATTGACTAAATAAGATACAATTCCAAGACTTCCAGGGAGACCCCACCTTGGGGATGTGTGCACAAAGGGCTCTAAGTCCAGTCGAGGCCGAGACCGTGGGCCTATTGGAGATCCAGAGGCTGCTGGGCACCAGGAGGAGTGAAGGGGTTAGAGCTGGGTCAGAGTTGGGCCTGCTCTTGAGGTCTCGCTGCCTCATGAGAGTAGGGGGAGAGATGGTATTTCGACTCTAAAAGTGGTAGAAGGGCTTCCTCTGTGGTCCAGCAGCCTTCCAATGCAAGGGGTTGTGGGTTTTGATCCCTGGTCTGGAAGCTAGGATCCCGCATGCCTCGAGGCCAGAAAAACAAAACATAAAACAGAAGCGATATTAAAAAATTTAAAACAGTTGTAGACAAAGAACCCTCACCTGCTGCTTGGCATGTGGAAGAGGTGCTAAGAGGGTACGGCATGAGAGAACAGGGAGGCAGATGGGACTCTGAGGATTCTGCTGGGGAAAGGCCATATAGGAGAGGCTGGAGCATGGGGGGTGGGGGACCTGGAGAAGAAGAACTGGTTCTTTCTGGGGTTGGCTGGACCCAAGGGCTGTGACCGTCTTCCTCCTGAGCAGAACTGGAGGCCGCCAAGGCCATGGCCTGCAGCCCCAGGAGTGGGGCTGGGGATCTGTTTGGCAAACTAGTTTGGCAAGGCTGTCTCCTCCATGATGTCATCCAGCCGTGGTGTTCTGTGTGCGGCAGGGTCAGATAAACGTCTGGGCTTGGAGGAGAAGGGGCCCTGGGCCCAGGTGCTGAGGGGCGGGGAAGGAGTGACCCTTCAGTGTAGGAAACTGGGAGACAAGTGAGCCCTGAAGAAGAGAAGCGGGCCTGAGACACCCACTGGGCTGTGATGAACCCCAGAACAGCCTCCCCAACAAAGGAGAGGATTCTGAATGGGCCAGCCTGGACTTCCTGTGACTTCCGGGAGTTCCCTGATGCCTGGTGTCATCTAGGCTTATCGCAGGGGCCCTGTATAACTGCTGGCCAGTGGGTTGGAACCATGAAAATACATGAGTGGCAGTTTTATTTTTACTACGAGCCTCATGGCTTGAACCCCGTGAGGTAGAGCTCCATCATATACAGAAGAGGAGACAGGCTCGGCGAGGCCAAGCCACACCAGCACCTCACACAGGATTGGAACCCAGAACCCTTGATCTTAACCACGGTACCCTGCCACCTACCACTTGGGATCTCTGCCCACATGGTGCCTTACATATTTTTTAACTGCTTGTGAGCACAGCAGCTGAATCACGGCGTCATAGAATGCTAGATGCCCACCTCGTGGTCTAGGTAGGTAATTAGTCCTAGAGAGGTCAAGGAACAGGCTTCAGGTCACACAACAATTTGGAGGTGGAACTACTCTGTACCCCAGATCCCCACCCTCCCCAAATCCTTGTTTCTCCCTCAAGGCCTGGCACACCCATGCACGAAATAGTAGTTACTAGCACATATTGAGACCCTATATGTGCCATTCAGTCATTTATCATCACCACAGCCATGAGAGGTATATGCTAAGATTATATCCATTTTACAGATAAAGAAGCTGAGGTTCAGGGACTTTCTTGGTGGTCCAGAGGTTAAGAATCTTCCTTGCAATGCAGGGGACATGTGTTTGATCCCTAGTCAGGAAACTAAGATTCCACCTGCTGTGGAGCAACTAAGCCCGTGCGCCCTAACTCTAGAGAGTCTGTGTGCTACATCGAAGGATTCCACATGACCCAACGAAGACCCTGCATGTTGCAATTAAGACCTGACACAGCCAAATAAAAGAAATGAATATTAAATAAAAGAAAGAAACTGAGGCTCAGAGAGGGGAAGTCATTTGCCCAAGTTGACACAGCATGTTGGTGGTAGGGCTGGAATTTGAACCAATCCCTTGGTGGACCCAAGAAGCCTCACTGGAGGCACGAAGACCTCTGGACAGGAGGGTGGACGGCCCCTTCGCAGGCTCCCGAGGTAAGAGGTGTCCAATTTATAGTTTCCACACAGGCCTGGCCTCCCCGGGGCGGGCAGAAAAGTGCTGAGGCTGTAGAAATGCTCTGAACCTTCCCAGAGGAGGCAGCCACGGTGGGAGGGAGTGTTTGGTGCAAACCTCAGAGCCAAGTGTAGACGTGGCGGCTGGGGCCGCTGCAGGCGAGGGAAGGCAGGCAGGGTGGGGCCCCAAATCGAACTGGCCTCTCAGCAGCGTTCCAGCCATCCGCCAGCCAGGTCTGGCCCTGCCCGCCCTTCTAGCTCCTCATCTGGATTTGAGATGAGGACGCTGGGCCTAATAAAAGCAGAATGGTAGCAAAGGCAGGGCCTGGAACCACAGCCAGCGGGACGCTAGGATCCCCCATCATCTCATGCTGGCCTGGAACAGGTTTCTGAATATTTAAAATAATAACTGCTTATGAAGTGGACACATGTACCAGGCATTGTGCTAAGGTCAGCCCATGGTAACTCATTTATTCCTCATGATCACCCCAATGAGACAAGACTCTTATTAGCTCTATTTGGTGATAGAGAAACTGAGGCACAGAGAGTTAAGCAACTTGCCCCTGTTGGTTGTAACAGTGTCTTACTGTTAAGCACACCCATGTCCATCCCGGGCTCCATGCTAAGCACTTTCCATGTGTTTTCCCATTTGAGGAAAAGGCATGAAGCATCCTAGGCAGATCAGCAGTTATTTAGATGATGAAAAAAAATGAGATCCAGAGAGAAAAGGGACTTGCCTGAGGTCACATGGCTGCAAGGGGCCACTCAGACCCAGGACGCTAATACTAGAGAGAGTAAGACCTTGGCTTCTGGAATTAAGCCAGACCTAAGTACGCTGGTGACATCACGGATCCTTAGCTGTGTGGCCTCGGCAAGTCACATCACCTGCCTGAGCTTCTGTTTTCTCCTCTGTAAAATGGGGGTTTGGTTGACATGATACTAACACCACCTGCCAGCTATTAAGCCCAGCTTGGGAATAGTAGGTCATTTACGTCACCCGTTTAGTTTGTGCATTGCTGGGCTGTGCTTAGTCGCTCAGCTGTGTCCTACTCTTTGTGACCCCAAGGACTCTAGCCTGTCAGGCTCCTCTGTCCATGGGGAGTCTCCAGGCAAGAATACTGGAGTGGGTTGCCATGCCCCCCTCCAGGGGATCTTCCCAACCCAGGGATCGAACCCAGGTCTCCCGCATTGCAGGCTGATTCTTTACCATCTGAGCCAGTAGGGAAGCCCAAGAATACTGGAGTGGGTAGCCTATCCCTTCTCCAGGGGAACTTCCCGACCCAGGGATCAAACCAGGGTCTCTTGCATTGCAGGTGGGTTCTTTACCAGCTGAACTACCAAAGAAGCCACTAGTTTGTGCATACCCTCATTCAGTTCTCACAACAGCACCCTGTGGTTTGTAGCTTTTCATTCAAAGCATGGTCAGCAACTTTGGCATCTCCTAGGAGCTTGTTGGAAATGCAGAATCTCAGGCCTCGCCCCAGACCACTGAATCAGGATCTGTATTTTAACATGACTCTCAGGGGGGTTCATGACCACAGGAATCAACTGGGTGATGAGGGTGGGGAGGTGTCCCTTACACCTGAATGTCCCTAGAAGAGCGGCTGCCTCCGTGATCTCCAGGAGAAAGATGTTCCCCAGGGTCCACTGAGAAGAGGTCAGTGAAATCAGCAGTCTTGGGCTGCTGTTACTGATTCTTGCTTAGGTGCTGGCTGGGGAGGGGTCAGCCCACAGCAGACTGCTCCTCACGTAGCCGATGGGCTTGGGAAATCTGGCTTGTGACCTGCCAGGGAGGAAACTACTCAGGACTCTGGAGGGAATCTACTATACGCTGCTGGATTCCTACTTAAGGGACATTTTTAAAAAATTTTCTTCTAAGGTTTTTTTTTTTTTAATGTGGACCACTTTTACAATCTGTATTGAATTTGTTACGATATTGCTTGTTTTATGTTTTGGTTTTTTGGCCTCAAGGCAACTGGGATCCTAGATCCCTGATCAGGGATTGAACTCGAACCCCCTGCATTGGAAGGCAAAGTCTTAACCACTGGACGACCACGGAAGTCTAGGGGACTCTATTTTGAAAGGTTCATCTGCTTGGCTGAAGGAAGGCAGAGGGTGGCCTGGGCGGATGTTGGAGCTGGGACCTTCACTCCGCCTGCTCCGATCCAGGCAAGCAGTTCCTAAAAAGCTGCCCTCAGGGCCTGAACTGGGACCAGCCATATTCACTCGGCCCTGCAGGAGTTCCAAAGCACTTTCACCCTTTATCGTTTTTGATCTTCATAACAATCTTATACAAATATGTAAACAAACAAAAAGAACAAAACCACCAGTCAAGCATGGAAGTTTCTTGCCTTTAAAGAAGGGTGAAGTGCAATCCCAGGAGTGTTGCTACTTGTACCTCCTTCTTAGTTTGTTAAAATCCTGTTCTCAAATTAAAGGTGCTGTTGGATCAAGAGGCTGTGTCAGGGGTGAGTCCATTCTTGCACATTATAAAGCTGTTCATTTAAAACATGCCTGTGTAGATTTCTCAGTAAGACACAAGTATCCACGCAGGCTTATTCAATACTCTCTGGAGCTCAAGAGTTTCCCTTTAAGGGCCAGAGCACTACTGGAGGAAGCCAATTCGTCCATCTCCCATTGCTGCCATTGGAGAAGGGATCTCCTGCCCGCCACCCGCAGGTCCCAAGCATTACTCAGTACCACGAGGCAGCTCCCCAAATTGCAGACAGACGCTCTAGGAAGAAACTGTCAGTCTCTGCAAGGCTTGCCTTGTGTCTCCAAAACTTATTAAGTGACATCATAAGGCCTGGCAAATAGGATGAGGGAGTCTGACCAGTGAGGACAGACAGAAGCCTGCAGGCACAGATGCAAAAGGGTGTTGAAAGAGTTTGTCGCTCAGTCGTGTCCAGCTTTTTGCGACCCCATGGACTGTAGCCCACCAGGCTTCTCCATCCCTGGAATTCTCCAGGCAAGAAATACTGGAGTCAGTATCCATTTCCTTCTCCAGGGGATCTTTCCTACCCAAAGACTGAACCCAGGTCTCTTGCATTTTGGGCAGAGTGTTTATCATCTGAGTCACCAGGGAAACCTCCAAGCAGAACAGAAATGGAGACTGCCAGGAGGCAGAGATGAGGACAGTGCTGAGTGCTTTGAAGAGAGAATGAAAAACCCTAGTTAGCTTTACAGAACACGTTCATAAGCAGGGTCCTCCTCCAGCCTCAGCAGCCTTGAGTGGCAAAATGTAATCACACCCAATTCACAAATGAGGATCCTAAGGTCCTGCAAGGTCACTGAGCTACACTTAACTGAGCCATGTATCTTAGACCTGTGCTTGTACATGAGTGAATAGTTGGTGTTTGTTGAATAAAAGTGGAAAGTGTGCCTTACATAGCACCTTTAAAAAGAACTGTAGGGATTCCCTTGGCAGTCCAGTGCCCACTGCAGGGGGCACAAAGATTCCACATGCTATGGGCACTGCGGCCAAAAAATAAAAAGAGTTGTAAATGATGAGAACTTTACATTTTTAGATAGTCTTAAGTATCTTCCCACCAGATACTAATTGCAAAGATACCCTTTACCACAGAGAAACTTCCTTAAAACAAGCGATATATATATATATCAGTTATAAAAAAGAACAAAATTTTCTCATTTTCAGGAACATGGATGGACTTGGAAGTCAATACACTAAGTGAAATAAGTCCAGCAAAGTTTAACACTGTATGATGTTACGCGTATGTGGAATGTAAAAAACATAATGGGGCTTCCCTGGTGGCTCAGACAGTAAAGAGTCTGCCTGCACTGCAGGAGATCCGGGTTTGATCCCCGGGTTGGGAAGATCCCCTGGAGAAAGAAATGGCAACCCACTCCAGTATCCTTGGCTGGAAAATTCAACGGACTGAGGAACCTGGTGGGCTACAATCCATGAGGTCACAAAAAATAAAGAAGCAGACTCACAGATACAGAGAACAAACTAGGGGGTACTAGTTGGGGGACAACGTAGGAATGGGCGGTATTGGGTGTAAGACAGGCTTTTGAGGATGGATTGTAGAAGACACAGAGAATACAGCTAAAGTTTTGTAATAATTATAAATGTAACATTTACAATTGTATAAAACATTTTTTTAAATTAGATAAACTATAAAAATCTTGACAAAGTGACCCATTAATAGATAGCTCCTTTGGATGACACCTTCTCTACCAATGCTCATTTTTCTCTTCTAATTTGAGAGAATATTTCAAATCTCTGTATATTCCAGATTATTCTCACCTCGAAAGCCACCTCTCCCAAGAAGCTCTATATAATCTCTACCGCTAGAAGTTCCGTCTTCCTCCCTTGATATCCCACGACCCTTACTGGCACCTCTCTTAAGGCACTTACCACCTCGTGGTGGACATCTATGGTATGGTCCGCCCAGCCCCACTGTCCAGCTCTTTTTCCTCTCTCCCTGACTCCAACCATGACGTTCTTACTGGGAGCCACCATGTTGTTACAGATCACACTCCAAGTGATACTTGATTGGTCTAGCGGGTAGACGTCTGACTCTGCTGGGCCAATCGGACACTTAGTTCCAGAGGGGGACTGGCACTGAGTCCCTCCCCCACTGGAACTGAGAAATTCATTGGTCTGTTCCTGGCTCCTAGAGCCTTGAGACAGGAAATATGGAAGCCATTGGCCATCGTGTTCTCTGACACATGGAGGAACTCTGTCTGCAACTAGAGAGAGAAGATGGCTAACACAGCAAAAGAAGGAGGGAGAGAGAGCTGGTTCCATCTGGCTTTTTTGCTTGGATTTGTGTGTTTTTGTTTGTTTAAGTAGCAGATTAATTTCTCACAATTTTGGAGACTGGGAAGTCTGAGATCAGGCTGCTAACATGGCTGAGTTTTGATGAAGGCCTATTTCTTGGATTGAGACAGCAGCGTTCTGACTGTATTCTTACTTGGTAAGACCAAAGAGAGGACTCTGATTCTATCTGCTCTTGAAGCTTTCCATCGTTTCCAGGAATAGTTGATTGGTTGGTTGGCCCTGCTGTCTACTAGGTAACTCTCAGAATCCAATCTTCTGATAAAATCCCCTTCCAATAAATCTTTATTAAGGTAGCCAGCATAGTTTCCTGTGGCTTTCAATCGAAAGATACTCAGAGTATAACTACTCTGAGTTATTTACATGAATGTTTGCTCTCTCCCACTCATCTGGGGATTGCCAAATGTCCATCTTAGATACAGTTCTGCCTGGCCTGCAGCTAGTGAGAGAACTAGGACAGTTACGTACAAAGATAATCTTCAAAAATTACTAAATTCTGAGATTAGTCCTTTTCAAATTTTATGGTGACAGAAAGTAATGCTTTATTTTACCTTTTCTTTAATGTTCTTTGACAAATAACAAAGTGTTGGCAACTGTGTGCCTCTTTCAGGGATGTGAAATCCCAGAGTCTGGGGAACGCCATCCAGGTATTGATTCCTTTGGCAGGGCCCTTGCCTGGCTCCTCCTGAAGCTCCTGGCATAGCACAGGGTCGGAGATGCCTCCAGAAATGAGTGAGATGAGCTAATGGGTTTAGAGAGCAGTTCTGGTCTCCTGCCTGTGACGAGATGATCTGATTTCAAACTATTACAGGTTGCTCGTTCTATTCTTTTATGATTTTTCAAAGGAAGCTTCATTTTTTAAAATTTATGGATTCATTTCATTTCGGGCTGTGCTGAGTCTTCTTGGCTGTGCGGGCTTTTCCCCTGTTGCGGCAGGCAGGGGCTACTCCCTAGCTGCAGTGCACGGGCGTCTCACTGCAGTGGTATCTTGCGGAGCTTGGGCTCTAGGCGCCTGGCCTGCAGTAGTCGCAGCACGTGGGCTCAGCAGTTGTGGCACACCGGCTTAGTTACTCCAAGGCACAAGGGATCTTCTTGGACCAGGGATCGAACCTGTGTCTTCTGCATTGTCAGGCAGATTCTTTACCGCTGAGCCACCAGGGAAGCCCCCCTCCCCGCCCCAGTTTCTTTATATATTTGCATAATGCCTCACTAGACTTGCCTGACTTTTCCTTTTAAGTGGACATCAGATCATT
Source organism: Ovis aries (assembly GCF_016772045.2). Taxonomy (NCBI): domain Eukaryota; kingdom Metazoa; phylum Chordata; class Mammalia; order Artiodactyla; family Bovidae; genus Ovis; species Ovis aries. The sequence continues at coordinate 69,849,346 of NC_056070.1, read as the reverse complement.
TTCCCCGTTATCCTAATTGTCAAGGAGTGGCGTGGCTAGGAGGAAAGCTCACAACGAGCTCACTGTGGTGGGAGAGAACACTGGAATGGGATTCAGATGGCACTGTAGTCCAACCCTGGGTTCCGCTCCGGCTGGTTGCAAGGTCTTAGGCAACCTGCTTCATTTCTGTGAGCCTCGGCGTCCCCATCTGTGAAACGGGAATGATGTCTAGCCTACCTTCTGTACAGGACTGATAGGGGCTGAGTAAGGCCCTGGCAGCAATTTGGGAATTGGATGTGGAGGAAACAGGTACCGAGCATTGTTTTACAGGAGCTGTGGGGGCATTGGGTAGGGAAATGATGAAGAAATAGAAATGGAATTCAGGGGCGTGCAGGGGAGTGGCAAAGGGCTTCTAGCTAGTCCTGGCTCTGTCTGTTAGTTGCATGTGACCTCAGCTCTCTGTGCCTCAGTTTCTTTATCTGGTCCCACTGTCAGGAAGTAACTCTTCCTGATCCTTCACACAGGGCATCGAAGTATGCGGACAGCTAGTTGGAGAGAGAGGAGCACTCCAAGGGGCGGAGTCTGCATGAGGAAGGCTTGCAGTTAGGAATTACTGGGTAAGAAATACTGGTCTCACGTGTTTTGTTTCATGGGGAGAATCATAAGATTGGTTTGGTCAAAACGCTTGGTTATGGAAAACTCGAACAAACTTTTGTGGCCAGCCTGATACTTCTCTATCGTGATGAGAATTAAACAAGGTAATGCAGGCAGAGGACTTAGCACTGGCTGGCACATTGCAGACTTGGTGATGATGCTTGTCCTTGCTGCTCTTGTTTTATTTCACAGGTGAGGAAAATGGAGCCTCCGAGAAGGTGTTGCGGCCAGCCCAGGCACACAGCCGTCAGTGGTCGAGCAGGATTTGAATCCACGTCTTCCTGACTCTGAGGCCAGGCTCTGAACCACTGTGTTCCAGTCACCCCATTGTGGGGCCTCTACTCCAGACCCCAGCTGCCGGCCTGACTCAGCAACTGTGGGTGGCCTCGCTCCAGTGCGTGGGCAGCAGAGCCAGTGAGAAGCCTCCCGGTTCCTTGAAAACCAAATATGGCCAGAGCAGGCCCTCGGAGGTCCGACCCCTAGGCTGGGCCTGCTCCCGCCTGCTCCTCTGTGCTGTGGGGCCCTGCTCGCTGCGCAGCCTCCTGGCTCTGCCCCAGAGGACTCTGGGAGAGTAGAGGCCCATCCAGATCCCCCTCTTTATAGGATCTTGTTGAGCAGGTTACTGAAGGAGAACACGCGAGACCGTGTCTCCTCTGTGCTGTGGTGCTTCCCAGCTCCAAGCCTTTGCTCACACAGTCCTCTCCGCCCAGACTTCCTCTGCCTCTCTAGCCAGCTCTTATGCTTTCTTTGGTGCCCAGCGTGAGCTGTCAGGACCTGTGTGACCTGGAGTAAATCTCTCATCCTCTCCATCCATCCGTCAATCCATTCACCCATCCTTCCATCCAGTGGGCACTTACCAGGTGCCAAGCACTTTGACATATCGCTCCTTCCAGACTAGAAGCTCCTTGAGAGTTGCAGACCAGAGGTAGAAGATAATTGTTTAGCTCATATCCATGGGCCAAGTCTTGTCCGTACCGTAGTCCTGGTGAGGCTCTTATCACGATCACCCCCTCTTCACAGTTGGAAAGACTGTGCTCAGTGTAGTTCAGTCGCTCAGTCGTGTCCGACATTTGCGACCCCACGGACGGCAGCACGCCAGGCCTCCCTGTCCATCACCAACTCCTGGAGCGTACTCAAACTCATGTCCATTGGGTCAGTGATGCCATCCAGCCACCTCATCCTCTGTCGTCCCCTTCTCCTCTTGCCTTCAATCTTTCCCAGCGTCAAGGTCTTTTCCAATGAGTCAGTTCTTCCCATAAGGTGGCCAAAGTATCAGAGCTCCAGCTTCAGCATCAGTCCTTTCAATGACTATTCAGAACTGATTCCTTTAAGAATGACAGGACTCCTTGCCGTCCAAGGGACTCTCAAGCGTCTTCTCTGACACTGTACTCAGACAGTGGATGTCCAAAGGACTCAGCAGAGGGGACTTGCCTGGTGGTCCAGTGGTTAAGAATCTGCCTTGCAATGCAGGGGACGAGGGTTCAATCCCTGATTGGGAAACTAAGATCCCACACGCTGAGGAGCCAAAAGCCCACAGGCTACAACTAGAGAGTCTGTACGCTGCCATGGAAGATCCCATGTGCCAAAACTAAGACTCAACACAGCCGCATAAATAAAGAAATAGGTATTTAAAACAAATACACCCCCCACCCCAGACTCAACAGAGATGAGTAGAGGTGAGGCTCGAACCCTGACCTGTTGGACTCTGGAGGCCAGATTCGTGGCCACTAGGCAGTGCTGCCCACTCCCCGTGGAGGGCTGGAGGCGGTGAGAGCTGGGTTCTGGGGAAGGGCTGGGACCACTTCTCTCTCAGCTCCTGGCTCTCGAGTAGTCTCCTTAATCCAGCGCCTTTCCGGTCTGGAGGCAGCTGTTCCTCACTTGCCTTCCCTGCTCAGCCCCTGTGACCAGAGGTGGTATGACGCTTGCTAGGGTGGCTGGGGGAGGATTAATTTTTTTCCCTTGCCTCCCCCTGACTGAGACGTTGAGAATGCCTATCCCATCTCAGCTTTCCAGGTGGTGCTAGTGGTAAAGAACCCGCCTGCCAATGAAGGAGTCATAAGATGCTGGTTCGATCCCTGGGTTGGGAAGGTCCCCTGAAGGAGGGCATGGCAACCCACTCCAGTATTCTTGCCTGGAGAATCCCATGAACAGAGGAGTCTGGCAGGCTACAGTCCATAGGGTCACAAAGAGTTGGACAAGACTGAAGTGACTTAGCATGCATAGCGTGCACGTCCCATCTCAGAGCCTACAAAGTCCTTTTCAAGATCACCAGTGTTTCACCTCAGCCCTGCAGGGGAGGCAGGGCAGGGAGGCCCTTCCTCATAGTTCCGCTGGGGGAACTATGGCCCGGGCACATCAGGAGGCGGCCCGGCTGTGCCTGCAATCTTTTGCTTCAAGGAATAGAGTGTGGAATTGTCTGCTCGATCTTTCCTGAAGCCCTGGTCTGAGGTACTTAAGAGTCTGACAGAGACTCCAGCTCTGCTACCCACTAGCTGTGCAGCCTTATGGGAGTCGCTTCACCTCTCTGAGCTTCAGTCTCCTCCTCTGAAACACGGGAGGAGTGCATCTTGGCATGCACGCGTGCTCGTACCCATTGGAGAGAGGCTGGGAGGCTGAAGTGAACTAATGCTCGCGAAGCACGGAGCCTGGAACATAGTGGGTGCTCAGACAATGAGGTTATTATTGTTCTAAGTGCATAACATGGACTATCAGATCAGGAGGCTCATCCAGGCCGAGGGTAATAGTCCCTAACATTCCTTTATCATTGCTGTGTACCAGACTCGTTCATCAGAACAACATCCCTATAATTCAGTGCTTCAAGGAACGGAGTGTGAATTGTCTGCTGGATCTTTCCTGAGGCCATGATATGAAATACTTAAGAGTCTGACAGATCCCAGCTCTGCTACCCAACCAGCTCTGCAGCCTTGTGGGAGTCACTTCACTCTCTGAACCTCAGTCTCTTCCTCTGAAATATGGGGGCAGTGCTAGCAGCCATCTGAAAGAGGTCGGGAAGATGAACTAATGAACTAATTTTACAGATGGGGTAACTGAGGCTCAGAGAGGGAAAATGACTCGCCCTGACTCCCTGCCCAGTGAGGGGAAGAGCCTGGGCGTTTACTCAAGTCCGTGTCGACAACATCAGCTGGGGTCCACTGTGCTGGATTCTTCATCTCCCTCACGCTAAGGCCCAGAAAGGGAAAGAGAGTTACTCAGGGCCCCACAGCAGTTGAGGGTGGGTCAGACCACATTACAGAGGACTTTTCCATTCTGGCAGCTCCACATGGATCTGGATAGTTCTCCAGCCCTAGGGCTAAAAATAATACATTCACAGTCCTCAGAACTCAGGTCTGGGGGTCTCATCCACAATCTCAGGTTGCCCCCCAGATCCCATCTCCCCCAGACACCCCATCATTATCCCTTCCCCACCGCAAGCTTTCCACATGGACCCCCCCAACCTTTGAAAAAAAAAACAACAGCTGCAACTTTGGCCAAAGAAAACTCATTGATGCCCACAAACCAGCCAGCCAGGGAGGAGGCTGCCCTGGAATGTTGGAGGGGGGTCATCAAGCTGTTTGTGAGCTGGCCAGCCGGGAAATAAGAGCAGCTACCATTTTTGGGGAAAGCCATAACTCCGTCTATGGGAAAGGATCCAGGGCAGGCCAGTTCAGAGGGTCCGGCCTCAGTTTCCCCTTCATCACCACCATGGCATTTATGGGGTCTGAATAACTTCAGCCATTGATTCAGCAAATATCGGTTGGGTGCCTGCTATGTGCCAGGCACTGAGCTGGCTGCTTGAGGGCACAGTGGGGTGAGAGCTAAGCCCTATCCTCCAGGACTGACTTTCCAGCAGAAGGCAATCTCTCGGTAACTTTCTCAAAGAACCAGAGCCTGGTGGTCCAGGCCCACAATGCTAGATCAATACTCTTGGGTCTGGATGGGTTTCAGAATTCAGAAATTTGAGGGATCTTAAATGGTGATTGGGTGGGGTCTGGGCCCACTCATTCCAATCAAACATACAGATATTGCTGTAGTGAGAAGTGTGAGCATTGATAAATAAAAGTTCTACCCAGCTTCAGTTCGTTTGGGTCAGATTTTGCCTCCAAATGAGTTTTCTCAGAGTCTACAGAAAAGCTCTTGGTTGTCTAGGTGCTCTGGACTATGGTGTGGAAGATAGGTGTTAAGGACCTGATTCCTCTCCCCATTATACAGATGAGAAAACTGAGACACGGGGCAGAGGAATCACAGGCCCAAGTTCCTGGAGCAAGCAAATGGTAGGTGGGAGTGCCGGTCTCAGTGACTCTAAATTTAGAGCTTGCCACCGCCAGGGACCCTGGCTGGGAGAGAAGCAGGGACGGAGGAGAGAAGTTTCCTTGGCTCAGCCTCCATGGCCCAGCAGCCAGTTCTGCCAGGAAGGAGTTAAGCCCCACCTGGGCCTCAGCCAGGCCTCTGCACCACGTCTCCTCGCAGGGCCTGCCTGTCTGGGGCCTGTTTACCAGGCTGCGCTTGCATCACCGGCTTCGACGCGCAGTGCAAACACACTCACATTCTTGGGTCATGAGAAATGCACAGTTGCGGTGACATCATGCCCAGAGAGGAGGTTTTTGCCAGCCTCCTGCTGCCCACAGTCAGAGCTGTTTAATTAGCACTCTTAACTGGAACTCTTGTCTTCCTATAAAAACCAACTGGAGGAACTCTCATGGGTGGAGATGATGGGGGTTGGAGTGTGTGTGTGTGTTTTAAGGGATAAAAATAGCCCATCTGGGACTCCTTTTGGGGTATTTGTAAGTATTAACGCATCACTGTTTATATTAAATCTATGTCACTCGGACATTTTCGTCTGAATCTGGCTTGGAGATGGGACCAGAGAAACCACCCATGTCCTTTTGTTCCCCCTAGTTTTTCCTTTTGGGGGAGACACGTAGGCCAAGTGAAAGGGCCCTTGGAGACCATTCAGACCAACCTTTCATTATGCAGCCAAGGAAAGGGAGGCCCAGAGAAGGCAGGCCTTCCCTGAGGTCACACGGCAAGTGTCCATGTCCCCACCCTGTGCACACATTTTGCAGCATTGCCCTCACCTCCCCAGCTTTGGTTTTGTGAGTTGGCTTTTCAGGGTGTTGAGAAGAGAGGTGCTTCTGGCTAGAAGCTTCTAGGTGTGTTTGAGATTAGAGTGGAGGTGATGGTGGTGGTGGTGGGAACAGAGAAGAGTGATTGGGACACAGGAGACCTCAACCTCACCCACCTGCCTCCCCAACAAAACCTCATCCAGGCTTGGAAATGTCTGTTCCTCTCCCTAGACGGTCCCAGTCTCCTTTTGCCCAAGAAATACTCTCATTGGCCTCCTTTTCCTGACTATTGAAGACTTATTTCCCACAGAGGGGGTGCTAGAGTTTTAGCAAATGAAAATAGAAGACACTCAGTTAAGTCTGACGTTCAGACATACAAAAAGTAGTGTTTTCATACAAAGATGTCTCGTGCGTTTTTGTTTTGTTTTTTTTGCTATACTGCATAACTTGTGGAAACTTAGTTCCCCAACTAGGGATTGAACTTGTACCCTTGGCAGTGACAGCAGGGAGTCCTATTCCAGGGAATTCCCTGTCTCATGCATACTGAGACAGAGAGTTATCTGGCAGCCCTACTCTCTTTCATCCTTGTCATCATGACTGTGGCTGACACTCTCAACCATCTTCCCATCAGCTTCCTTCTCCTTCCTCATTAACTGAGCCCTATTTTGTCTGGAGCCGCGTTGTGTCCCAGGCGATGAATCATATGCATATAAGCTAGTCCTGACAACTCCGGTCTCCTTTACTTTCCCAAATTCCCCTGCAGTCAAGGATGATCTGGTGACTGCAAGTTTCTTGACACCTTCCTTTTCAAAAAGAAGAAGCTCACTCCCTCTTCTTGAATATAGGCTGGACTTCCTGACTCATTTCAAAGAGTGACTTCCAAGGCTAGGTCACAAAAACCATTGTTGCCCTGCTCTCTTGGATGACTCAGTCTGGGGGAAGTTAGCTGCCATGTTGTGAGAACACTCAACAGCCCTGAGGAGAGGCCCATGTGGGAAGAACTAAGTCCTCCCACCAACAGCCAGCACCAACATGCCAGGCTCATGGGTGAGTGGCTCCAGCCCCAGTCAAGCCTTCACGTGATTACAGTATGGGCCAATATTCTGACTGCATCATGAGCCAGGGAGATACTTGTATCAATCATAGTTTTAATTTTCTATGTTTTATGATGTTTTAATATCTTTGGGGACTTTGGTGTCTGGGAAGAGACTGCCCCTCCCAAGCCCAGCTCATTCCTAGACACAGTAAACAGCTTGTCCATGAGCCTGCTCTTCATGTACAGACCAACCAACTCTGAGTCCATATCCCCAACTATCTCCTTATCTAACTGTCACATACCAAACCAATATTTCCTGTGCTGTAAGTCAACCCAGGGAGGGCCAGGCACTGGACAGCAAGGGGCAGTCCCTACACCCCCAAAGCCCACTGGAATTTTTCAAGCTAGCCAGTCCTAAGCTGTTTACTCTGCCCTGGTTTGCCCTTTCCGCAGAAACCCCAGTAAAGGCTGTGCTCTTGAGCTTCTCTTCCCTCTCTGCCTCCTGACTGACACTGGTGCTTTCACCTGTAGCTCTTCATGGCACACTATATCTTCTGTTCCTAGGGGCACTGTTCAGTTCAGTTCAGTTCAGTCACTCAGTCATGTCCAGCTCCTTGCGACCCCATGAATCGCAGCACGCCAGGCCTCCTAACCATCACCAACTCCAGGAGTTCACTCAGACTAGCATCCATCGAGTCGGTGATGCCATCCAGCCATCTCATCCTCTGTCGTCCCCTTCTCCTCCTGCCCCCAATCCCTCCCGGCATCAGTCTTTTCCAATGTAAGTAACATTAAACTTTTCTTTCAATGGTGTTGACTTCTCCATGCTGGCACACAGTTACCTTTATAAACTGAGTCAGGCACAGATCACTCCGGAGAGATCCTTATCTAGAACCACCCCCACTAAGCCATTCCTGGATACTTGACTCACAGAAACTTCTAGAGATGGTAGATGTTTACCGCAGCAGCTAGGTTTTGGGTAATTTGTTTTACAGCAGTGGATTACTAATGCAGATGGTCATGTGACCTAGTTCTGGCTAATGAGACGTAAGAGAAAACATACTGAGATGCTTCTAGGAAGCTTCCCTGATGAAAGAATCAGAAGGAAGAGGAGAACTCAGGGGAATGGTTACAAGGATGATGGTTACAGAAGTGATAGCCATCCTGGGACCATGAGGTTCTCAAATATAACGATGAAGGAGTGAAAAAGTAGGAAGAATCCATGTCTTTCATGACATCATTAAGCTGCTGGAACAACTCTGTGGTCTCCTGCGTCCAGATTTGTAGACAAGCAAACAATAAATATTGGAGTAGGAAATGGCAACCCACTCCAGTATTCTTGCCTGGAACAAACTATGGGCAGAGGAGCCTGGTGGGCTACAGTCCTTGGAGTCCCAAAGAGTTGGATAGGGTTTAGTGACTGAATGCAGACAATAAATACTTTTGTAGTTTGCGCCACTGTGTCCTACCACTTGCAGCTTAATGCCTCTCTAGCTGATAGAATGCGCACGCCCAATAGCATCTCACTTAATGGGAGTAACTTTGTTCAATGACTTCATTATCTAGGCTCTGAAATGGAGAGAAAAGGACATCTGAGCACCAACACCAGCATCACAGTGTCCACCTTACTCTTGGGTAAGCTTTCTGAGCCTTCACTCATAGCCTTTCTACTTTTACTTCTCATACAGTAATAACAAGCTTTTTTCCCCTTATTTTTTGGCTGCATCACATGCATATGGGATCTTTTCTTAGTTCCCCGACCAGAGACCAAACCCGTGGCCCCTGTGGTGGAAGGATAGACTCTCAACCATCGGACCACCAGGGAAATCCCCCTTACAAGACTTTCCAGGGCATCTTCCCAGGCCATAGCTAGGAAATCAATCAATCCCATAATTAAATCATCCGCTACATGCAAAGCACTGCAGGAGCCACCATGTACACACAGATGAGTTTCAAGCTGGAAAGCAACATGGTTCAAACTTGAGCTGCAATGTTGAGATTGCAGCAAGCCTGGGAAAAAGAGAAGAGAACATTTTCTAGCGGGGTGTCAATTTATTAAGGAAGCATATATTCAAAATTATTTCCCATGGAAAATTCCATCTACAGGGCAAATCACTCTAACTTTTCTTATGTGTTGCTAATACTGGTTTCCAAAATACTTGTCTGTTTTGACTTTCTGAACCCCGTAAAAGTTTTTAGAAATGAAATAATGTGCCAGGGCTGAGTTCTGAGGAAATGCAGCAGTTCTAAGCTATGCCAAAGCACGATTATTCTGCCTCTAGACCACATAGAATCTAAGGCCCCGGGGGAGGAAAAGGAACAGCTCTGTAAAGGAGGAGCAAAGTGAGGACCAGAACCCAGGACTGTGCTTTCCCTTTCTCCAGGCAGTGAGGAAGACAACACTGATTCCCTCAAACCATTCAAACATTTCCTCGCAGGAGGAGCAGAGCCTTGACCCAGTGCTGTCAGCTCCCCCGGGGTCAGGAAGCTTGGCCTCCCCAGGATTTCCTGTGTGTGGGAAAGAAACAGGATGAGCAGATAAATCCTCTGAGGCTTATTTGCAAGTGTGTGAAGACTTCTCCTTGGTGAATCTGCAGCAGCCCTGGCCAAAGTGGGTGTGTTTTGTGTGTTTCTAAAAGTAATGATAATAATAAAGGATGACCTACACCCACGAAGCAGAAGGCTGGACCTGGTAGGGAGAAGAAAATGGGTCATTGTCCCTGTCCTTGAGAACAGCCTTGGTGTGCGTTCTCCCTGAAATGGACTCTAAGACAAGCATTTAAGAGCAAGTAACCTATCTTGGAGTTAATTCCAGGGCATCCTTATAGGGGAAGGAAGGGAGGGTAGCCAGTAGAGGGAACATTATCCTGGCAGTTGCTGTAATGGGAAACCAGAGCTCAGGAACTCTCAGAGACAGGATAGAGGAGCCTTACTTAGCCCAACGCAGGGGCGAGGGAGCTGGGATACCCACCCTTTGCTGACTGAGTTCTGAGGCGTGGGGGTGGAGGGTGGGGTGAGTGAGAGGGGTAGGAGCCACCTTTAGGGCACTTCCGGCTTGCCTGCGTGCAGACCTCCAAAACGCTCCTGGGTCCAGAACAATGTCCTTCCCCAAAAGCAGCCTTTGTTGAATCCTCCAACTGTCAGTGGGGGATGTGGGTGGTGTCTGCTCCGGGGTCTGAACAGTAATTGGTTTTACACTCACAGGAAAAGACAGACACAGGCCCAGGAGACCTGCCTCCCCCTCCCTGTGTGAGGCTGTGGAGGCTGTGTACATTGCAGTAGTGGGGGCTTTTGCCTGTCCAGGCCCCCATCACCACTTACTTCTCATGCTGGGGAGCCACGTTGCCCACTGCCACACAGGCACCTGTCTGCCTGCACATCTGCGTCTTCCTCTCCCACACTCACTGAGACCACATCTCCCAGCCTCCCTTGCGGTTAGGAGGGGTCATGTGACTAATCACAGCCAGTGAAATGTGAGCAGAAGGGACACGCATCTCTTACAGACTTAGGCCACTGAAACCTTCTAGGTACCCTTCTGTTTCTCCTTCCCTCTGAAGGCGACCTGGAAGGCCATGTGACGTGGGTGGTGGGCTGTCTTCCGTGGTCCTGGGAGGAAGACGGCATCACACAAATCACTGTACAAATCACTATTGCTAGTCAGCTCTAAGAAGGAGAGAGTTTAGGTGCCTTGGGCACTCTGGTGATGCAGGCTGAGGACACTACGTGGGCAAAGGCCGTGAAGCAGGAGGAAGGAAGCCAAAGCGAGCCTGTGTGACTAGAGGTAATGAGCAAGGGAGAGTGGCTTAAGAGGAAGGTGGTTTAAGATACAAGAGTGGCTGGTATCATGATCCTTACACAAGATTCACGGGTTTGGGGGAACAATTTTATAGGCGTGGCCCAGACACCTCCTTGGCAGCCTCCTCACTCTCCCTGGGCTCAGAGCACCAGTTTAAGAAACCAGGTTGTCAGGCACTTCCCTGGTGGTCCAGTGGCTGAGACTGTGCTCCCAACGCAGAGTGCTGGGATTCCATCCCTCCTCAGGGAACTAGAGCCCACAAACCACAAGTAAGAGTCTGCATATCACAGCTAAAGATCCCACATGCCGCATTCTCAATGAGGACTGAAGATCTCGGATGTGGCGACTAAGACCCAGTGTGGCCAAATAAGCAAAAGAATTAAAAAGATGTTTTTTAAAAAGGACACCAGATTATCCAAGCGGGGTCGAACCTAGAAACTCAGAATCTAGGTGCATGTGTGGTTTGGGTGGTCATGGGGTTCACAGAGCCCCGTGTCTGGAGTCCCCTGTCCCAGAGCCAGCGCCCCCTGCTTGGTCTGCGGGGGGGAGGGGCTTTCCTGTCACCTCAGAAGATTGTCTGTGGGTCACAGGGCCTGAATTTGGTGAGTCTTGAGATCAGCTGGCCCAGGCCCTCCGGTGAGCCGGGTCTCTCTCATCGTATCTCGAGAGATGACTCCAGTGTCGACGATTTAGGCTTTTCTTATGGGCCAGCCTGGGAACCGCACCACATTGTTTGGTTAAACCTCGAGTAAGGACGGACGTAATAATGAACTGTTGGGCCAGTGCAACTTGCTTGACCTCCAGAGCTGGCTTTTGCCTGCCGCTCCCTCTCCCCCAGAGCAGTGTCCTCTCGGGAAACGCAGCTGACCGGGCTGCATCCGTGGGAAGGCCTGGCCCTGCTGAGGCTGCAGGAAATGACCCTCTTAGCAGCCACGAGCTGTGATCCAGAGGACAATGACAGGGGGACGGAAGCCTGTTTGTCCCAGCCAGCTTGTCCCTTTGGGTGTGTGCCAGCTGCTGGAAACACAGCCCTGAAGATTCAGTGGGAAAAAAAAAAGAAACATTTTTAAGAGAATTAACAGACCCTCCTATGGGCTTTAGCCAACTTCAGAGGTGCTTTGTTTTCTTTATTGGTGTGTGTATGGGCGTGTGCTTTTAAAACATAAACAAGGCATAATCAGAGAATCTAAGGTTTGGAAGGTCAGCTGTCCCACCCAAGCAGGAGGCCCTCGGTGGCATCTGTCTTCATGTGGCTGGGCCCCGCCTCTCCACACCGCTGTTAATCTCGTCAGTTGGCTCTGACCACTGTCTCCACCCCATCTCCACGTACCACCTAGAATCCAGGGAGTTCTTCTCAAACCCAAATCAGGTCAATGCCTCTTGGGCTCCGCAGGCTGGCCCTGTCTCTCCACTTACCACCTGCAATGCCACCTCTTCCAAGGGGCTTCCTGGCCACTGTCTATGAAACGGCATCTCTCAACGGCGCTCTCTCATAGCACCCATTCCACTGAACCCCATTCAGAATGCTCCGGCTTGTTTACACGTGCCAGGCACACAGTAGGCACTCAATTAACGTGTGCTAATCGACTGAATGTTTTTCAGTGGTTGTTGCATTCACATCAGAGTTGGCTGAGAGAAGCCAGATTTTACTGTATTTCAACTAACATTCAGTTCAGTTCAGTTCATTTCAGTCGCTCAGTCGTGTCCGACTCTGCGACCCCATGAACCACAGCACACCAGGCCTCCCTGTCCATCACCATCTCTCCCGGAGTTCACTCAGACTCACGTCCATCGAGTCTGTGATGCCATCCAGCCATCTCATCCTCGGTCATCCCCTTCTCCTCCTGCCCCCAATCCCATTGACTACAAATTGTGTTCCAGGACTGCGAGGCATATCAATCAGGAATTCCGCTCATTCATTCATTTGTTCAGGAGCTTCCCTGGTGGCTTAGCGGTAAAAGAATCTGCCTGCTAAGCAGGAGGCATCTGTTCCATCTCCAGGTTGGGAAGATCCCCTGGAGAAGGAAGTACCTATTCCAGTATTCTTGCCTGGGAAATCCCACGGACAGAGGAGCCTGGTGGGCTACAATCCATGGGGTCGCAAAGAGGTGGACGTGACTGAGGGGCTAAACAATAACAACAAATGCGTTTGTCCGCTTGGAGGGGAGAGCCCTGAGTGAACAGTGACTCCGCCGAGGGGTGCAGAAAACTTCACAGAAGAGGGTGTGTGAGGTGGGCTTTCCATCAAAAGGAAAGCCAGGTGGGTGGAGGAGGTTGTCTACCTGGAAGCAAGTGCAGAGGTTTGGAAGTGATAGTGAATGTGTTTGGAAAAGGAAGAGAATTGTGGAGTGTGGAATTCAATTCATTCCCACTTTGGACGCCCGGGAAAGGCTGGGACCTGGCAGCAGGGGAGGACATTCCACCTTGTTGAAACAGTGAGATGGATGTGCGTGGCTGAGGTGAGACACAAAGCTGTTCTGTGGCCGTGGAGGCCTTGAGTGCTCTGCTAAGTAGTCTGACTTTTCATCCATAGGCAACAGAATCTAATAAAAATAATCTGTTTTTTTCTTGGTACATGGCTCTTGAGATCTTAGTTCCCTGACCAGGGATTGAATTGGAACCCTCAGCCGTGAGAGTGTGGAGTCCTAACCACTGTACCACCAGGGAATACCTCTAAAAATAATCACTTTGGGAAGTCTGTTTTAAGAGCCTAGATGTCATCAGCTCCTGCACTGCAGTTCTCTATCAATGCAGACCACCTCAGATACTTCTAGAAAATATAGTGGCCCCATCCTGGAAGAGTCTGACTCTCTGTAAGTCAGAGTTGGGGCCTGGTCCCTCTGATTTTCACTTTTTCTCTGTGTTCTCATCATTTACGGGGTGTGGTGACTAGTGAGGCTCAGAGAGGTAAAGGCGTTTGCCTAAGGTCACCCAGCCAGACAGGGGCAAAACGGGCATTGTGAACCAGGTCCTCCACTTTGTATCGGCAGCCTCCTCTGGACGAGCTCCTTTCTCGAGTTTTATTTTCCCCTGAATGCAAGAATCTGGGCCGTGGCTAGGTCCGCCCGCCCCTGCGCTCCCTGTCTCTCCCGGCTCCCAGCCTCAAAGGTCAGGTATCTCCCAGCTTCCCGCGGGCATGTCCATTTATGGCTCTGTTGTTCCAAAATGTGGCCAAATTTATAAACTCCCCTTTCCCGGAGCCATGAAGCAATTTGTACGCAGAGTGCAGTGCGGGGGCAGAGCTGGGAGCTCCGTTCGAAGCCTGGACTTCAGCCCGGGGCCCAGGCCCAGTGAGCTCTGGCGTTGGAAGGGACCCAGACCCTCCCTGGGCCTCAGTTTCTCCACCGACAGAGCAAAGGAACTGGCCTAGACCACTCCATAAACCCTGAGTCTAGACACTTCCAACTTACGGCTTACAGATGCCAATTCCTAAATCCCTGGGCTGGATAATTGTAAAAGGAGGTGTTGGAGGATGGAGTGCATGCAGCCTCTAGCCTCTCTCCTTTGCTTTGCTTTCTTTTTCCTGCTTGATTTTTTTTTCTTTTCTTTTCTTTTTTTTGGGGGGAGGCCGCACGTGGGATCTTTAGTTCTCCCACCAGGGATCAAACCCGAGACCCTGTGTTGGAAGCGCAGAGTCCTAACCGCTGGACCACCAGGGAAGTCCCTATAACACATTGTCTTTTGCATCTGACTTCTTCTTCTTAGCATAACTGTTTGGACATTCACCCATCCTGGAGAGTATATATATTGTCTTCTTTTTTGGCTACTCTTCCAGTGTATAGATATTTTGCTTTCTAAAGACACTGTATAGATATTTTGCATTGTACAGACATTTTGCTTATCCATTTACCAGCTGATGGACAGTTGGAATGTTTCCAATTTGGGGCTATTGGGAATAACATTGCTATAAATGTTTGCACCCCAAGTCTTTGTGTGGGCGTGTGTTCTCATGTCTCTTGGGTGGACACGATATTCCCAGCCTTTTAAAGCGCTGTGCTGTCCTCCATTGGTGGGACACATTCTGATGTTATCACCAGTCCCCTATCTGTGGACACTTAGGATGTTTCCAAGCTCACAAACCTTGCTGCTCTGAGCTGCTTCTTTGCACCCATCTTTGGGCACGTGTGCGAGGAGAGAGCTGAGTCAGAGGGTATGTACAGTTTACATTTTTACAAATTGCTCCCCCCAACCCCGGGATTATCTTGCCTTCTTTTCAAACAAACAGGAAATGATGAAAGAGAGAGAGAATCTACTGTAAAGATATCACCCTCCCCACCCCACCCACTGAGCTTGAGGGACAGGACAAGGAGAAAAAAGGCTGCTTTGGGGGAAAAGTCCCCAGGACAGGGCAGTCCCAGGATGGCCGAGGCCAGGAAGGAGGAGGCGGAGGCTTGTTTAGGGACTAGAACACTTCCCCCTAAGCTTCTCCTTTGCAGGGCAGGTAGGTAAAGAGCTCTCAGTTGCCGAGGGTATGCAGAAACTGGCCAGCCATGTGGCAGGGGCTGTAAAGAAAATTTCAAACTGTGATGGGGGTGGGGGAGGGTGGCTCAGTGGGTAAGAATCCACTTTCCGATGCAGGGGACATGGTTCAGTCCCTGGTTGGGGAACTAAGACCCCACATACCGTGGGACAGCTAAGCCCGTGCGCTTCACCCAGATAAGCCAGCCAGCTACAGCGACTAAGACCACATTCTCTAGAGCTCACGCTCCACAAGGAAAGCTCGCTAACCACAACGAGAAGCCCTAGCGTCACAATTAGAGAAAGTCCACACGCCACAAGGAAGACCCAGTGCAGCCAAAAAAAAACTGATAAGGAACTGGGCTGCACGGCTTCTAAGACAGCCATGTGGCTGCGGGGCTAAGAATGTGATGGATTTTTGCTAGTAAGGACCCTTGGTTTAAACCCCAGTTCTGCTGTTTCCTAGCTCTGTGATGCTGAGTGCCTCCAGCCTAAATTCAGGGCCTCCAGCCTCAGTTCTCTTAGCTGTAAAATGGGGATATGATTCCATCTCCCATAGTCAGTGGGGAGATGTCAGTGATGTCATGTGGGTGGGGCTCAATTTTGGGACCTAAGGTTTTGACTATCTTGATCCTGTGATCATGGGCTAATCTGCCTCAGGAACTGGGCGTTGGCTCAGTCATGTCCGACTCTTTGCGACCCCATGGACACCAGGCTCCTCCATCTGTGGGATTTTCTAGGCAAGAGTACTGGAGTGGGTTGCCATTTCCTTCTCCAGAGAATCTTCCCAGCCCAGGGGTCGAACCCAGGTCTCCCGCATTGTAGACAGACGCTTTACCATCTGAGCCACCAGGGAAGTCCATATTTACGTCTAGGTCCTCCCTAGTCCAGCCACGTGACCTTGCGCAAGGATGAAATCTATAGCTCAATGTCTTCATCTGTACAACAGCAACAATACCAACCTCATAGGGCTGTTGGGCAGGGAGAATAGGTGGAAACTTCATGTGAGGGAAAATCCCCAAATAACAGTGGCTTACCCAAGAATTGTTTCTGTCATCTCTAGAGATAAGCAGGCGAGAAATCCAGGGCTGGTGTGACAGCTCTGTGGAGTAGTTAGGGATCTCGTTACCAGCTCTTCCATCCTTAGTATATGGCTCTAATCCTCACAGTCCCACAGAGCAGCCGGGGACCCAGCTGTCACATCTATATTCAAAAAGGGTCGTGAAGGAAGAGGGGGCAAAAGGGCAAAGAATATGAGCCAGGCCTTGAAGGCTTCCCCCACTGTGTCCAGACAGTTCCACTTACATCTTATTGACCAGAAGTTTGTCAAGTAGCTACTCTAGTGGTAAGGGAGAGGGGAACAGATATAGGATAGACAGGGAACAGCTTTGTTTCCTCCAGCACCCAGGGAGCCGTTATGCCAACTCCTGTCACCATAGATTTATCTTGCCTGGTCTAGAACTGTATACAAACGTCATCACACAGAACATTCTCTTGTGTCTGGCTTATTTCATTCCACATTATGTTATGAACTCCTGATTTTTTTTTTTTAATCTCCCTCCATCCAGAAGGAGACATTCATTAACATCTGGTCTTGCATTAATTTCTTCCATCACTTGACCCCTTACTATCTGGGGAGGGCTGGCCAAACACAATCATTCACGGCAAAGACTGATGAGCTCTGAGTCTCCCAGGATGTTCTCTGACCCCCAACTCTTTTGGCTCCAAATTATGATGGAGACAGCCCTCCTCTGAACTTCTCCAGTATTGAGGAGAATCCTCAGGAGGCAGAGGCCCCACAGGCTATGTGGCTAGGAGTTGGAACTCTGGCACCCCGAGATGGGCACTTAGTAGGTGCTTAATAAAGGGCAGCTGCAACTGTTTTCTTGGCACTGGCACAGGAGCCTGGTAAGGAGCAGGGCCCTCCTCTTTTCTAATCCTTCACTGGCCTTGTAAGGTAGGTACCGTTACGTTTTACCAATGAGAAAATGCTCAGAGAGGTGAAGAAACTCCCCCGAGGTGGCATAGCTGGTGAGTGGCTGGGCCGGGATTCAGACCCAGGTCTGCTGAGTGTGGAGGCCTGAGCGTCTCTGCTCGGGGCAACCAGCTCATGTCTCCCTGCGCTTCCTCTGAGCCTTGCCTGCCTCGAGGGAGAGCCCAGCGCTGTCACGGACAAAGGCTGCACGCATTTTGCTTTGCCATTCTTCTTGTCTTTCTCCCACTTGGGGGTCAACCCAGGGTGCGCTCTTGGCTCCGAAGCCAGGCGTGTCTGTTTCTGCTTAAAATCATGTTGGAGGGGGTAGGGAGGGCATAGCTTGCCAGCGGTTCCTGCCCGTGTCCAACACCTGATCCTGGGTGCTAACCTAGATGGTTTCACAGCCATTTTCCCCACCCTCCATCCATCTTGCTTCCTGGCGACTGTCCACCTCAGGGCTATAAGGAGCTCTGCTTCTAAGCTTCTACGGAGTGGCCCCAAATGGCTGCATTTTCCTAAGTGACATTTTCTAAGTGATGGGCATGAGATTACACATCTTGGTCGGTTGTTCCCAGTGTCCTGACTCACCCAGCCCGTTCCTGTGAGTGAATGAGCCTTTCATTCTAACGGCTGGCTGTTAAAGGGCCCCTGCATCTGTTTTTCCAACCACAGAAAACCCATTAGAGAGGGGGAAAAAAATGTCAAACAAACAGTTAAGTTTTCTCCATGGGAGCAAATTTTCCAGGGAAGAAAATATGTCAATCTTGTGATATAATTGAGTGGCTCTCAAAAAATATGTTTTCAGCACGAACCCTTTTGCAGAGGCCGCTTAAGCTGACGTTCAGTGTCTAAACAATAGAGGTGGAGCTTCTGGGATGGGAGGAGTGGGGTGACAGCAGAACGGCTTCCTTCTAACTCCCTAGACACCCACATTTCTCTAAACTTGCCTCTGCGTGTGCAACCCAGTTTGAGAACCTCTGAGGCTCAGAAGTTTGGGAACCTCGGGCCCGAGCCCTGGGGTCCTCACATGTGATTCTTGGGAGGGAGTGGGCTTCCCTGGACTCAGTTTTCCCATCTGGGAAATGGCACAGTTGTACTAAATATTTCCTAGTCTTTCCAGTTCCCAAATCCTGTGTGACTGGGGAAAATTTAGTCTGAAGTGCTGAACTGCTGGAAATATAGACTTTTTGAAAAAAGAAACAAGAGTTCTCTTGTTTGAGGACCTCGAGTAACAAACCGACTGCTATAAAAGTGTTTTCCAAGTAGAGGTGCTGTAGGCCTCCTTTCAAGAACTGATAGAAAGATGACCATTTACTTTATTATTTGAAAGTAGGAGGACTTCCCCGGTGCTCCAAATGCACGATCCCTGGCCAGGGAACTAGACCCCAGGGCCTCAACTAAAAAATCCCACATGCAGCAACAAGGATGGAAGATCCTTCAGACTGCAACTAAGACCCAGCAAAGCCAGAAAGTAAAATAAATAAATAAATATATATATGGATACATTTAAAAAGACCATCTGAAAGAGAGGCTATTACATTTTTAAAAAAAGAAAGTAAAGTTGAATCATTATGGACCTTAAAATTATATGGTGCTGAATGTCAGCATATCTCAATAAAACTAAGGGGGAAATGGGAATAATATTAAAATGCAAAAAAATACTACTCAAGAAATATCACTCCCATAAATCAATCCAAAAAAAAGTCCCTAATGTATTATCTTACCCAACATGTGGAACACTCTAAGAAAAAAAAAAAAGTAGGCTAAAGATGTCCCCTGCTCTCCCATCTGTGTAATTAATTTGTCAGTAACCCTTCCCTCATGCTCGGTATATGTAACGGACTAAGTAGGAAAAGTATTTAGCAGTGAAAAGTCAAAGCGAATGTTAATATAGACAGTTACTAAACATTAACGCTAGTGGTAAAGAACTTGCCTGCCCATGCAGGAGACATAAGAGATGCAGGTTCGATCCCTGGGTTGGGAAGATGCCCTGGAGGAGGGCATGGCAGCCCACTCCAGTATTCTCACCTGGAGAATCCCATGGACAGAGGAGCCTGGTGGGCTAGAGTCCATGGGCTCACGAAGAGTCAGACATAGCTGAAGAGACTTAGCATGCACAAACATTAATGCACACAATGAAAAAAGTCAAGCATACACATACAGCTGAAATAAATAACTATTCCACTTTGCTCAGACTGAGGGGTTTGTTGAAACACAGGATTTTCAGTGGCTAAAACCAAGAACATCCCAGGTAAACCAAGATGAGTTGGTCACCAACCCTACATAGCAGTTACTATGTGCCAGATACTGTTCTAAACATTTTTCACATTTTAACTCTTTTAGTTTGCATTACTATAAAGTAAATACTATTAATATCTCCATTTTTACAGATCCTCAGGGAAAACTCAAGCTCAGAGAGGTTAAGTGGATTTCTAAGGTCACACAGCTGACTGGAAGCAGAGCCAAGATGAAAACCCACCCAATATGACTCTAGTGTTCCTAATTGTTACATCATATCATCTTTGCTCCTGAATCATATCTTTGGCACATGACAGAGCTGTGGCCAGTCTGTGCCCAAGGCCAGCTGGGCATCAGAAGACTCAAGCTTGGCTCTCTGTGGAATAATATTGAGCAGCCCCCAGCTTCTCTGAGTCCTGGCTTGCAGCTCGGTGAAATGAAGAGGCTGGTCTGGAATAGTGGTTTTCCCCCCTATTTTTTAAGCAGGAGAGCTTGTCAGACAATTGGGACCCCAATACATAAAACAGACCATAGTCAGGAAATTTATGTCTTCAGGGTTGAGCTGAAAATTCTTTAGAGTATATAGAATTCTCGAAACTCTGCCCCATAGCCTGAGGCTTCCAGAAGCTGGGTATGAAAACTCATGATTTAATTGCTCTCTAAGGACCTTAGGCTTTAAAATTAAATCCAACATTTAATTTAATCATTTTATTCATTCACACTGCAAAAATGTTTGAGCAGGATAAGATTTGCCAGGTGCTGGTCCAGGTGCTGAGGCTTCAGAGATGAGGTAGAAAGGGTTTCTCTGCCGTCTTTTGGGGCCGCATAGTTCTTTGTTTTGTCCTGCGCGTTGTTGAATGCTCAGCAGCGTTCTCAACACTGGCTCGCAAGGCGCTGGGAGCACCTGCCCAGCCGTGACAGCACAAGACGTCTTCAGCTGATGCCAAATATCCCCTGGGGATAAAAATCGCCCCTGGTTATGAAGTACTGAGCTTAACTAATGAAGACCTCTTATCTCATGAGCTTGTGTTCGTTCCCTGGGAGAGAGAAAGACAACAAACATATTTTTTTGGAAAAAAGAAATGAATGGGAATTCCCTGGCAGTCTAGTGATTAAGACTGAGCTTCCACTGCAAGAGCACAAGGTTCAATCCCTGGTCGGAGAACTAAAAAGTCCACCAACCACATGGCATGGCTGAGAGAAAAAAAAAAGAAAGAAATGATCATAGAATGATCAATGTATGATGAAACTCAAATGAGAAGACGGGTGTTATTGAAGCACTTCTTCAGGTTGGGTTGGGTGGGCCGAGAAGATGTCTCTGAGAAGGTGGTATTTGATCTGAATGTTCAGCAGGAAGGAGCCAGTCATGCAAAGACCTGAAGGAAGAATGTTTTGGTCAGAGGAAGAGCGAGAGCAAAGGATAAGAGGATGGATGGAACTGGGCTTGTTTAAAGAACAGAAGAAAGGCAAATATGGCAGGAGCATTGAGGATAAGGGGCAGAGGAGAGAGAGGTGAGCTGAGCTGGGTGTGGAAAGCAGGTAGAGGTGGTGAGGATCAGATCATTGAGGGCCTCTTAGGTGGCTCAGAGGTTAAAGCGTCTGCCTCCAATGCGGGAAACCCGGGTTCGATCCCTGGGTGGGGCAGATCCCCTGGAGAAGAAAATGGCAAACCACTCCAGTATTCTTGCCTGGAGAATCCCATGAACAAAGGAGTTTGGTAGGCTACAGTCCACGGGGTCACAAAGAGTCAGACACGACTGAGTGACTTCACTTTCACTTAGGCCAGGGGAAGGAGGTTTGATTTTATTTAAAATATAAGCATCCTCTATGTGCTCCTGGGCTGGTACTGGGGGACACAAAGGTGAATAAGATAGTGTCTTTGTGAGCCCACAGAGGATGAGGCAATTAATTTTATCTGGCGTGAGTCTAGGAAGGCTTCATGGTGGAGGTGACATCAGCGCTCACTTGAAGGATGAGTAAAAACCTGTTATACATAGATAAAGGATGGTGGACGTTGTTTAGTACATCTTATGCAAATGATTCTTTCTACACAAGTTGTTAAATAAATTCTAACTCCTGGCTCCTATCCCTAGAGGTGCCAGGGCCCAGGAATCTGTATTGAACCACTACTGTAATGATTCTGATGCAAGTCGGGGGGGGACCCCACTTTGATAACGGTGCTCCGTGGCTTTTGTGCCGCTCATCTAGGGCTCAGTGGAGTATGAATGACGTCTTCTTCCAAGTGGAAAACATTCACTGTTCTGTCCTGTACCAGGATCAGGGGTAGAAGACAAAGGAGAAGTACCCAGTTTCTGCCTTCCTAAAACCCTCAGTTACTCACTTCTCTTGTATAAGGAAACAGAGATGCAGAGAGGAGGGGACTTCCCCAGTGGTCCAGTGGTTAAGACTTTGCCTTTCAATGCAGGGGTTGCAGATTCAATCCCTGGTAAAGGAGCTAAGATCCTACATGCCTCATGGCCAACAAACCAAAACATAAAACAGAAGCAATACTGTAACAAATTCAACAAAGACTTTAAAAAATGGTCCACATTAAAAAAAAAGTGTGTGTGTGTATATATATGTATATATATATATGGAAGAAAGAAACTTAGAGAGCATAAGTGTATACCCCCAGGGCCTCATGCATGTTCCCAGGTGGTACTAGTGGCAAAGAATCTGCCTGCCAATTCTGGAGATGCAAGAGACTCAGGTTCAGTCCCTGGGTTGGGAAGATCCCCTGAAGAAAGAAATGGCAACCCACTCCAGTATTCTTGCCTGATGAATCCCACGGACACAGGAGCCCGGTGGGTTTTATCGTCCATGGGGTTGCAAAGAGTGGGACACGACTGAGTGGCTGAGCGCAGGGCCACTGAGCAGCTCAGAAGAGGCCCATCTGGACACTGAATTCAGGTCTGTGGACTCCTGGTCCGGCGCTCTTCCCCTTCCACCAGCCACACACAGGCCGCTCTTCCGTGGAGGAGATCCCTTACAAGCCACCTGTGAAGCCAGCGTCCACTGGTTGCAAATCAGCCCTGACTCACCCCAGACTGCCCTGGGTTAAGCCCCCAGGCCAGGAACAAAGGAGCCGAGGAGAACATGTACACAGGGCACTACGTGCAAGGCTGGGAACGTGCAAGTGCCCTGAGTGTGGCTTGCTTTCCTTCCAACTCGACACACACTTAAATGTTCAGACCGGAGGAAATGTGTTGGCAGCTATCAGACGTGTAGACAGGGGCTCTTGCGAGAACTGGCTGGTAGGCGGCAGGAGCCAGGGACGAGAGCAGGCCTGGCTGCTGGGAACGTGACTAAGAGCCTTCCTTCCCTGCAATCCAACTCTCTTTCCTTGTTAACGGGGTGTCTTTGCAGCTGGGGCTCCACTGGGTCTGGGTCTGGACATGTGTAAGTGGGTCATAACGTGTAATTGGGTCAGAGTGTGTAATTGTGTAAGTGGCTACACAGGTAAGAGGGAGAGTGAGCAGATGAGCAGGTGAGTATGTGAGTGTGTTAGTACCTGAGAGGGTAAGCATGTACAAGACATGAGCGCGAGAAGGTACGCGTGTAGCCTATAAGGAGGTAAACACACAAGCTGGTAAGACTATAACCGTGCAATTGAGTGACTAGGTCAGGGAGTAAGTGTGGAGCTGTAGAGAGTCAGTGAACAAAAAAGTGACTGTGCAGATTCGTCAGTGTGTAAGTGGGCACGTGCACAACATGGGCACGTTTGTGTGTGCTCAACGAGAGACACACAGCATCCAGACACTGCACTGGTGTGTGCCAAGGTTGCTTTCAGAACTTCAGTCTGATCGCGGTTCCAGCCTGCCATCAGGTGAAGTGACAGCGTCTGAGACCCACTCTGGAGTATTCTGAGCACAAAATAGCCTCAGGCTGTTTGGGAGATTAAGCCTACTCACCGCCCTCCGGCAGGGCACACCAAGCCTCAGTGAGTCAGTGTGCTGGAGGGGTGATGCCCCAAAGTGGCCTCCCATGTCCACGAAATGATTTCAGGTGCAACAAGGATAAGCACGTTTCCCCTATCATTTCATGTGCTTTAGAGGAAAAATTTAAAACTGGACATCCAAACTCGTGATTTCATTATGGCTGTTGGTTTTGGGGAAGTGTTTATTATTATTTTTTAAATATTTATTTTCAAAATTTATGTATTGATTTCAGCTACGCTGGGTCTTAGTTGCAGCACATGGGACCTTCGCTGTTTGTTGAGGCATGTGGGATCTTGAGTTGCAGCATGCAAACTCTTAATTGTGGCAGGTGGGATCTAGTTCCCTGACCAGGAATGGAATCCAGGTCCCTGCATTGGGAGCTTGGAGTCTTAGCCACTGGACCATGAGGGAAGTCCCGAGTTCATTATTATTATTATTATTATTATTTTTGGTCATTACCATGCAGCTTACGGGATCTTGGGCTTCCCTAGTGGCTCAGATGGTAAAGAATCAGTCTGCAATGCAAGAGACATGGGTTCGATCCCTGGGTTGGGAAGATCCCCTGGAGAAGGGAATGGCGACCTACTCCAGTATTCTTGCCTGGAGAAGTCCATGGACAGAGGAGCCTGATGGGCTGCAGTCCACAAGGCCACGAAGACTGAGGGATCATAGTTCCCCAACCAGGGCCTGAACCCGTGGCAGTGAAAGTGGAAGTCCTCACCCCTCGACTGCTAGGGAATTCCCAGGGTGAGTTTAAATTGCTAATAGATATATTTGAGTTTTGAAAAAGCGAGGTGAACTCAGTCCGCAGCTGGGGTCTATGCAGAGCCTGACCTGCCAGCAGCAGCAGCAGCAGCAGCAAAGCGAGACGCCACCATGCCTCTCATTCCACAGCCAGGCACCGCCGGGTGGTCCCATCCATCCCAGCGGCAGCAGCAGCAGCGCACGCGGAAGCCGCTCAGGCGTGTCCGACCCTTTGAGACCCCACAGACCACAGCCCACCAGGCTCCTCCATCCATGGAATTCTCCAGGCAAGAGTACTGGAGTGGGTTGCCATTCCCTTCTCCAGAGGATCTTCAGCAGCGGGTGGCATGCGAACACCTACAGGGCTCAGCAGCTTCTGCCCACCCTGATGTCTGCCACAATGACAGCAGATGACCCACAATAGCATGTCTTCCCCTACCAATGGCACCAGAAGGAATTGAGCAGAAGCCCCAGCATCACGAGAGGAGTGAAACAGACAACAATGACATTACAAGGGCTCAGCAAAATTAAGCTGTCATTGGAACCGAAGACCACAGAAATAGTCCAGAACCTATGCTGAAAAAGGGTGATTTCTAAAATACAAGATTTGAATAGGCTCAAGAATCTCCTAACAAAATAACCAAAATGTCCAGGATGAAATAAAAAATCATAGTTTATACCAAGAACTAGGAAAATTGCAATTTGAATTGGAAAAGATCAACAGATGCTAATATCAAGATGGAGTAGATGTTGGAACTATTTGATAAGGATTTTGAAGCAGTCATCATAAACAGGCTTCGCTAATAACAAATTCTCTGGAGACAATATTTTTTAAAAATTTATTTATTTAGGCTCTGCTGGGTCTTTGTTGCTACACAGGCTTTCTCTAGTTGTGGTGCTAGGGGAGAGGGCATGTGGGATCTTCCCGGATCAGGATCAAACCCAGGTCTCCTGCATTGGCAGGCAGATTCCTCACCACTGAGCCACCAGGGACGTCCTAGAGGACAAATTTAAAAATTGAAAATTTCATGTTTCCCTGTTGGTCCGGTAGTAAGGAATCTGCCTGCCAATGAGGGACACTGGTTTGGTCCCCGGTCCAGGAATATCTCACACACCTTGGAGCAATTAAGCCTGCGCACCACTATTACTGACCCTGTGCTCCAGAGCCTGGGGACCGCACCTGCTGAGCCCGAGCACCACCGAGCCTGTGCTCCTCCATGAGAGAAGCCATCACAATGAGAAGCCTGTGCGCTGCCACTAGAGAGAAGCCTGTGCAGCAAGAAAGACCCAGCACAGCTGAAAATAAACACAAACAAGTCAAATGCTAATCTCACAAAAAACAGAAAACCTCAGCAAGGAAACAGAAATTACAGAAACAACCAAATAGCATTTCTAGAACTGAGATATACAGTAACTAAAACAAAAACCTTGCTCGATGGACTCAGTGGAGATGACAAAGAACAGAATTAGTGACTTGAAGATGTGTCAATAAAATTCAATCTGCACAACAGAGAGAATAAAGACTGAAAATATACGGAAAAATAGATCTGATAAATGACTCTTACCCGATACGTACAAAGAATATTTGAAACTCAACAATAAGAAAACAACCTGACTGGGAATTCCCTGGTGGTCTAGTGGTTAGGACTCCTGTGCTTCCACTGCAGAAGGCCAGGGTTCAATTTCTGGTCAGGGAACTAAGATTCCAAAAGCTGTGCAACCAAAAACAACCCTAAACCCAAAAACAAACAAACAAAATACCAACCAAACACAATCTGATTAAAAAATAGGCCAAATATTTTAATAGACACCTCACCAAAGAAGATATAAAGATGGCAAACAAGCGTACGAAAAGATGCTCTGCAACATACGTCCACATATAAAGCGTATTGAAGCAATAGTTAGACACCACTACACACTTAGAATGTTCAAAATCCAGAATGTGGACAACATCAAATGCTGGATGTGAAGCCACGGGAACTCTCATTCATTGCTGGTGGGGATGCAAGATGGTACAGTGACTTTGGAAGACAGCATCACAGTTTCTTACAAAACTAAACATGTTCTTACTATACAATCCAGCAATCACTCTCCTAGGTATTCACCCAAAGGAGCTGAAAAGTTATGTCCACACAAAAACCTATACAAAGGTTTTCTTAGAAGATTTACTCGTAATTGCCCAAACTTGGAAACAACCAAGATGTCCTTGTGTGGAGAATGGATAAATAAATATGGTACACCCAGACAATGGAATATTATGCACTGTTAGAAAGAAATGAGCTATCAAGCCAGGAAAGATATAGAGGGAACTTAAGTGCATAATATTAAGTGAAAGAGGCTAGTCTGAAAAGCCTATATACTGCATGATTCCCACTCGTGACATTCTGGAAAAGGCAAAAGTATGGAGACAATAAAAATATCAGTGGTCATGAGGAGTTGGGGCATGGGGGATGAATAGCCAGAGCACAAAAGATTTTTAGAGCAGTGAAACTAATGCTATAATTTGGACTCATCTCATCATACACTTGTCCAAACTCATAGAATGCATGAAACAAAAAAGTGACTGTATAATTCGGGTGATTATGATGTGTCAGTGTGGACTCACCACTTGTAACAAATGTACCATTTTGTGGGGAATGTTGATAATAGGGGAGGTTGTGCACGTGTAGGGGCATGGAGTATGTGGGAAATCCCTGTTCCTTCCTCTTGATTTTGCTTTGAAGTTAAAACTGTTCTTTAGAGAAAAAAAAGGATTAAAAAAATTGAATAGAATCTTGCAGATCTGTGGGACAATAACAATGGACTTCACCTTTGTATTATTGGAGTTTCAGAAGAGGAGAAAGGAACTTCCCTGGTGGTCCAGCATCTAAGGCTTTGTGCTCCCAGTGCTGGGGGCCCGGGGTTTGATCCCAGGTCAGGGAACTAGATACCTGATGCCACAACTAAGACCTGATACAGCTAAATAAATAGAATATTTCTTAAAAGAAATAGAGGAGAAAGTGTAGGATAAAAAAAAAATGTTCAAGGAAATAATATTTGGTCATGTTCCAAATTTGGTGAAAGACATAAAAACATAGATACAAGGAGTCAAGTGAATCCCAAATAGGATAAAGTCAGAGAGCCACAGCAAGATACCTCATATTTAAACATTTTAAAAAACAGACAAAGAAAAAAGGTTAAAAGCAGCAGAGAGAAATGATGCGTACTTGTACAGGAATACCACCTTGGATCACAGCAGATTTCTCGCCCGAAGCCATGGAAGCAGGCACATCTTTCCGGGGCTGAAGAAAATGAGCTGGATCCAGTGAATATCTTGCAGGAGTGAAGGGGGAAATAAAGACATTCTCATATGAATGGAAACTAAGAGAACTTCTTGCTAGCAGGCTTGCCAAGGACGAATGGCTAAAGAATGTTCTCTCATCAGAAAGGAAATCATCACAGAAGAAGTCTGAAGCCTTTGGAAGCGAAAGAACAATGGAGTGGGTAAAAATAGAAGAAACCTATTCTTCACCTCACGATTTTAAGCCATATTTTGTGGTTGAAGCAAAATTTATAATGCCATCTGATGTGGTGGTATTGGGAGGCAGAGACATTGAATAATATCCTCCACACTGAGAAGGAACTTTGAGGCTGAAAAATGAAGTAGGCAACTCCGTAAAGTGCAATTATGAAGTTTATTGTGAGTAACTTGCATATAGGTAGAAAGGATTGGGCGGATGGATGATCCAGAGGCATTCACAGCTATATTTCATGCCACTGAGGGGTACCGGAAATTTGAAGAGCCTAAGGTAAAAATGAAATACGACCACTAGCGAGAAGCAGTCACACCAGTGGGAACCAAGGGGTTTTTTCCTACCACTAGGAGGCTCATGACCATTAACCATTTGTGTTCGTGAAAGGCACTCTTCCAGGTTTCAAGTCAGATGAAAGCAAGGGAACTCCTCTGGTTTGGGCACATTCCTTGGTGAGTTAGGCTATAGTTCATTCACATGGAAGGGTGAGCTGACAAATGCGGGTCTAAGATGGAACTGACAAAGGGGAGGCAGTGTGGCGCTGCCGCAATTATGTAGAGGAAATGCTTCAGACAATTACATTTAAAAAGTGAGGGTCGGCCAGTCAGTCAGTCAGTTCAGTGCTCAGTCGTGTCCGACTCTTTGTGACCCCATGAATCACAGCACGCCAGGCCTCCTTGTCCATCACCAACTCTCGGAGTTCACTCAGACTCACGTCCATTGAGTCCGTGATGCCATCCAGCCATCTCATCCTCGGTCGTCCCCTTCTCCTCCTGCCCCCAATCCCTCCCAGCATTAAAGTCTTTTCCAATGAGTCAACTCTTCGAATGAGGTGGCCAAAGTACTGGAGCTTCAGCTTTAGCATCATTCCTTCCAAAGAAATCCCAGGGCTGATCTCCTTCAGAACAGACTGGTTGGATCTCCTTGCAGTCCAAGGGACTCTCAAGAGTCTTCTCCAACACCACAGTTCAAAAGCATTAATTCTTTGGCGCTCAGCTTTCTTTACAGTCCAACTCTCACATCCATACATGACCAATGGGAAAACCATAGCCTTGACTAGACGGACCTTTGCTGGCAAAGTAATGTCTCTGCTTTTGAATATGCTATCTAGGTTGGTCATAACTTTTCTTCCAAGGAGTAAGCGTCTTTTAATTTCATGGCTGCAGTCACCATCAGCAGTGATTTTGGAGCCCAGAAAAATAAAGTCTGACACTGTTTCCCCATCTATTTCCCATGAAGTGATGGGACCAGATGCCATGATCTTCGTTTACTGAATGTTGAGCTTTAAGCCAACTTTTTCACTCTCCTCTTTCACTTTCATCAAGAGGCTTTTTAGCTCCTCTTCACTTTCTGCCATAAGGGTGGTGTCATCTGCATATCTGAGGTTATTGATATTTCTCCCAGAAATCTTGATTCCAGCTTGTGCTTCATCCACCCCAGCGTTTCTCATGATGTACTCTGCATATAAGTTAAATAAGCAGGGTGACAATATACCACCTTGATGTACTCCTTTTCCTATTTGAAACCAGTCTCTTGTTCCATGTCCAGTTCTAACTGTTCCTGACCTGCATACAGGTTTCTCAAGAGGCAGGTCAGGTGGTCTGGTATTCCCATCTCTCTCAGAATTGTCCACAGTTTATTGTGATCCACACAGTCAAAGGCTTTGGCATAGTCAATAAAGCAGAAATAGATGTTTTTCTGGAACTCTCTTGCTTTTTCAATGATCCAGTGGATGTTGGCAATTTGATCTCTGGTTCCTCTGCCTTTTCTAAAGCCAGCTTGAACATCAGGAAGTTCGTGGTTCACGTATTGCTGAAGCCTGGCTTGGAGAATTTTGAGCATTACTTTACTAGCGTGTGAGATGAGTGCAATTGTGCAGTAGTTTGAGCATTCTTTGGCATTGCCGTTCTTTGGGATTGGAATGAAAACTGACCTTTTCCAGTCCTGTGGCCACTGCTGAGTTTTCCAAATTTGCTGGCATATTGAGTGCAGCACTTTCACAGCATCATCTTCCAGAATTTGAAATGGCTCAACTGGAATTCCATCACCTCCACTAGCTTTGTTCATAGTGATGCTTTTTAAGGCCCGCTTGACTTCACATTACAGGATGTCTGGCTCTAGGTGAATGAT
Organism: Ovis aries; assembly: GCF_016772045.2. NCBI lineage: Eukaryota > Metazoa > Chordata > Mammalia > Artiodactyla > Bovidae > Ovis > Ovis aries. The sequence continues at coordinate 69,819,823 of NC_056070.1, read as the reverse complement.
CACACCATCGTGATTATCTTGGTCTTGAAGATCTTTTTTGTACAGTTCTTCTGTGTATTCTTGCCACCTCTTCTTAATATCTTCTGCTTCTTTTAGGTCCATACCATTTCCGCCCTTTATCTAGCCCATCTTTGCATGAAATGTTCCCTTGGTATCTCTAATTTTCTTGAAGAGATCTCCAGTCTTTCCCATTCTGTTCTTTTCCTCTATTTGTTTGCATTGATCCCTGAGGAAGGCTTTCTTATCTCTTCTTGCTTTCTTTGGAACTCTGTATTCAGATGCTTATATCTTTCCTTTTCTCCTTTGCTTTTCACTTCTCTTCTTTTCACAGCTATTTGTAAGGCCTCCTCAGACAGTCATTTTGCTTTTTTGCATTTCTTTTCCAGGGGGATGGTCTTGATCCCTGTCTCCTGTACAATGTCACGAACCTCCGTCCATAGTTCATCAGGCACTCTATCTATCAGATCTAGGCCCTTAAATCTATTTCTCACTTCCACTGCATAATCATAAGGGATTTGATTGAAGTCATACCTGAATGGTCTAGTGGTTTTCCCTACTTTCTTCAATTTCAGTCTGAATTTGGCAATAAGGAGTTCATGATCTGAGCCACAGTCAGCTCCTGGTCTTGTTTTTGTTGACTGTATAGAGCTTATTCAACTTTGGCTGCAAAGAATATAATCCATCTGATTTCGGTGTTGACCATCTGGCGATGTCCATGTGTAGAGTCTTCTCTTGTGTTGTTGGAAGAGGGTGTTTGCTATGACCAGTGCATTTTCTTGGCAAAACTCGATTAGTCTTTGCCCTGCTTCATTCCACATTCCAAGGCCAAATTTGCCTGTTACTCCAGGTGTTTCTTGACTTCCTACTTTTGCATTCCAGTCCCCTATAATGAAAAGGACATCTTTTTTGGGTGTTAGTTCTAAAAGGTCTTGTAGGTCTTCATAGAACTGTTCAACTTCAGCTTCTTCAGCATTACTGGTTGGGGCATAGACTTGGATTACTGTGATATTGAATGGTTTGTCTTGGAAACGAACAGAGATCATTCCGTCGTTTTTGAGATTGCATCCAAGTACTGTATTTCAGACTCTTTCGTTGACCATGATGGCTACTCCATTTCTTCTGAGGGATTCCTGCCCACAGTAGTAGATGTAATGGTCATCTGAGTTAAATTCACCCATTCCAGTCCATTTTAGTTCTCTGATTCCTAGAATGTCGATATTCATTCTTGCCATCTCCTGTTTGACCACTTCCAATTTGCCTTGATTCATGGGCCTGACATTCCAGGTTCCTATGCAATATTGCTCTTTACAGCATCGGACCTTGCTTCTAACACCAGTCACATCCACAACTGGGTATTGTTTTTGCTTTGGCTCCATCCCTTCATTCTTTCTGGAGTTATCTCTCCACTGATCTCCAGTAGCATATTGGGCACCTACTGACCTGGGGAGTTCCTCTTTCAGTATCCTATCATGTTCCCTTTTCATACTGTTCATGGGGTTCTCAAGGCAAGAATACTGAAGTGGTTTGCCATTCCCTTCTCCAGCGGACCACGTTGTGTCAGACCTCTCCACCATGCCCGCCCATCTTGGGTGGCCCCACAGGGCATGGCTTGGTTTCATTGAGTTAGACAAGGCTGTGGTCCTTGTCTAAATCAAGGTATGGTTTCCAGGGACTTCCCTGGTGGTCCAGTGTCTAAGACTCTGGGCTCCCAGGGCAGGGGGCCTAGGTTTGATCCCTGCTTAGGGAACCAGATCCCACATGCAACAACTGAGGGATCCCTCATGCTGCAGGTAAAGATCCTACACGCCACAGTGAGGACTGAAGATCCTGAGTGCTCAACTAAGACCCAGAGCAGCCAGATAAATAAATATTAAAAAAAAAAAGTATGGTTTCTACATTGCACGCAGTGTGGTAAGCATTGACACCAGTGTGCTGTGATGAATTACACAGTGATACCTAGAACAAGAATCAGGGAAAAAAAGGCCTATGTATACATAGATGTGTGTATAAATGTATATTTATACATACATTTACTATAAAAGCAATATACTGAAAATATTATAAATATGTCACATTTGGAACTCTAAAAATAATACCTAAATGCTTAGGTAATCCACATGAAGGCAGGAGGAAGCAACAGATGAGAAACAGAAGGAAAAGACCGAAATATGTACAAAACGGCACATTTAGGCCTTAACACATCAACAGCGACTTTAAATTTTTTAAACAATTTTAAACTTTTATGTGTTTATTTTGGTTGCGCTGGGTCTTTGGAGCCGCGGGAGGAGCTGTGGCGAGCGTTGCGGCGCCCGCGCTTCCCACTGCGGTGGCTTCTCTGCTTGAAGAGCACAGGCCGTAGGGCACGCGGGCTTCAGAAGCCGTGGCTCGCGGGCTTAACTGCTCCACAGCCATGCGGAATCTTCCTGGACCAGGGATCAAACCCATGTCCCCTGCACCGGCAGGCGGATTCTTATCCACTGGACCACTAGGGAAGTCCATCAATAGTTACTTTAAATGTAAATGGTGTAGATATACCAAATAAAAGAGACTGGCAGAGTATGTAAACAATTATGATCCAGCTGTATATTATCTAGGGAATTCCCCTGACTGTACACCATTTAGGGTCAATGAGCCATTTTGATTCATTACTATTAACCAAAGCTCTTCCTTGGTAGCTCAGATAGTAAAGCGTCTGCCTGCAATGCGGGAGACCTGAGTTCAACCCCTGGGTCGGGAAGATCCCTGAGTTGGGAAGACCCTCTGGAGAAGGAACTGGCAACCCACTCCAGTATTCTTGCCTGGAAAATCTCTTGGACAGTGGAGCCTGGTGGGCTACAGTCATTGGGGTCGCAAAGAGTTGGACATGACTGAGCGACTAACACTTTCACTTTTCAAAGCCCATAGTTTATTTAGATGTTCTTAGTCCTCCTTCTGTTTCAGGATCCCATCTAGGAGATTACTTTCCATTTAATTGTCATTTCTCCTCAGGCTCCTTTAGGCTGTGAGTTTCTTGTACTTTCCTTGTTGATGACTTTGACAGTTTTTTTTTTTTTGGCTGAGTCTCATGGCTCATGGGATCTTAGTTCCCTGACCAGGGACTGAACCTGGACTCTCAGCAGTGAGAGCTTGGAGTCCTAACTGCTGGACTGCCAAGGAATTTTCGACCTAGACAGTTTTCTTAAAAGTTTTTGGCCTTCCCATACAGCATGTGGAACCTTAGTTCCTGACCAGGGATCGAAACTGTACATCCTGCATTGAACGTACAGAGTCTTAACCACTGGGCCACCCGGAAAGCCCCAACTTTGTCAGTTTCGAGAAGAACCGGTCAAGTCTTTTGGAGTCTGCTCCAAAATGGATCCTGGATTTGTCCAGTGTTTTTCTCATAAAACCAGGTTATCAGCGGGGGCTTAGTTGGGAGGGGTGGGGAGAAACCACAGAGCTCTCCATTTTCCATGACATCATATCAAGCACACGGGCTATCAACGTGATTGATGGCTGTTGATGTTGGCCTCGATCACCTGGCTGACGTAGTGTTTTTTAGGTTTCTCCATCATCAAATTATTCTTTGTTCCTCTCTCCATATTGTACGTTTTGGAAAGAAGTCCCAGTGCACAGGCTGGGCCTAATAAGGGGAGAGTTATGCTCCCCTGCCTTGAGGGTAGAGTAGCTACATGAATTATTTGGAATTCTTTTGTGTATTAGTTTCCTCAAGCTGCCATAACAAATTACCACACACTAGATGGCTTAAAATAAGATATGTACGCTCTCAGAGCTCTGGAGGCTAGAAGTCTGAGGTCGAGGTGTCTACAGGGCCATATTCCTCTGAAGGGACCGGGGAAGGAATGTTCCTTGCCTTTTCCAGCTTTCTGGTGGCCTCAGGCATCACTTGGTTTGTGGCAACGGGGCTCCAGTCTACCGCCACCTGGTTATCTGCCCTGTGTATCTCTATGTCCTTATTATAAGGACACCAGTTGGGACTTCCCTGGCGGTCCAGTGGCTAAGACTTCTTGCTCCCAATGCAGGGGGCCCTGGTTCAATTCCTGGTCAGGGAACTAGATCCCACATGCCACAACTAAGAGTTCTCATGCTGCAAATAAGACCCATTGCAGCCAAATTTTTTTTTTTCCTAAAGAACAGCAATCATTGGATTAGGGGCTCACCCTGAATCCAGTATATCTTGAGATCCTTAACTAATTACATTTGCAAAGACCCTATTTTTGAATAAAACCACATGCTGAGTTTCCAGGAGACCTGAGTTTTGGGGACACACCTTCAGGCCACTCCATCCAATGTGGGATATCTCGTCTCTGGCCCTCGTTAATTTAGTCAATCATTTATATCATTATGAATAAGTGGAAATTTATTTTTTTACTTTGAGTCACAATCCAATGCTACTTTAACTTTTTGCTCAAATTGTTTCAGCCTTGGTCATTAAAAGCTCTTTCAGGTGGCTCCTGTGATAGTATTACAGGAGCACTTCGTTGCTCTCGAGCAGTACAAGATGCTCGCCTCAGACTCACCTTGTTCATTTCCTACTCCAGTCCTAGAACCAACCATTTCTCTAAGGAGCCCTGGTTCCTTTTATTGGGGAATGGCCTTAGAATCCAAAATCTGAGCATTAGTCCAGATTCTTAAGGTTTCTGGAGTGTCATTTATTTTAGGCCCTCTCAGCTGAGAGCGCGAAAAATGTTTTCCATATATATAACATATACACATATTAAACACATTTATTACATAACACATACTATTGTTATATAATAACAATCAAATAAGTTGTTTCAGTAGTGTCTGACTCTGTGTAACCCTATGGACTGTAGCTTGCCATGGGATTCTCCAGACAAGAATACGGGAGTGGGTTGCTATGCATCCCCCTGGACTCCAGGGGATCTTCCTGACCCAGGGATTGAACCCATGTCTCTTACATCTCCTGCACTGGCAGGCAGATTCTTTACCACTAGTGCCTCCTGGGAAGCCCATTATATAACATGAGTGAATGATAATCAGTTGTGTCCAACTCTTTGCGACCCCATGGACTGTAACCTGCCAGGCTCCTCTGTCCGTGGACTTCTTCAGGCCAGAATACTGGAGTGGGTTGCCATTTCCTTTTCCAGGATTACATAACGTGTGTGTGTGTGTGTGTGTGTGTGTGTGTGTGTGTGTATAAAAATTTGAAGAAGGCTGAACACCAAAAAATTGATGCTTTTAAACTGTGGTGCTAGAGAAGACTCTTGATTGAGAGTCCCTTGGACATCAAGGAGATCAAACCAGTCAATCCTAAAGGAAATCAACCCCCAGCATTCATTGGAAGGGCTGATGCTGAAGCTGAAGCTCCAATACTTTGGCCACCTGATGTGAAACGAGGCTGGGAAAGATTGAGGTCAAAAGGAGAAGGGGGCAGCAGAAGATAAGATGGTTAAGTAGCATCACTGACTCAAGGACATGAATTTGAGCAAAACTTGGGAGACAGTGGAGGACAGAGGAGCCTGGCATGCTACAGTCCATGGGGTCGCAAGGAGCTGGACACGACTTAGCGACTGAACAGCAATAAAATGGTTCTGAGATTCAGAGGGACTGTTCTTTTGGCTTGGAAAATCCTTCTCCATTCCCAGACCAGGGCTTTCACCACTTGGCCATTCCTGCTCTGGTCTTTCCCCAGAGGGCTTCACTAGCATCTCACTGCTTCCTACTCCTCCACCTCCAACTCCTTGAACCTCAAATTGAACTCATTACTTTCTTCCTCAAACCTCCACTGAATTCTTTATTTACTCTTTCGGAGGGGGCAACCTTTCCCCTATCATGCGTGCCCGCCTCTGCTTCCCCCCATATCTGGTCAGTTATCCAGCCTGTGAATTAATCCTGATGTCTCTTCCTCCTCCTCTCCATCATCATGGCTGCTCCTAAGGGCGGGATCTTTCTAATCTGTCCCTGACACTTTGGACTTGGTGCTTGAGACAAACCATTCTCTTTCATGCCTTTGTACCTTTGCACTGACGGTTCTCTCTGCCGGTTGTACCCTTCCCCTCATTAACTGCCTGGAAAATTCATAATTATCTTTTAAAATTCTGCTCGGGCATCTGGAAAGCTTTGCTTATCTTCTGTTTATACTCTTGCTACTCAAAATGCGGTCTGCAAATGACCACTTTGGAATATCACTGGGGAACTGGTGAGTGAGTGAAAGTGAAAGTCGCTCAGGCGTGTCCGACTCTTTGCGACTCCATAGACTCTACAGTCCATGGAATTCTCCAGGCCAGAATATTGGAGAGGGTAGCCTTTCCCTTCTCCAGGGGATCTTCCCAACCCAGAGATCGAACCCAGATCTCCTGCATTGCGGGAGGATTCTTTAGCAGCTGAGCCTCAAGGGAAGCCCAGACTGGTAGGATTGTAGACTCTCAGTTTCTATCCCAGACCTACTGAGTCTACATCTGCTTTTCAAAAGATGCACAGGGGATCTGTGTGCAGGCTGGACTTTGAGAAGCGTTGTATACCACTTCTGACCCTGCCCTTCCATTGTTACCTGAGGTGCATTTTTGGTAATTACTTGTGTCCATTTTCCCCTCAGGACTGTGAATTCCCTGAGGTCAGGGTCAGGGTTCATGCCTCATTCAGGGGTCAGTCCAAGCCTTGGCAATTAATTGGTTGAACCCTCAGGGTTCTTTAGATCTGGTCTGAGCCCAGTGGCAAAAAAGAATTATGGAAGTAACTTTGTTTTTGAACATTATTTTACTTTATTCTCACAAAAATATTATCAAACAGTGCATGTGTGTGCATGCTGAGTCGCTCAGTCATATCCAACTCTTTGCAACCTCCTGGATTGTAGCCTGCCGGGCTCCTCTGTCCTAGGAATTTTCCAGGCAAGAATACTGGAGTGGGTTGCCATTTCCTTCTTCAGGGGATCTTCCCGACCCAGGGTTTGAACTGGAGTCCCCTGAATCTCCTGCGTTGGCAGGTGGATTCTTTACCACTGAGCCATCTGAAAACTGCCAAACAATGCATATGTCCCCACTTCTCCCACACCCCTCCCAACTTAGGATGAATTCATAGAAGAATCAAATGGAAAAATGAACAAGGGTTAATGTTTAAGACGGTTTATAATTATAAACATTCAGGAAGGATTTAATTGTCCTATTTCATGCAGTCATTAAAAATGGTGTTAGGACTTCCCTGGTGGTGCAGTGGATAAGAATCTGTCTGCCAGTGCAGAAGACATGTGTTCAATCCCTGGTCTGGGAAGATTCCACATGCCACGCAGCAATGAGGCCTGTGTGCCACAACTACTGAGCCTGCGCTCCAGAGCATGCAAGCCGCAGCTGCCGAAAGCGGCGCATCTAGAGCCTGTGCTCCGCAACGAGAGAAGCCGCTGCGATGAAGAGCCCATGGGCCACAAGGAAGAGGAGCTCGCACTCGCTGCAACCAGAGAAAGCCCGCGCAAAGCAACGAAGACCCAGCACCACAGGAAAGAAAGAAAAGCTTAAAAAGGGAAAACCAGTGTTATGTGGGAGTTCTCTGGTGGTCCAGTCGTTAGGACTCAGTGCTTTCACTGCAAAGCCCGGGGTTCTGCCCCTGGTCCAGGAAGTATGATCCCGAAAGCCACATGGCGTGGTGACAAAAAAAGTGTTCTGTGACTATATACAGAAAAGTAATAAAGACAACTTTATAATTAAAAAATTATGTATAAATTTGGCAAATTCATACATATATATACATATAAAAATATATTCTTTTCCTTTATAGGTTACTGCATAATGTTGAATATAGTTTCTTGTGCTGAATAGTAGGTCCTTGTTGGTTGTTAAAAATTATAGTTTATGTCTCCATTTTTTAATCATCATAAGAAATTGAACACACGGTATGATGTTGTGCCATTTTCTTTTAGGTCATTTCAGTCTTTTGAAGCTAGTATTCAGTTCAGTTTAAGTCAATTCAAATGAACAATCTGAAGTTAGTGTTTCATAGCTGTATGTTTGGTATGGCTTGTGCGTGCAGGTATTCTAATTGTTGAGTTCCATATATTAATTTTTTTAGTTTGTTGTTTACTTGTTTCTGGCTTGATTTATCTTCTTTTACTATTTCATGCACTACTGCCCTGCATTTAAGTCTAAAATTAAATCAAGAAAACACAGCTACCACCATAAAATCACTGGTAAAATTATGTAACGCTTGTATTGTTTTATGATGACATGAGAAAATTCTTTGCGTATGAGAAGTGTGTCTATCCATTATTAGTCACATGTGGATACCATTCGTGTATTTGAAAAATACATAGAACTCACAAGAAAATTTTTTTTAACAAATTCAAGCAACATAGAATTATGTTGGTAAGCATTAAAAGTAACAGTCTGTTCCCCAGCATCTGTTAACTGATGGGCTTTTCTCACTGATTCTTCTGAGTCATTCCCAACAGGGGTACTTGTCCTCAGAGGCCTGATGTCCTCAGAGGCCTGATGTCTTCGGAGCCAAAAAGAGATCGAATTCCCTTCAGAAGCAAAGGAAAGCTTTATAATTCCGTCAGAGAACTGAGAGCTAGGAGCTTGGACTCAAGAGTACGCAGCTCCCTGTCCTCTCAGGCTGTGAGCGGGATGCTTTCTGGGGCCCTCGTCTGCGGGAAGCGGGGGCTCAGGGCCCCGAGCGTCGGGCGCCGCCGCCGCCATCTTGCGCCGCCCGTGGCGCGCGGCCCTGGTGCTGAGCTGAGCTTGAGGCAGCCATTTCGCATCGGGACTCTCGTCTGAAGTGCTGTGTGGGTGCCGGCTGCTGCGGGCCGCCCGGCTGTGAGCAAGTAAAACTAGACCAAGTACAAAGGAAAGAGAAAAGGTTAGGCTTTATTACCCAGATTCTAGTCTTATTTCCATTTATTGATGGGCTTTGCTGGTGACACTTTCTTCCTCTTAGAACTTCTGGTACACAACATTACACTCAAAAAAATAATAATAATAAGAAACTCTTCCCCCCTACAAAAATGATAACATTTTTCTGCCATTTGCTTTCTTTAATATTGTTCCAAGTCCTTTCACACGTCTACCTTGATTTTTTTCAAATGGCTACATCCTTTAAAGGAGGATCATAATTTATTCCATTCCCTTGTTGACAGACATTTTAGTCGTCTGTCGTTGTTTCTTATTATATGAACAATACCATAAATATCCTTTTACATATATAGTTGGCTTTCTTGTATAAAATGTTTTTCCGATTTAAAAATAATGCATATGCATGGTTAAGTTCTTAAAGAAATGTATAAAAAAGCGTAATGCCTAAAGGTGAAAATTTTAAAGTCATCCTTAAGTCAGCAACATGAGATACTGAATCTCAGTTTCTCAAAATATTTTAATTTCTTTTCCTAGAACTTAATAGGATAAAAAGAATGGAAGTAAAACCAAAATCTTCCTTCAACACTCTCCCAATTGCTCTATATTTATAAAGTGATTGTGAAATAGTAAGAGATGGGAACATTCTGTATTTGGTTGAACTTTTTCTTAGTTGGTGTAACTTTAAATTTCCATGTAATAAAATTTTGTCACTTGTGGAATAAAAATCAGGAAACAAGTATGATGGCTAAATAGACAGTAAACACACAATATACATTTAAAAAATTTACTGAACAGAGTTTAAAACCTGAATCCTCAGCACTTCCCTGGTGGTCTTGTGGCTAAGACTCCATGCTCCCAATGCAGAAGGCCCAGGTTCAATCCCTGGTCAGGGAACTAGATCCCCCATGCTGCAACTAAATCCTGGTGCAGTCAAATAAGTGAATAAAAATAAATACTTAAAAAAAGACCCAAACCCTCTAGAAGAAAGTAATTGAGAAAACCTGGTCTCTAATATTCAATCAAAGTGATAATTACGTGTAGGAAAAGAAAAAAATACATCTGAGGAAAACACACCTGTTATCTATTCTTTTGTGTGTGTGTCTTTTAAAAAATCTTTAGTTAGAGGATAACTGCTTTACAATATTGTGTTGGCTTCTGCCGTACAGCAGTGTGCATCAGCTACAAGTACACGTATGTCCCCTCCCTCCCAAATCTGCCCCACTCCCCAGCCTGTCTCACCCCTCTCGGTTGTCACCGAGCACCAAGATGAGTTCCCTGTGCCCATACAGCACCTCTCACTGGCTATCTGTTTCACAAATGATAGTGTATTTATGTCAATGCTACTCTCTCAGTTTGTCCCACCCTCCCCTTCCCCCTCTGTGTCCAAAGTCCGTTCTCTATGTCTGCATCTCTATTGCTGCCCTGCAAATAGGTTCATCAGTACTATTTTTCTAGATTCCATATATTTGCATTAATATATGAAATTTGTGTTTCTCCTTCTGACTTACTTCGTGCTGTACAAGCATGAAGCTCTAGGTTCATGTGTGAACTCTAGGTTCATCCACCTCACTAGAACTGACTCAAAAACATTCCTTTTTATGGCTGAGTAATATTCCATTGTATATAGGTATCATATCTTATTTATCCATTCATCTTCCAATGGACATCTAGGTTGCTTCCATGTCCTAGCTATTGTAAATAGTGCTGCAGTGAACATTGGGGGTACATGTCTTTTTCATTTGTGGTTTTCTCAGGATATATGCCCAGTAATGAGGTTGCTGGGTCATACGGTAGTTTTATTCCTAGTTTTAAAAGAATCTCCATATTGTTCTCCATAGTGGCTGTATTAATTTGCGTTACCACCAGCAGTGCAAGAGGGTTCCCTTTTCTCCGCATTGCCTCCAGCTTTTATTTTTTGTAGATTTTTTGATGATAGCCATTCTAACCAGAATTTTGGAAAACTCAGCAGTGGCCACAAGAGTGGAAAAGGTCAGTTTTCATTCCAGTCTCTAAGAAAGGCAATGCCAAAGAATGCTCAAGCTACTTCACAGTTGCACTCATCTCACACACTAGTAAAGTAATTCTCAAAATTCTCCAAGCCAGGCTTCAACAATATGTAAATGGTGAACTTTCAGATGTTCAAGCTGGATTTAGAAGAGGCGAGATCAGAGAGCAAATTGCCAACATCCTCTGGATCATCAAAAAAGCAAGAGAGTTCCAGAAAAACATCTATTTTTGCTTGATTGACTATGCCAAATCCTTTGACTATGTGGATCACAACAAACTGTGGAAAATTCTTAAAGACATGGGAATACCAGACCACCTGACCTGCCTCCTGAGAAATCTGTATGCAGGTCAGGAAGCAACAGTTAGAACTGGACATGGAACAACAGACTGGTTCCAAATAGGAAAAGGAATACATCACAGCTGTATGTTGTCACTCTGCTTATTTAATTTATATGCAGCGTACATCATAAGAAACGCTGGGCTGGATGAAGCACAAGCTGGAATCAAGATTTCTGGGAGAAATATCAATAACCTAAGATATGCAGATGACAACCACCCTTATGGCAGAAAGTGAAGAAGAGCTAAAGAGCCTCTTGATGGAAGTGAAAGAGGAGAGTGAAAAAGTTGGCTTAAAACTCAGCATTCAGAAAACTAAGATCATGGCATCTGGTCCCATCATTTTATGGGAAATAGGTGGGGAAACAATGGAAACAGTGGCAGATTTTATTTTGGGGGGGGCTCCAGAATCACTGCAGATGGTGATTGCAGCCATGAAATTTAAAGACACTTGCTCCTTGGAAGAAAAGCTATGACCAACCTAGACAGCATATTAAAAAGCAGAGACATTACTTTGCTAACAAAGGTCCATCTAGTCAAAGCTATGGTTTTTCCAGTAGTCATGTATGGATGTGAGAGCTGGACTATAAAGAAAGCTGAGCGCCAAAGAATCGATGCTTTTGAACTGTGGTGTTGGAGAAGACTCTTGAGAGTCCCTTGGACAGCAAGGAGATCCAACCAGTCCATCCTAAAGGACATCAGTCCTGAATATTCATTGGAAGGACTGATGCTAAAGCTGAAACTCCTATACTTTGTCCACCTGATTCAAAGAGCTGACTCCTTGGAAAAGACCCTGATACTGGGAAAGATTGAAGGTGGGAGGAGAAGGGGACGACAGATGAGATGGTTGGATGGCATTACCGACTCAATGGACATGAGTTTGAGTAAACTCCAGGATCTGGTGATGGACAGGGAGGCCTGGCGCGCTGCGGTCCATGAGGTCGCAAAGAGTCAGACACGACTGAGCAGCTGAACTGAACTCATGTCTTGGCTATTGTAAATAGTGCTGCAGTGAACACGGGTATACTTATCCTTTCAGGTCATGTTTTTTTCTGGGTAAATGCCCAGGAGTGGGATTGCTGGATCACATGGCAGCTCTATTTTTAGTTTTCTAAAGGACCTTCATCCTGTTCTCCATAGGTTCTCCAGTTTACATTCCCATCAACAGTGGAGGAGGGTTCCCATTTCTCCACACTCTCTCCAGCATTTGTTTGTAGACCTTTTTGATAATGGCCATTCTGAGCAGCGGAACAATAACACAGTTTATAAATGTTTAACTAACTCAGACATCCTTTTTAAAAAATCTTCATTAAACATTATTTTTCCATTACAGAAGTAACACCTGTTCATTGTATCACACTCAAATACAGAAGTATGGTTTAGGATTGGGACCATGTTGTACTTATTTCCACAGGCCTGGATTTCAGAGGTTTGATAAAGTTCACTGAATGAATGAATGATTCCTGCCTTCCTTTTCCCATCTCGCTATCTTCCTATTCACATTTAAAAGAAGTCAAACCCTTAAAGTTCTAGAATGTTGCTCCAGGAATCGAGTTTCAGCTGCTGTGGGAGCCAGGGAGAATCAGGCTCCATGGTGGTGGGCTGCCCAGGTCTCAGGCGGAGGGGTGCTGTGTTTCCCCTATTCTAGGCCCCTTTCATCATGAGTGAGACTGTGGCTTACGTGAACTGAACTCTGGCAATAATTCCAAAGGTAACAGCTTAGGGAAAACTTCAATGTTCTGAGGAGGTTGGAGGGGCAGAAATTTCTGGGTGACAACAGGCTGTGTAGCCTCAGTTTCCTTTATGAGTCTCTTTTGCCAAAGCCCAGCCTGGGAAAAACCTGAAGTCATTAGAATTGGGATCTGGCAACATCCCAAAATGCCAGGAACAAATTCACCCTTCTGATGCTTCAGATTCTTTAGAAAACATGGGCTGACGCTGTGGAAAGGGCAAGTTACAAAACAGTCTGTACAGAGAGTACAGAGCTTTCTCTGTAACTTTATTCAGCTTCTCTGGATAGAACCAAGTTGGGGAAGGAAGGCTGTTTGGCAGTGTGTTATCTGTGGTTATCTCAGGGGGCGGGAGGAAATTATTCCCAGTAATTTTTATTTTCTTTTTGGTGTGCCTCCAAAACTTCTACAGTGAACATCTATCACTTTTCATAATCAAGAAATCTTTAAAAAATGAAAAAAAAAAACCCAGGCAGTTTGATACATGTCCTTTGTCCTGCTTGGTAAGTTTAGGACTTGCTTCTAGATAGAATTAGTAAGAAGAGGAACAATCCAGCAGCCTTGTTATGGGAGATTGTGGGACTGTCTGACGCATTCATTCGTTTTCCATTGCTGTGTAACAAAAGACCACTGAGTGAGTGGCTTCAGTTCAGTTCAGTCGCTCAGTCATCCGACTCTTTGCGACCTCATGAATCGCAGCACGCCAGGCCTCCCTGTCCATCACCATCTCCCGGAGTTCACTCAGATTCACGTCCATCGAGTCAGTGATGCCATCCAGCCATCTCATCCTCTGCCATCCCCTTTGCCTCCTGCCCCCAATCCCTCCCAGCATCAGAGTCTTTTCCAATGAGTCAACTCTTCATATGGGGTGGCCAAAGTACTGGAGTTTCAGCTTTAGCATCATTCCTTCCAAAGAAATCCCAGGGCTGATCTCCTTCAGAATGGATTGGTTGGATATCCTTGCAGTCCACGGGACTCTCAAGAGTTTTCTCCAACACCATAGTTCAAAAGCATCAATTCTTTGGTGCTCAGCCTTCTTCATAGTCCAACTCTCACATCCATACATGACTACTGGAAAAGCCATAGCCTTGACTAGACGGACCTTAGTCGGCAAAGTAATGTCTCTGCTTTTGAATATGCTATCTAGGTCGATCATAACTTTTCTTCCAAGGAGTGAGTGTCTTTTAATTTCATGGCTTCAGTGACCATCAGCAGTGATTTTGGAGCCCCCCAAAATAAAGTCTGACACTGTTTCCCCATCTATTTCCCATGAAGTGATGGGACTGGATGCCATAGAGCAGCATATATTTATGATCTTAGTTTCTGTGGGTTGGCAGTCCAGGCACGGCTTAAATAACTCCCCTTCTCTGGGCCCACAAGGCTACAATCAAGGTGTTGACCAGGCTGCTTTCTCATCTGGAGGCTAGACTGGGGAAGAACCTGTTTCCAAAGTCACTCAGGGAGTTGGCAGATGTCAGTTCCTAGGTCTGTAGGACTGAGGGCCACAGTCTCTTGCTCTTTCTTTGGTTCAAAACTGCCCTCAGCTTCTAGAGGCCAAGTGTAGTTTCTTGCCACATGGGCTTTCCCAATATGGCCACTTCCTTCAACAAACCAGCAAGAAGAGCCTCTAGAGCAAGTTTGCTAGCAAGATGTGTGCGTTAGTTGCTCAGTCATGTCTGACTCTTTGCAGCTCCATGGACTGCTCTATCCATGGGATTCTCAAGGCAAGAATACTGGAGTGGGTTACCATTTCCTTCTCCAGGGGATGTTCCCAACCCAGGGATCAAACCTGGGTCTGCTGCATTGCAGGCGGATTCTTTATCATCTGAGCCACCAGGGAAGCAAGCAAGGTGTTATCTTTTTTTTTTTTTTTTTTTAAATTTTGCCACACTGTACTGAATGTAGGATCTTAGTTCCCTGACTAGGGATAGAACCTGTGTTCCCTGCATTGGGAGGGTGGAGTCTTAACTGCTGGACCATCAGGCAAGTCCCCAAGATGGGGGACTGTGTCTTATACAATGTAATACAGTCACAGAATGATGTCCCATCCTCATGGCCAGATGCCAATGGTTAGAAGTAAATTGCAAGTCCCACCTCAGGGGGATGTCTGACTTCAGGGAAAAGGATTATCTGAAGGTGGTGTTATGAGATGAATGTCTGTATCCCGCCCCCCCAATTCATGTTGAAGACCTAACCTCCAGAGTGGCTGTGTTTGGAGATGAATTCTCAAAGGAAGTAGTTAAGGTTACATGGGGTCATAAAGGTGGGGTCCTTATCTAATAGGATTAGTGTCCTTATAAGAAAAAGCTCCAGAGATTTCTCTCCTTTCACACACACAGAGGACAGAGCGAGAAGGCAGCCACCTGTAAGCCAGGAAGAGAGCCTCCCTAGAAGCCACACGGGCTGGTGCCCTGATCCGGGACGTTCAGCTTCCAGCACTTTGAGAGAATACATTGCGGTGTTAGAGTCCAGTCTGTGGTATTGTTACGGCTGCCTGAGCCAACTTGGACTTCGTGCCAATGCCAGGGGCCACTGACCATGGTAAGGGCAGCTTAGAGTCCATCAGCCACACTTAACATTGTGAGGATGGCTGGAATTCCAACCAGAAATTCCAGAAGCTTCTAGTAACATGTGGATATTTTCGTAAAAATACAGATTCTTCTCAGAGATCATCCTTCTGTAGGCCAGTGTGGGGCCTGAGAACGTTCCATGATCCCTTCCAAGGTGATTCCAATGCTGAAGAATGTCATCCACGTTTGATGGTTCGAGTCCAGCAGCTTCAAATTCCAGCCCACTTGCTGGCTATGGGACCGTAGATCAGGGGCTCCTCCTTCCAGCTAATGTTCCTTTATCTGCTGAAACCTGTCAAGTTATTAAAAGAAAATAAAAAACACCCTCTGGGGAATTCTCCTGGTGGTCTGGTGGTTAGGACTCAGCACTTGCACTGTCGTGGGCTTAGGTTTGATCTCTGGTTGGGGAACTAAGATCCTGTAAGCCACATAGAGTGGCCAAAACTGCCCCTGAAACAAAAAACAAACCAACCCACCCCTTGGTGTTAGCAGCTCCTCTTCCCAGTCCAGCCTCAGCAAAAGGAGGCTAGAATGCCTTATATCCCTCTGCCCACCTGTCTAGGTCATGGAGAAGTTCAAAATCAGAAGGGGTACAAGGTTTGGGAGCTGTTCAAACATGGAGGTGACTTAGGTCTTGCTTGTTCTCATGTTTCCTTTTGGGGAATGCTGAACTATACCATGGGGGCCTGGAGAAGGTGAAGGTCCAGATATAGATCTGAGGTGAGGACCAGTGCTCCTGGACACCAGGAGGAAAAGCGGTCTCTGGCCAGGCTGTCCATGAGCAGGTGGAGTGGCCTCCATGTGGTGCCTGCCAAGCAGGGGCCTCCTTTTTCTGGCATCACAAGGACAGCATGGCTGGGCGTAGGGCTGTGTGTGGGCTAGCTGACTCAAGAGAGTATTAAGTGACCTGCAGAAATAAAGTATGGGAAGCTTCTTGTACTAGGTTTATAGAATATAATTCACACCAGAATCTTGTCAAATGAGAAGGTGCCTGTAAACCGCAGGGCCCAGTGCCTGGTGTGTACTATGTGTTTGCTAAACGAAGTTATTTTTCTATTATATCAGAATCTCCTGGAGCGTTTGGGTGCCTATAACGCCTCTGTTCATACTGTCTACTGTCGTGGGCCCCATTCCTTTTGAGGCTGAGAGATCTGGGGTTTGAAGGATGAGGTTCGGTCTCTACAAACTGAGGGACCCTGGTTTTCCTCCTTTGTGATGGCTGGAGTACTCTGAGTATTAACTGAGCTATTAAAGGCAAAGGGCTTAGCTCCATTCCCAGCTCTAGTAAGTGTTATTACCATATGTTGTAATAAGGACCCCAAATGGTGGCAGACTGGGCGGCATGGATGTGTTTTAGTCTGGGAACCAAAGGGCATTCGGGTGAAATATATCACCAGGTCCAGATTCCTGGGCATGTGGCCTGTGCAGTCACGGGACCCCATACTTCAAAGAGCCCCATGCTCAGGAGGCCCTCAAGCTTGGCTCAATGCTCTGGTGTCACCATCTTGAAATTCTTCCTAAGGTTTGACAAAGGCCCCTTAATTTTTGTTTTGCACTGGGCCCCATAATTATGTAACTGGTCCTGCCATATTACATCTTGACTCAGGTTCTTAGGAGCCATCTTCATGTGAAGTTTCCAAATTTCTTATATGCCTTTATCTTGTAGGAGTCTTTTACTTAAAACTTTTTAAAAAAAATTGGCTATTTTAGGCCTTAGTTGTGGCACGCAGGATCTTTGATTTTCACTGTGGCATGCGAATTCTTAATTGCGGTGTGTGGGAGCTAGTTCCCTGAACAGGGATCGAACCTGGGCCCCCTGGGCATTGGGAGTGAGGAGTCTTAGCTACTGGACTGCCAGGGAAGTCATTATCTTGTATGAGTCTTGATATATCTTCAGTGCTTCCTTGAATATGAAATTTCAGAAGGCAGGGGTTAGGGGAAGGTGGATACTCGAGGATTAGAGAAGGGGGAAGGAGCCGGGGCTGGAGACAGTGTTCAAGATACCCTCAGCATAGTCCTGACACGTGCAGATGCATGAAAGGACGTGGTTTCCTGTTAAGACCCATGTATGGGGCACGTGGAGGCTTGACTCGAATTTTGAGTGGAAGGTAGAGCACGGAATAAGAGAAGCCGGGGAGGAGGAGCAAAAGCAGGTTCCGCTTCTCCTTCTTAGGCTGGTAGGCCCAAGGACAAGTACAGAAAGTGAAGCCAACAGTATCTAGTTATCATGAAACAGGTTCACGCAGGGGAGGCCAGGCTCTGGGGGACAGAATGCTATTAGAGCAGAGCTCTTCGCCTTCAAAGAGGGAACTCAGAGAGGTATCCAGGCAGAGAGCCATAAACACAGCCTGAGCGCTCGTTCCCTTTTTGGGCGCCCCAGGCACAAGGAAACTGCATCCCATTTGGCAAAGTGCTAAGAACAATTTGGTATCGATTTGCTTTTCGGCCCAAGCCAAGGATGCCTGTTAAAGACTTGAGGTTTCTTGAAATTCTTCAACTTTTGATTATTGCAGGTTTTCCTATAGTTAGAGATAATGAAACCGCCCAAAGTAGTTGAAGGGCTTGTTCTGGGTCAGGAAGTGATGGGAAGAAGATATGTAACTACCTACTTCCTGTGTAGGGCTCTTGAAGAGGGCCATCCCCTCCCATTGCCATGGAGACCCCAGCGAGGCCCTGCCTCTGGGGGTGGCTCCCTGGGCTATCAGCACAGTGGTGGGGTGTGTGTGTGTGTGTGTGTGTGTGTGTGTCCCTGGACTCTGATTTCATGCTTGCTTTGTCATAGTCTCTTCAAAACTTGTGGTATAACACAAATGATCACACTGGAAAACAAATGCTGTAAAATACACAGAATGTACTGTGGTATAATTGTGCTGGTTGTGGAGAAGCAGATGGAGTATTTATTTTAAAAAGTCAACTCACAGTGCACTATGAACGACGTGTTCTGAAGAAGGGATGTTTCGAGGACTGTTGTTGCTCTTTTTGTGTGCTCAGTCGCGTCTGACTCTTTGTGACCCCATGGACTGTAGCCCATCAGGCTCTTCTGTCCGTGGGGTTTCCCAGGCAAGCATACTGGAGTGGGCTGCCATTTCCCTCTCCAGGGGATCTTCCCGACTCAGGGATTGAACCCGCATCCCTTGCATCTCCTGGATTGGCAGGCGGATTCTGTACCACAGCGCCACCTGGGTGAGGACTGTTGCCGCTGTCTTCTGAGCATGTCAGCAAAGTCTGGGCTCCTTGGTCACCCTGTCCCACCTTCCCTCCCTACCAACCTGTGAAGGCTTTGAAACCCTGATCTGTGTATGCCTGAAGTCCTAGACCACCTAAAACAGTGTCTGCACTTGAATACTTTCTCTGGGTGAACTGTCTTCTTCCCGGCTCCAAACAGTCCCAGGCTCCTTCCAAACCCGGGAAGTCAGAGCTCCTGTCCAGAGGGGCGAGGCCAGACGCTGAGTCAATGACTGGGGTGTTTCTGTTCTGCTGCGGTTGCCTCAGCGAGTGACGAGGATGAGCCTGGGGTGCCCCAAGGCCCACAGAGCTAGCCAATTGATGCAGTCAGCTTCGGCCTATTTCCCAGGCCTAACAAGTAGGTCTGATATCACCTACTTTCCCTAAGACTTAAAGGTAGTTAAGGATGGCAAGGGGATAAAGTCATAAGGTCTTCAGGGCGTATGCTCAGTCAAGTTCAACTCTTTGCGACCTCATGGACTATAGCCTGCCAGGCTGCTCTCTCCACGGGGTTTTCCAGGCAAGAATGCTGGAGTGGGCTGCCATTTCCTCCTCCAGGGGATCTTCAGGATTGAACCCGGGTCTGTTGCATCTCCTGGGCTTCCCAGGCATTGCTAGTGGTCAAGAATCCACCTACCGACGCAGGAGATGCAAGGGCTTCTGAGAGATTCAGAATTAGACCTGACTAGGAAAACATCTTGTATTTTTATGTATGTTAAGGATCAGGGTCTTAACTCTGTATATTAAATATACATATTTTAAACACAAGGAGCAGTGGGAGTGCTGGTTCTTGATCTGACCAACCCTCTGGAATGTGCCCAGGCTCCCAGGCTTGTCTGTCTGATCTGATACAGATGAAGGAGGACATATTTCTATGAACAGGAATCGGACCTCCTTCATCCAGGCTTCCTACCACATCTGCTAACAGGCCAACTGGCCCACGTGTTGTCCACGGACCTCAGTCCATGAGAGGAATGGAATGTGACATGTTTTGCTGATACCAGCACTCCAATGGTGATGGGGCAAATAAGGAATTGATTTTCCTTATAAAAGAGTCGGAGTAATAGTGCATTCTGTGAACACTGGCACGTTGAGGTTAAAAAGATAGCAAGAGAATGGTTGTCTAGCCGAGTTGAGGCTTTCAGGGAATTGTTGCCTTAGTAACACCATTATTGGCATTTACTGAGAACTTACTAGGTACCTCGCCCTCTGTTCAGTGCTGTGTGCACATCATTCTCTCCTAATACTCAATCTTTGAGGTACGGACTGTTGCTATCCCTCTTTTTATAAAGAAGCAGGCTTAGAGAGGTTAAGTGGCTCGCCAGCATCCTCAGCTTTGCCAGTGCAGAAACTCCGCGGCTCAGTCTGCTAGTTAACAGGTTCTAGCTTGCCTTTTACAAGGTGATCTCATATTTCCTAAATATGTTTTGTGTGGCAGGTGCTGGCAATAAGGTGAATTGGAATGGTTTAGTCAGGACTCTGTCCACTTCATGAAGAGATGACAGCTCAACCTGAATAGGCAGAAAGTGGATTTGTTGACTTACAAAAAATGTCCAGGGTTGGTTTTGCTTCAGGCATGGCTGGATCCAGCACACAAAAATGTCTTTGGGATTCTGTTCCTTAGTTGCCATGTAGGTTCCATTCTCAGAGAGACAATCTTGTGGTAGCAAGATGGTTGCCAACAGTGCCAGGCTTGCAACCTTACAGTTCTAAGTTCAGCAAGTTAAAAGCAAAAGGAAATGCCTTTTGCTGTTGTTTAAAAAACATTCGCTCACCACCCCGCCAAAATTCGGTTTGTTAAGACTGCTGTGGCTTGGATCATGTACTCACTCTGTTCTGACCACCCCGGCCAAGGGGCTGCAGGGCTCTGGCAGGTTCATCTGCATCGTGCGCTCACCTCGGAGCCATGGGTAGTCAGCAGCGGGATAAAACTGGGGGAGGGCTGAAAACCCAGCAGGCAATTGATGTGCAGTTATCAAAAGAAGCGGGGATGGATATTGGGGAGGCAAAGGCAACAGTGGGGAGCTCTGAGAATATAAAGAAGGGGCACCTAACTAACAAAGCGAGGGGCCAAATTCCTAATTTATGATGGGAGATATATGCCTGGTTCATGACCCAACCAGACATCCACCTAGAGCACTGCCCGCTATCAGTCCAGCTAGGAGCATGTTGTTTTAGTAGTATAAAATCACAACAAATGGAATTCTGTGTTTCTAAGAAATTTGTTGTTGTTTAGTCACTAAGTCAAGTCCGACTTATTGTGACCCCACGGACTACAGCACACCAGGCTTCTCTGTCCTCCACTATCTCCCAGAGTTTGCTTAAATTCATGTCCATTGAGTCGGCAATGCTTTCTAACAATCCCATCCTCTGCTGCCCTCTTCTCTCTTTGCCTTCGATCTTTCCCAGCATCAAGGTCTTTTCCAATGAGTCAACTCTTCGCATCAGGTGGCCAAAGTATTGGAGCTTCAGCTTCAGCATCAGTCCCCCCAATGAATATTCAGGGTTCATTTCCTTAAGATTGACTGGTTTGATCTCCTTAAAATCCAAGGGACTCTCAAGAAAGAGTCTTTAGCACCACAGTTCAAAAGCATCAATTCTTCAGTGCTCAGCCTTCTTAATGTCCAACTCTCGGATCTGTACATGACTACTGGAAAAATCTAGCTTTTGACTATATGGACCTTTGTCAGCAAAGTGATGCCCCAGCTTTATAATCTGCTGTCTAGGTTTGTCATAGCCTTACTTCCGAGGAGCAAGAAATATGTCCATCAAAGCACTTGTGGGCAACTTGGTTCAGTTGTGAGGAAAAGAAAACCTGAAATACCAGTTATTTAAAGAGGATGTACTTTTATTTCTAGTTAAAGCAAGTCCAGAGGTAAACAGGTTAGGCCTGGTATGGCGGCTCCATGTTCATCATTCACCCAGGCTCCTTCTCACTTGTGGCTCCAGCACCACTCACACATAGCGCCTTCTCCTTCATGGATCAAGTGATGTGTTCAAGTTCGAGCCATCAAGCCCACATTCTACCCTGCAGAATGAAGGGAGGAGATGGGCACAGACTCTTTCAAGGACGATCCCAGAAGTTGCTCACACCTCACAAGCAAAAATTGAATCAACGGGTTCTATCTTCAAGGAAGGCTGGGAAATGTGGTGTTTACTCTGGGAAGAGCAGATACAGGGAGACAACAGGTCTTTGTCAGAAGGGCGCCGCATCGGATAGCCCCTTTTCTGCTACAGACAGTGGCCTAACCAATGGCTGAAGACTAGTCACCTGGAAGCCAAGCACCTTCCAAGGGCAACCCTCAACATGTAGGACGCAAGCAACTGGCACTCTTTGCTGCTCTCTTTTTTGATCGTCACTCTATTAGCATATTCTAATATGAAATGCAATCCAACTGCTTCTTCTTTTTCTAAAAAAAATGTTATCTTTGGCTGTACCGGGTCTTGGTTGCTATGCACAGGCTTTCTCTACCTGTGGTCAGTGTGGGCTTCTCACCGCAGTGGATTTGCTAGCATAGCACAGGCTCTAGGGAGCATGGGCTTCAGGAGTTGCAGCTCACAGGCTTAGTTGCCTTGCAACATCTGCAATCTTCCAAGACCAAGGATCAAACCCATGTTTCCTGCATTGGCGGCAGATTCTTAACCACTGGACCACTAGGGAAGTTCTAGTTGCTTCTTAAAATTATACATTGTTTTTCTTAGAAATGAGTATGTTCCTAAATTTAAAAAAAGTGTTTTCAATAAGTACTAAAACAATGCCAATATGTATAAAGTCCTAACTTTCTCCAAACCCTTTATTTTAAACCATAGCAGCCTGCTGCAGGGCTTCCCTGATAGCTCAGTTGGTAAAGAATCCGCCTGCAGTGCAAGAGACTCTGGTTCGATTCCTGGGTCAGGAAGTTCCCCTGGAGACGGGATAGGCTACCACTCCAGTATTCTTGGGCTTCCCTTGTAGCTCAGCTGGTAAAGAATCCTCCTGCAGTGCAGACCTGGGTTTGATCCCTGGGTTGGGAGGATCCCTTGGAGAAAGGAAAGGCTACCCATTCCAGTCTTTTGGCCTGGAGAGTTCCATGGACTGTACCGTCCAAGGGGTTCACAAAGAGCTGGACACGACTGAGTGACTTCCACTGTTCAGCCTGCTGCATGTCCTTCCGCCTTTCTTTCATGACCATTTAAACACATCTGTACGTTTCACTTTCACAAAACTGGGTTCTCCTGATATACATAACTCTGAAAATTTCTTTTTGCTTAAGAAATACATCATCGACATGCCAGAGGTTAGGAGCTAGATATCTCACTCATTTTAACAGTTGCATAATGCTCCAGAATATAGCTCTTCTATAAGTGATTCAAGCATTCCTTTTGATGGGCTATTTCCATTCTTCTGTTACCATAGGCATGTTGCAGTAAACCTGTTGTATGGATGTCCTTATTTATATCTCAGTGCTCTTAGTTCTTTGAGATGGGGTCTTTGAAGTAGCACTGTTGGGTTAAAGAAAAAAGAAAAGCCACTCAGTCGTGTCTGAGTCTTTACGACCCCATGGACTATACAGTCCATGGAATTCTCCAGGCCAGAATACTGGAGTGGGTAGCCTTTCCCTTCTCCAGGGGATCTTTACAACCCAGGCATCAAACCCAGGTCTCCTGTATTGCAGGCGGATTCTTTATCAGCTGAGCCACAGGATGCATTTAAAAATTTTAAACAGTATGATGAGATTACCTTCTAAAAAACGCTGGAACAAATCACATTCCCATCCATAATGTATGGAAGTTTTCACTGACCCTAATTCTTGCCAGTACCAGAGGTCACTGCTCTTCTGATTGACAGATTGTTGCCATCTGATTGACAGTGACTTATGGTGCCTTGTTGCTTTGCTTTACATCTTACTGACCACATGTACACTTGATCCTCTTTCATATGCTTACTGGAATGCAGACAAGCGTAATGGTTCAAGGATTCTGGAGTCATTCTACTGAAGTCTGTGTCCTGGTTTAAGATGTGTGACTACCCACTGTATGACTTGGGCAAGTTACTTCATTTCTCTGAGCCTATTTCCTTAGCTGAAAAACAGGGATATTATTTATTTCATAGGGTAACTTATGAGAATTCAAAGAGATATACTTGTAAAGTATCCAAAACTCTAGCTAGTCCACAGCAAGTACTAAATAAATGGTTGCTGACTATTACTGTTGGGTTGCCTATTGGGTGTTCTCTACTGGTGTGATTGTTTTGTAGGGATGAATTTGTGGTGACTCTTTGTATATTAGCTATATTAATCTTCATCTGTCATTTATGTGGGGAATATTTCCCCAGTCTATCATGCATCTTTTACAGAAGGGTTCCCCAAATTTCTGCTTATGCAGTCAAATATGTAATTTCCTTTAGGGTTTCTAGGCTTGTTGTTTTGCTTATGATCTCCCATTATAAAATCATAGTCTCCAAAAAATTCTTCCAATAATCTTCATTTCAGCATTTAAATCTGTAGTCCTTCTGGTATTTTATGTGTATGATGTGAGGTATGGATCTGGTTGTTCTCTTGTCACCTTACTGGAGTTCTGTTTGTATAGCAGTTCCACATATCAGATTTAATTGAGAAACTTCATGAAAAGAGAAACTTGGAAGAAAATAAACTACAGTATTTGCGGCAGTAATTAATTAATTGGGTAGTTCTGAGTTGTAATGGAATTTGATTTTTTCTCTTAATGGACTCTTCCCCTTCTCTCTTTTTTCACATGAAATATTATAGGAAACTCCAACATACAAAACTGGCTGTTACTGTTTGACATGGTGAAAGATAATGAAGTTACAAAGTGGAAGAGTAAGATAATCAAGAGCCTTGTAAAACAAGGATAAAGTTTTATAATAAAAGTTTAGATTTTATTGTGAAATAATGGGGGAAACGACTAAAAGATTTTAGGCAGAGGAGTGACACAATCAGCTCTTCCAAGAACGGGCTGAAGGAAGACAAGTGTTTGGGAGTGACACCACTAGAAAGGCGCCAAGTCCCAGCAACAGACGCTTCCCATGGACACACGCGATGGCATGGAGATGGTGGCGGGGTGTACTGAAATGACACGTCACGGGATTTAATGGCTGACTAGGATATCTGGGGTGAGAGAGAAGAAAGCGTCAAGAATTCTGTCTGTGTTGTGGTTTGAGAAACAGTGGAGGAGGGTGCCATTTATCAAGAAAAGGAAACAGTGCAAGAACAGCAGGTTGAAGGGAAACAGCAGGGTTAGCGCTGTCCGGTGTGCCCGTGCGTATGCTTAATGTGGAGTCTTTGTGACCCCATGGACTGTAGACCGACAGGCTCCTCGGTCCATGAAATTTTCCAGGCAAGGACACTGGAGTGGGTTGCCATCTCCTACTCTGCAAGGTATCTGGATGCTAAACAAGTGGGGGAATATCCAGATGACAGGTGGTCATTCAGACATGGAGCTCAGGGAATATGCCTGGACTTAAGATAGGAATCTGAAATTTATCAACATACAGTCAGAAACCACAGAGCCGTGAAACTGGATGAGCTTTCTCAGACCGTCTATAGGGCAAGAAGACCTAAGGCACAGGAAGGCCACTGCTTTGGCTGCGCTCTTGGACTGTAACGACAAAACTCAACTCTGGCAACTAAGCCTCTGCATATGGTTATACAGGAGGTACCTTGTACAGTGATAGGTTAACAGTCTTCTCAGGCAGTGTAATTTATTGGAGGGATATGAGGCAGCTCTCAAGAATCAGAGCAGCTTAACATTCAAGAAAATCAAGAACCTGAGCTGAGGAAATCTCAGTAACAGGAACTTACACGCCTCTTACATATCATCTGCTGGCTAGCTTCCCAAAGGAAAGGTGAGGTGCTCTTCTCAGAAAAAGGGGGGAAAGTACACTGAGCAGGCAAACGCAGCTGTCTACCCTTGGCTTTCCAGTACATGCATTCTTTAGAACAGTTTTATAAATGACTCCATTCAACATACTGGAGAAAATGAATTCCATCTTCCCAGGGGAAATAATCTAAAATGATTTCTAGTTATCACATTCAGTGTCAAATCTAGATTTCTGGGTGATAGTCATTCTCCCCTAGATCTTAACCCCATCTTGACAGTCTACAATCTATGGAGTTACTGGTATATAATCATCACCAGCACACCCATATGTAGTACTTTGGGGGAACACTGCCAGCAGAATAGCTCAGTTCCAACAGAGGAAAGTTTGACTGGGGTAACTTGGATCATGCTCAAACTTCAGCCAGGAAATGTGAGGGGCAAAGTACTGAAATGGAGGAGAGGGATAAAAAGACAAGGTAGGAAATATGGGTAGAAACTATACAGACTTATTTCCACAGGTCACAGAGCTAGAGCTGGTAGTTCTCCTAAGGTATGCACAGGTGGCTGGTTCCAGGACCCCAGTGGATACCGACATCTCAGGATGCTCAAGTCTCCTAGGTAAATGGCATTCTACAGTTGGCTCTCTGCACCCATGGGTACCACATCCCCATATTTAACTGTCAAGTTTGATCCATGTTAGTTGAATCCAGGTGCAGAACTTGCGGTTGTGGACAGCCAACTGTGCATTCTGTTTTTCCTTGCCTATACACTGTATTTTTCCTTCAGTCAGGAGTTTTTGACTAATGGGAAGACCTACATTTTTATTCCTGAGATATACGTGGGTTGAAAATTTCCAAGTCTTTTGAATCTTCCCAGATACCAATATTACATAAGCCAGTCTCTATTCAAACTGTCTTCTCACGAAAGATCGAATATGGCAAATTACCCTCATAATTCTGCAACTTGTGGAATCAATCTCCAAGTTTTAGTTTATAATTAAGCATGCCTAACTCAAGTGGTCTTAACCTTCCTTATCCACTTCAGATTGTTCTACTATCAATAGCTACCTGGTCATCCAGATGTTTTCTCAAGAGGTACAAGATTCCAATGACACGGGGAGTATCTCTACTAGCTTCTTCGCCATCGTAAATGGCTCACTGCCCTCCACCCCCACCCCAGCCCATAGACAGCAAGTGTTCCTGCTGCCTTTAATTCAATCAGTGCAATAATCAATTCCAGATCCCCCATGCTTCTGAGGGTTTGAAGCCTACTATTTAACTGTTACCAATTTCTGTAACCAGTCATTTGGTTACAAGCAAAAAAACCCCACTTTGTTTGACAAAAACAGTGAAGATATACGGTGGTCTCAGAAACAATGGAAAATCTGGATAATCAGGTTTGACAACAGAAACCAGGGCATCTTTGGGGATGTCTTCATGTAACTCCTATGATTTCCTTGGGACACCACAATCAGGACTCAGTTTCTGTAATTTTGTGTCACGTCTCTTAAGACTCAAAGTCTTGGTGGGAGGGGAATTTAGATTGTACAAGCGTGGATCACACAATCCAACCTGTCAGACAGGGGGGC
Source organism: Ovis aries (assembly GCF_016772045.2). Lineage (NCBI taxonomy): Eukaryota > Metazoa > Chordata > Mammalia > Artiodactyla > Bovidae > Ovis > Ovis aries. The sequence continues at coordinate 69,792,747 of NC_056070.1, read as the reverse complement.
ATGACACAAAAATACTGTCATTTACAGCATCCCCACAGAATGGCAAAGAGTAGTATTCCGAAGGAAAAATGGATATCTATCACTAAAAAAAAGGTGGAGGTAGGAGACAAAAATCAACGGATATCCGCTATACCAATACTGAGAACTGAACCTACAAAGGAGCAATAGCCGGCAGGGAAGGAAGAAAACGACACTTCAAGAGTCAGGATGCTGGTGGGAGGGGTTTGTGCTGCTGAACATGCAGATGTTTATGTAATGGATTTAGCAGTAGAAGGCCATTATTGACTGACTTTGCAGGAAGATCAGAATACTCAAAGACTTCAAGGAAAATGTGACTTTATCCTTCTCTCTGCCTAGTGTGAACACTGCAAGAGGTCTTAAATAGATTGTTGGTTGAGAACTGGAATAATCTTTGATGAAGACCGAAATTATAAAGTTTATAAGCCAAATACACTCAGACATTAAAAATTAAGGAAGTTACTGAGCTCAGAAAGGTTCAAGAGTAATCAGATTGAGTAATGGATGAATATATTTATCTAAATATTCACTAATATAAAGGCAGGTCTTTTAAATTATTTGACAAAACAGGCTCAGTGTTAAGTAACTTGTCAAGGTCGAACAGTAAGCATTGTATTTTAAAAATTCTTTATTTTAAAATGAGTTTAAATGTGAGTAGTGTAAAATATTCAAATACAGAAATGTATAAAGTTGAAAGTCATGTAATCTACACTGTTTAAGACTTTTCTATGCATTATGAACATAAACACAAATTTTTAGATGAGTTCATACTACACATATTTCTAGCAATGGTTTGTTTCACTTAATAAATTATGGCCATTTTCCCATGCCAATATGTAATAAATGTATTTCGTTCTTTACAACAGACATGTAAATGTTCTTATATGGTTGAACCAGGTGTTTTATAGTGGTTATAACGAATTCTTTGCTGATAAACATTTAGATTTTTTACTATATTCTTCTACCATGTAATTAATTTTTATGCTTCTGTAGTAACTTAAATATGTCAGCTCTTGTTCCATTCTATCTTCTGGACTGGAAAATAATATCAGTGTAGCTTTGACCTCTAGTTTAATACTTAAAGATTCTGATATTGGTAGACAAGTATCTTAGGACTCAATTTCAAGTAACTGAAACCCAACTCAAAGTAACTTAAGCAAAGAAGGGTATTTATTGATTCACATAACTGAAAAGTCCAGGGGATATACTAGCTTCAGGCACGGTTTGATCCAGGGGCACAAACATTGTCATCAGGACTCAAGTCTCTCCATCATTTGGCTCCATTTTCCTCTGTACTGGCTTCATTCTCCAACTGGCTCATTTGAAATGTTGGGCCCTGTTGGTTTGAGCTTTTCATCCTACAGAGCTAAGCAATCTCAGTAAAGAGCTTCTCTTTCGTAGTTCACTAAAACTCTTAGGGTTGAGAATCACTGGACCAACTTGAATCACAAAACCAATCCTGAACCCATCACTATGGTCAAGGAGATGGACTGTGCTGATTGATCAGGTCAGATTGAACCATGTGGACTGAAGAAAGGGAGAGGAGGTTCAAAGAAACATCAGGGAGTCATTACAAAGGAATGGAATGGAGGCTGGTCAATCAAAACCAACCGATGTCAGTGGTAAGACCAGATACTGAAGTTTAATCTCTGCTCATAAAGTTGAATGGTAATCACTGGCATTGTTCCTTCCCTGATGATAAAAGTATTCTCAAAAAAAATCATGAGTAGTTAAGTTTGTCCTCTACTCAGGAGGCTTGTAATCCATCTGAATGGAATAATCATGTCCAACAGCATATCTGGATGATACAAGAGTTTCAATGTAAGTAAACTCAGTCGTCACGAGTCTGAGAGCCCAACTGTCTTGCTGACATGAAACAGGACAACCAGCCTCCCGCTGGCAAATAGTTCTGTGAGACTTCCTCAAGTCAGTGGTGGATTTTAAGTTCAGTGGGAAAGTTTTATGTTCCTTTAAGTCTTTTGCCAAGTTGAACTGGTACATTTCTGTGAATACTGGTAAATCAGATTCATCTCTGTATGACCACAGAATGGAGGAATGGACAGTGCTTTCAATCTGCTCTGCTCCTTCAGATCTGGCAGAAAGGGTCCCAAGTGCTGAAAATGATGATCTAATATATACAGGCATAGAGGCTTACTCTGCAGTTTAAAAAAAAAAAGCTGCTGGTCAAGGAGTATGTAGCATGCTCCTTCCTGTTGTGAACATTAAGTCCTGTAGAGTACAGAAGTACAGATTGCTTCTGTTCAAAACGTCTTGGTGGAACTGGATATAAGATGGCCGAGATCAGCTGTAGTCTTCTGAAGGACAATGTCTGATTGCAGCAACATGTCAGAAAGGCAGGCAATGGCTGAGTCAGGTAAATAGACAGGAAGTAAGGTACCTTCAGCAGGGCCAGTCAGTAGCCAGGCTAAGATCTGGAAAAACAGGCAGTTTAATGTTGAAGTTCTGTAAATTAGCTTTAACCCTGAGTATTCCAGGGTTAATCCATACAGTTTACTCTAGATACAATTTTATGATCTTAAAGGGCCAGTCAGGTATAGCAACTTTCACTTTCCTGCTGATCTGCCCAAGAACTTTCAGCTCAGGAGAAGGGTATCTCTTAAATCCAGACTTGAGGTTCTGTCTAGGAGTCTATGCTACATCTGGGAGTGACAGGGTTGGGAGAGCCAGGTTCATCAAGGTTGGCCCTATTTTCTTTGGTAATCAAGTCTCCATCTTCTGTAATTCAGCTCATCTGAGAATCATCTTATTAACAAGTCAAGGCCTCAGACTGGTTGAATGGTACTGCTGCAAGATGAGATCTGAGGCATGGAGATAGTAAGTTACTAGGTTTGAGTTTCAGGCTTTTTCCATCATCAATTCTTATACACAGCATACATCAGACTCTTGAACAGATAATCATCTTTACCTTTTAAGTTTCTTATTTTAACAGGGTTAAAGGGAATGACTGGCAGTGATAGATCAATGTATCTTCCGGTCAAGTCCAGGAGAAAAAGAAAATCGAGTTGACATTATGAAGGTAGTGAAAAAACCACGTTTGTAGACAATTTCTTCTTTACAAATAACAGTTGTATATACACAAGCAGGCTAGTCATCAGATTTTGTTGAAGATGAGCAGTATAGAATAACCAGACTTAGGCTTTGTTTGATGATTTGTATACTGAGTCACATAATCACAATTAGTGTAGAGGATAAGAGACAAAGATATAAAGAAACATTCCCAACTTTTAAGCAGTGCATTCATTAAAGTAGTTGAGGACAGCTGGCCCTAAAGTCGATTCTGAAGAAATAAGGTTTTTTCTCAGGGCATGGATTAAAGTCTGCTTGATCTACGTGATCTGGTCTGGGAGTTCATGTATCAAATCCCTCCTGAACAGACAAGTTGTCTTAATGCCTGAGAGTATTTCATGACAAGGAATGAAGTCAGCCACTGTGATTCAGCTAAAACAGATGAAACTCCAGGGAAACATCCACAAGGATAAGGGACTGTGGTCTTGTGACATTAGGAAGACTCAAGAAGCTTGAGTCTATTGATAAAACTCTTTAGCTGCAGGCTTTGTAGATTTCCTTCCACGTTTAGTCTACATTTCCAGGAAAAAGACAGATATGCAATTTGAGATGCCCACCAAGTAAGCTATCGAGGCCTGATCAAAAGGCCTACCTCTAAATATCATTTAACATCAACAACTGATGGTATCAGACATCAAAAGATTCGTCTTAAACTCTCTCATTGGCTGGAAGAAAGTTTTTACAATGGCCACATTTTAAATTACACACACAAGAAAAGGGTGTTCAGAGACTGTCTCCTGTGGATCAGGTATTACAGGTAGAGCTGAGTACTCCTAATTTTTGAGCAGAACAGGCAGATATGCCAGTGATGAAGGAATTGTTTTAGCAGTTTTTCAAAGGTTATTTGCTTCTTTATTCTGGAAACAGCAGTTAAACTGAATAAAACCCAAGTAGTAGTGTAACTGCCAATGGCTGAGTGATAGTGATGTAGTTTGAGAAGATGAATAATCATCCGGTGCCCTTTCAGGTAATGTTGCCAGTCTCTGAATTCTGCTTTCATAGTTTATGGTTATCTCTTGCACACGAAGTAGAGTACCATGGCTGAGGATGGGAGGTCCAATGAATAGCTGGTCTAATACTGTCTCAATGAGGCATCAACTTTAACATCAGCTTCTATACTTGGTGTTTACTGTATTCAAGGAGGATCAAGACTTCAAGGTCATGCATGTTAAGTACCACTAGAGCATCCGGTGTTTGTGGAAGAAGTTGAATAAGGGGGTTTGTCAGTGTAATGCACAAACTGTTCTCTGGCTATATCATTCAGGAATCACTGGAAGTCTATTTGTGGTTAGAGGGCTATTATTCTAGGTCCATTTGATGTTACTTTCAGCCCACACGACTAATCTTGGGGGCAAAGATATGTCCATCTTCTTGCACTTCTCTGAGTATTCCTAAGAATGCTCATTATCAACTGAACACCGACATGTTGAGTAGATGTACACAACAGAATGCGATTCAGGTCGAATACACTGTTGTCTAGGGCAGTGGTTTCCAAACTGTGTTCTGAAGAATTCTAGTTGTTGTAAAGAAGTCTCCTTAGGTGTCACCATGATGGTAAAGTAAGATCCTTGTGGCAGGTTTCAGGCCCCCCACTTCTGCTTCCTCCAGAGCAGCTTCACTTTTACTCTGGGCTTCCATAAAGTTTTCATTCAAAGGGCTTCATGGCCACAAAGCCTTTGGAAAACCAATGATCTAAGAGTAAGTTGTTCACAAAATGCTGAAATAAAAAAAATAGGTCACAGAAACCAGAAACTGTGAGCAAAGCCTGTGGTAAGCCAAAGCGTTTTTCTATTTATTCCTTCTCTAATGTGGGCCACATTACAAAATGAAAAAGTTAACATTCCAGTCTGCTACAAACTCAAGACTGCCTGATTGGGCTTTAAGTGACTATCAGGGCAAGGCTATTGGTTTTAAGTGACAATAGCGCTGTTTTTTTTTTTGCAGTCAGCAAATGGCTGCAAAATGCATTAGTTTCTTTGTAAATATTATTTCAAGAAGTCCTTGCCTGGATGACTTCAAGTATTGTAAGATTTCAATGGGCCACAACTTAAATCCTAAGAAAGTATCTCCTTCTGACCCATTCCCTTTTACTCTATTTTTCTCCTTTTCCCTCCTCACTCACCTGAGATGTAGTTCCCTTAAACTAGACTTACAGCACAATTCTATGAGAGAAGTATATTGCTAAACATCATAAAATTAATCTATCTTTCTGGCAGAATTAACTTCCCCACACTCCTCTCCCATGTATCCCCACAAATCTTCTAGAGGTTTCTTTGACAGAAAATAAAGCTAACTGTCAAGATGTAGGGTTCTCAGATGATGAAGACATACTAATTCAAGAAGTTATTGCCAAGGTAAGAAAAAAAGGGGGGAGGGGGGGAAGAGTTTCAAAGATACTGTTTATTCCTAGGTCTCCAGGGCAATTATGTTGGCAGTCAGGAAACACTGGCTATATTGCTTTAAAGAAGTTTTCCCATTCCATTAAAAGAAATGCTACCAAAATAACATTATGTATTTGATTAAATTAGGACACACTGGGCCAAACAACTAAATGAGGCTCTTTACTGTAAGCCTTTTGAGATCCTTTAATACACTACACTGCAGTAACAATCAGGGAAGGGGACACATTTTACAGTATTTTATCACATTATTGGACTACAGAAGCTCTTTATATATGATACATATTACATGTGTATATCAAATATATACATACACACACATACATATGAACAGTACTATTCTAAAAAAAAAATGATGGCTCATTCTATGTAAATATTAATTTGGGGATAGAGGACCACAGAGTTGGTGTCTGGGAATATTAATAAGAATTAAAAAAATAAAAAGGAAGACATGGAATCAACAGGGATCCCCAATCAACTAGGCCATCTTTGGGAAGACCACAAAGATGAATGAAAGATCTAAAAGTAGCTTTGTGTTTTCTAATGGGTAGACAGTCTACTACTGCCAAACCTCAGAGATGACTTCAGGTCCAGGTACAACTATCGCAAAATCACATCTCTGACATCCTAACTGACTGAGGGCACTGATTGAGACCGGGAAGTTGAAAACTTTTCTGGGGTTCCCAATCTCCAGTTATTTTAACACAGCACATAAAATAGAGGCTAAGTTAATTCCAAAGAGAGAACTGGACTGGGAGTCAGAAGGCCTGGCTTCTACCATTTTGCAGCTGTGTAACCTTGGATAACTTTTAAATTTCCATTTCCTTATCTGAAAAAAGGGATTACAATTTGTGTTATTTGGTAACTAAGATTAATGCCAGTGAAAGTGCTTTGAAACTGTAAAGTGCTATATAAATATAAGGGATTACCATATAGGTTCTACCTGGATGTATCAAGAGGCCTTTTCTGGAATCTGATTGGAGCTTTGTGAGATGCTGTTAGGTAAAGGGATTCCTTGGTAGAATTTCTTACATTTGTGTGAAAAGTTCTGGTTCCTGAGTAATCCCAAAGAAGATGCTGTGAGTTCACTGTGCCTTTGTTTTAATCCCAACGGGTCAGAATATCTGCTTGCTCATTCAGCAGGCTACTACAGATTTGAAATGGATAAAGAATGGGGTCCAGATCAGACAATTCCTGAATTTCAATCATTTGAGACAGTGGGGCGTGGTCCGATATGGTTCTCAAAAAGATGCTGCCATTCTTCAGACAGTGCTGATAACTAAAAATCCCCTGGTCCAAATTTATTATGTGTCTCTGAAAGCTTTAACTGGAGAAACGAAATGCACACTTATGGAATAAGCTGAACCTTTGTTGTGATAAAACGGCTTCAGCTATTTGGCTTGAGAAGTTGAACTTCACTACAAAAGGCTGTGTTGAATCTGGGTAGAACAGGACAGGAGTGGAGGTGAAGGCCACATCATGATGATTCGCTGGATACGCCTCCTAGATCACAGTGGTCCACTGGAATGATGTCTTCTTCAGTACTGAGGTGGCAGAATCCATCACCATAGGCAAAAATCCAGGTACCAGATCTGTAGGCTGATGGAATAGCACAAAGGTGATCAGAAGATCCAGGTGAACACTCGGCAACCAGGAGGCACAGGACTGGAGAGAAGAGTGACAAAACATGAGATAACAAATGCTTGGAATTAGAAACACAGGACCCTGGGCTGGGGCTGCTGTCAGCACAACCACTGCCTAATGGATACTGATTCTTGACAAATGCTGGGGGTGGGGTGGGGGGCGGGGGCGGTGGAGCTTATGATTAATAATCAGTGATGATAAGAACAGAGAGTTCTCAGGCAAAGACTGTTTTTGGACTCTTGAGGACAAACTGTTTCAGGGAAGCAGCAAATAGGAATGGCTCCAATTCTCATACTCTGGGGGAGTAACTTATCTGTATTCAGATTCCTGGGCAGTGGTTGGTGGGGCAGAACAAAGTGTCTCCCAGGTGGTCTGAGAACTGGACTTAAGTTGATATACAAACCCCAAAGCAAAGGAGACACTGCTGTTCTTCCTTTTCCAATGCCTTTCACAAACTGTCTTATAACCTCGTATCAATACTTGTAGAACTTATCCTTAACTTTAATGCTTCCATCTTAAGCAGGAGACAGTAAGGTATACAGGGAATAAAACCCTTGCCCCCCTCTCTTATACCCTATGCAATATGGCTGTTTCTCTTCACATCTGAGGGGTCCCTAAAATCTTTTTAAAGTTAGAATTAAAAAATATTAAAACATGAAGTAAAGGAAGAGACATGGCCCATAATTAGTGACTTTTTCAATAATAATTAGGTTATCACACAGCAACTAAGCAAATATTTATTGACTGCTTATTTGGCGACAGCCTGGTCTCATTTAAATTTCTTCTTTCTACTAAAGCTTCACCTATGTAGTTAACATGTCTGGGCAAAAGTTCCCAAGACAAGGCCCTTGCTTTCAAGGAACTGTTACCTGTAAAGAGAACTAATGCAGTGCACACAAAAAAGTACTTTATAAGCTACTGTATATGAAGATAAAGAAAAGATACACACAAAAAAATAAAAAAAACTTTAAAAAGGTTAATTTCTGCCTAAGGTTAAGAGATTCATGGAGAACACAGCATCTGAGTTGGATATTGAGGAAATGGCAGTTTTGACAGATGAAGAAGCAGAGGAAGGTACTCCAGGATAGAGAAGAGAGCATGAACCAAAGTGCAGAGATGGTAAAGAAACAGGCGTTTTGGAAAATGGCAAGTACCGTAGTTCACTTTGGATGGAGCATCGCCAGAGTTTGCACTGAGGGTTTGGTGAAAACTCAGGTCTCCGAATTTCCAGTAACAGCGCTGGTGGCAGTGCTTGCTCAGTCATTGTCTCTTTCAAAACAAGGACAACACTCCTCAAATTTGAAAACAAAAACGTCCAGCTTCCGAGTTCCTGTCACACCCTGGTAGTTTCTTCCAGGTCCCAGATCCAGTTCTTGAAATTCTGGAAATCTGGAGCCCATGCGGTGATTACACTGAAAGACATCGGTTCCAGCGAGTGCAGAACGCTGTAGTGAAACCCTTTCAACCTCCTATTCTGGACAGTTCATGTTTTGTCACAGAATTTCAAGCTTTGAGTTCCAGTTGGTTTTCTCCTCCTTTCTCCTGAGGAAAGCATCGTATCACCACAGTCTCAAGATTCTTTTGAGGTACATCCAGATTTAATTACAAAAGAGCTAAAAGACCAACACATTTGTCTCCAAAACAGTCATTTCTCTGGAATTGAGATCATTTGTCTCTGCCCTCCAGGTAAAGGGAACAGTCAATTGATTTTTTCCAGACATTTATAAGAAATAGCAGAACGGGCTAACACCTAACAGACAAACACTTAGGTGTGTTTGCATTTGCTTACTTAGAGCTGTACCACGGTAAGCACCACTCCACAAAACGAAAATGTTTGAAATCCAAGTGTTCAAACATTTCTATAGTGTTTGCTGGACAATGGCCTGGAATCTGATAAAAAGCAGCTGACGATTAACAAAGAAGCAAAAACTGGCATTTTGGCCATCTTAGTAACACACTTGCAAGCAAAGAGAATACAAAGCAGGCGGGGAGGAAAGTTAAGGTTTGAAACACTTCCAAACTACTGACTTTGAGGTTCAGAAAAAGCTCTAACAAAACTTTCCAGAGAATGTCAGTTTCAATTAATAAAAACAAACATCTTCAGGAATTCCATGTGAGACAGCTTGCTAAAAACCCACCTGCACCATTAATTAGCTGGACTTGGCAGCACCATTTAAAAATAAGCCTGCTCACTACCAACCACACGGAGCTAAGAATATAAAACAAGAGCAAGTAACGGATGGCAACCATGGTCATGGAAAATAACCAGTGAAAGAGTCAGAAAGGTAGTCAGGCACCAGAAAATAAAAAGTTGTTGGGCCAAAGATTGAATAGGCTTCTTGACATTAGAGAACACATCCACTCCTAGTTTCAGCTGCTTTATACTGGGTGTTACTGTACCATAAGCATCAGCCGCCCTTCAGGCAACCCATAGTGAAAGGACTCAGAACAGAAGCCAAGCAGTGGAGTGTTGTTACCCCGAATATCACTATGCATAGAACAGCTCACATATCCCAGGGATTCAACAGGGGCTTCAGCTTGGTTGTGACGGGTCCCAAATGACATCTAAGCCTCAGTTTCCTCCTTGTGGCAAAGGAACTGTGGTTCTTAACTCTTCCGGGTCACAGCCCCCTCTGAAAACTTGCTGGCGATGGATTCTCATTTCCCTAAATTGCATATTCCCACTAACTTCTGCACACAATTTCAGCGAGTTTGAGGATCTCCATCTCCAATCCAATGTTTCCAGGTTCAATATCCAAGGACTGGGGATTTCTAAGTTTTCTTACAACTCCAAAAAAAAAAAAAAAAAAAAGCCAACCATAACGAACAATAATCATTCCTTTCATCCACCGACGCTTTATGGTTTACAAAGCGCTTTCAATCCCACAAACGTTGATAGAGGAGGAAACTGAGGCGCAGACAAATTACTGAGTGACTTGCCTAAGGTCACTCGGCCAGCTGGTGGCGAGGCCCGGAAGCAAACACAGCTCTTCCGACTCCGGAGCTCGCTTCTCCACCCCGGAGCTGCCGCCAGAGCTCCCGCCCCTCACTAAGGCGGCATAAGGAGGAAAAGGCAAAGTAGAAAGCCCACCACCAACCATCCCCCGGCTCCCTCCTGCCCCCCCAACTGGGTCCTTGCAGGCCCCGAAGGGTGGCGCCAGGCCTCCAGGCCGGCCCCGGCCACCCCAGCTTCCCCGGCCGCGCCAAATCCCGCCGCCGCCGCCTCCCCGGGAGCGGGGCGGAGCAGCTGCCCGCCGCCGCCAACCACCCGGACGACTCCTCGTCGAATCGCAAACGCATAGGCCGCCGCCCGAGTTCTGCGTACGAGAAGAAAGACGCGGCGCGAGCGCCAACGGCCACCGGGCGCGCGCCGCGGCGGCCGGGCCTGCGCCCCAAGAGCTGGATGCCAGAGCAGGAGAAAGAGCCGCCAACCGATCGCTCGATCGACCGCGCGCCCGCTCCTTCGCCCTACCAGACCGGGAAGGGGGGGAGGGCGCGCCAGGGCTTCTTTGAGTTAGGGGCCTGACTCCCCGGCGACGAGACAAGATGGCTCCTCCGGTCCGCGCTGCAGCTGCCGTCCCGGCTGCGTCGCTCGGCCCGCCCCCGGTACTGTTTCTTTAAATGGCGGAGAGGGTCAAGAAAGCAGGAAGAGAGGCCCGCGCACTCACGTGACAGGGGCGGGCCCGGCAACAAAATCCGGTCACGTGGAGACACGCTACCCACCAATCAGGAGGCGTCGCATCAGGGCGGGGGCGGGAGGAGCTGCGGCTCTGTGATTGGCGGGATGCGCCGCGGAGGCCTCGGGGACTTGGGGCGTCGGGGAGTGCGCGAGGCGGTCCGGGTTGTGTGCACTGGCGGAGACAAAGAGGTGGCGGTGGCGGCAGTGGCGGAGCAGCGTTAGACGCCGAATTTTGTAGTGCTGAGTCCTGTCACCATCTCATCTAGCGCGGCGCGAGGGCGGCTGGTCTCGCGGCGGCGGCGGCGGACGCGGAGGTGGCGGCAGCACATGGTTCCAAGAGCGCCCTGCGGTTATTGGGTTCCAATTCCGTGGGGAGGGACAAAGGCAGCTGTGAGCGCCGGGCAACGCCCGGTCGGGTGGTGCTCTCGCCACTGCCCTCGATCCGGGCCTTGAAAACTGGGACTAACTTGTCTCCGTGAGGAGGACACCACGGGACCGAGGCCCAGGGAGGGCCTGAGAGGCTGAGGCCGCTGTCTGAGGGAAAGGGGGAGGGGCGCGGTCCGCCTGAGTTGATTGGGTGGGTCAATTCTGTGGCGACGTAGTGGGCCACTGTGAGGTAATTTGACTCACTACCCTGAGGAAATTGGGGCGCACAGCAAGCTAGGTTTGATCTGGGCTTTGAAAACGGAAATCGGTCTTCAGCGCTTAGGAACTCTTTCAGTTGGTAGGTGGTGAAGCCGGAACTAACGCCATATGCACTTGAGCAACATCGTGATCGCCACTCTGGGGCTTATTTAAGGATCCTGGGATCATTGATGGCGAAGACATGCGTGGCTATCCAGTTTTATGACTGAAGTTGCTAGACTTCCGGATTGGTAAGTTTCCGGATTGGTGAATCTCCTCATAGGAAATTTAGAGAAACAACAACGAACAACTCGGAAGAACGTGAAGATGGAGCAGTAATTAAATCGCCAAGTCCAGTATCAGCTACTCTAGGACGAACCACGTTCCACTCAGTGAATTATCGCAAATTCATGCTAATGTTCCTTAAGACTACAGATTTATGACGTAGTTTATTCCAAAGTATTACATCGTAGTCATTGAGAGGATAAAAAAATTTAAGGAAGAAATCAGTTTTTGTTTTAGACATCTTTTCGAATATATTTTAGGTGGATAACTAGATAATTTTGTTAACTGAGGAGCACAGATTTACCAACTCTTTACTGGAAGGAGTCCTGAAAAATCTATTCCATTGTAAGCTTGTATTTCCCAATTAGTGGTTAAAGAACTGGAGAGACATCACCGCACTCATGGCTTTCACGAATTACAGCAGTCTGAATCGAGCTCAGCTAACCTTTGAATATCTACACACAAATTCGTAAGTATTCTATAGGTGCCTCTGAGGTCACTGATAACTCATTGCTCGATATTCATATGGAAGTCTTTTTCCCAGGAAGTCTCGCATTTTTACTTTTTGGGATGTGTCACTGGAGGAGTCTTGAGCTCTGTATGGAAGAACTGAGATCAGTGAAATGTTTGTTGCTAATCCAGAAGAATATGATCTTCCTTTACTGGATCAAAATTTATTTGATAGAAGGCAAACTAATTCCTTGGAGTCTGTGTATTGAGTTTCATTCAAGTGTTTGATAGGAATCCAACAAGTACTCTTCTTGGATCGCCAAAAATTGGACTATTCTATTCAACTTCTTGTCTTTGGTGTCAACAGCCAATACAGTTGGGTAATAACAAGTCTTTTTTTTTTCTAAGAAGGAAAAAAGAATGAAGACATTTAAATAACAACTTGTGAGAAGAAGTTAGTTTTCCCCCTAGAAAACAGTTTGCTTTATTTTTCTGGGAAATTTGTCCTCATCCAATATAGTTTTTAATATTAAGCAGGAAGTGATAACTTGATTAAATCCAGGATTTAAATAGCCTTTCCACCAAAGTTTCACAAATCATTAAATGAATGCTGTGTCCATAGTTCTTTGAGTTTGTGAAGAGATTGCCATCACTCCACTGATCTGGACTATTTCAAGGTTAATCCTTACTCCCACTTTCTTGGAGTTGATGCAATGAGGGCATCCTTGTTTAGTCTTTTAGTGCATTGATTTGGCATTTTTGAGATGAAGGTAAGTTTCTCATTTCAGTACTGGAGAAGTGGTGAGCAGCTTAATGAATGGTCCAGAGATCAGAAGAACCACCTTCAGGATTGAGAATATAGACTCTAGTTTTCAAGTAATAGTACAGTAACTTTAGTTGTCAAGTAATAGTACAATAATACAACAACCGTTTACAAAAAAGAACCACATACTTGTGATAATGTCTGTAATTTTTGGTTTTGCTGTTTTAACTATGAAGGAAATAAAATTTTTCTGAGTAGTGAATTGCCAAATGAGAGCCTGGTTTTGTTTAGGAAGGTTCTTACTGAGCTAGAGTATTAGAGTAGGGATTGTAGAGGTCACCTAGGTGTAGTTTCATGTTGCAGCCTGATGAATCTGAAATCCAACTAGATAAGGCCTCTGATCAAAAGTTATACCCATCTTGCTTGTAGCATAGCCATGAGCAGAACCTTTAGTATCCTTGTTTGTATTTGAGCTGCCACATTAAGAACAAGCAGTTGAAGGCCACTTAGATGTTCACAGGTTGTGTTTGATAAGTTGAGTTCTGAGTTTTGGGGTGAGGGGCAAATTGGGAATGACAGACTATGTGATGATCTTGGAAGACCATTGAAGGAGACTTTTGATGCTGGGTTCTTGTTTTAGCTTACCCAAAGATTGTACTTGATAATAAAATGATAGTGAAAAGTGAAAGTGTTAATGGTTTGTAGCCTACCGGGCTCTTCTGTCCGTGGAATTCTCCAGGCAAGAATACTGGAGTGGGTAGTAGCCATTCCCTTTCTGGGGATGTTCCTAACCCAGGGGTGGAACCTGGGTCTCCTGCATTGCAGGCAGATTCTTCACCATCTCTGAGCCATACCATCTGAGCTACCAGGGACTGTGGCTTCTGCCAGTCACATTTAAACATGGTAAAAAATCATCTTTTTAGCAATCCTACTAGAGTAAGGATTATTCCTGTTTTGCATTTGAGAGGACTGAAGTTCAAAGATTGTTACATGCCAGAGGTTACACAGCTTCAAGGCACCAAGGCACTGCTTCAAAGCGGTAAGATTTATCTGGCCACATAATTAGTGCTTTTAACCATTAGGCAACACCAGCTATAGTCAGTTTTACCTTTAAAGGGTTGTTTCCTTGTATATATGCCAGAAGGTTTACTTTCCATTTTGAAAGTCTTCAATCTTGGATTGGGTTTCCCTTGTGGCTTAGCTGGTAATGAATCCGCCTTCAATTTGGGGAGACCTGGGTTTGATCCCTGGGTTGTGAAGATCCCCTGGAGAAGAGAAAGGCTACCCCCTCCCTACCCACTCCAGTATTCTGGCTAGGAGATAAATTTTAGTTTATCTCAGTGAACCTCTTAAATTGAGAATTCTGGGGTATTTCATTTCTGTTGCTATTTTATGGCTTATTGAAAATAGAACAGAGCAAAGGGAAAGAATTGAACCTCAGTTAAGTCTCTTGTTTGAAATTGGAGAATTTTCTGGGAATTTGACTTACTGTGTTGAACTGGAACCACTTGCTTGCATAAATGTTTTTGAGAGTTGGATGTATCATTTTGGAAGTGCTGGAATTTATTATCTGGATCAGACCTTAGAAGTTGTTTGCTTTTGAATGTATCCAGTTCTACCAGAAGAAAATATGAAGCCCAGAACACCTAGATAAGTTTTTGGTTTGTAACCAGTTTCAAGACCTTTATTGTGACCTGACTAGAAGTTCATTTCTAGAGGAAACATTTTAAAATTTTCAGAAAATGTGACTTGTTAATGGTAGTGCTGGTAGATGTGTCCACTGGGTTAAGTGGTATGGTGTTAACCTTCAGAGAAGGGAGGGTTTTCCTTCTCCCTTTTTATAATTAAAAAAACACAAGACCATTTTAGGGTGTGTGATATCTATAAATTGCCATGGTGTATATTGTGAAAGAAATGACTCCTTAGCACCCATTTAGCAGAATCCAGGATAGAAGGGTGGAAATCAGCGTGATGCAGTAAAAACAGCATGGGCTTGGGAGCCAGCCAGGCTTCTGTCTGCTTCCTGGCTGTGCTCTTGGGTAGGTCTACTTATCTGAGCCTCAGTTTCATCATTTGCAAAACAGGACTAATCTGACAATGTTTATGAGGATTGTATACAATAATGTTTATAAGATAATTAGATTGCACATAGTTCATAGTAAATATCAAATAGATAGTGACAGTTATTTGTTCTAGTTATAATACTAGGTCACATAAACCAAAAGTTGGTCAGTGTGATAGCAGCTTGATGTTTGCTAGGCAGATTAATTTTTAATAAATTCTGGAGCATCTGTTGAAGATAATAAACACCTGCTTGGAATTGTTTTGGTATTGTTCTACATTAACTTGATTATTATATCAGCATTAGGATTTGAGGCAGGTCTGGGAAATTCTAACATGGAAGTCTTAGGTGAATTTCTTTTAACTGCAAATTGGTGATACGAGATGATTGAAATTAGGATTTTTGAATAAAAATAGCTTATGCTTTTACTGCTGTTTGGTGTGGTGGGTTTTGTGACTGCTGCTGAAAAGTCCACGAGCAGTCTAGGTGCCAGATTCAAGATGGAGTAATAGTGGTACCTTCTTCCTTTGGCAGAAGGTACATATCTTAAGTCATTCTGTTTGCAGTATTGCTAAGTGGTTGGATTGAGCAGGGTGCTTATGTATAAGATGCCTGCTGTGTATGTCTACTGTCGGCATGTTTAAAAGCTTATTGTCTCGGCCATTTGATATCTTAGAGTTGTTTTATTGATATCGGAAGTGAAGGTAGAGGAAGCTTTCAACTTTACATTTCTTGTGATTTATAATCCTGTTGAACTGTGGGTTCACACTAAATATATTAAAGCCTTTGAATGTAAAATGGTTGCCCTGGAATTTTTCAGCTTTATTTTCTAGCAGTTAAGGCAATTAACTCTGGACTGCATATCTAAGAACTCAGTAGAACCTATCACTGTGTGATGGGGTTATAAATATTCTATTGCTTTAAATTCAGACTGAATATAAATAGACCGTTTTCCTTACATAATGAGTAGATTTACACTTGAATTTGTCATTGGAAATGCTGAGATGCAAAGCTATTTTGATTGTGGCACAATTGGTATAAAAGCCACAATCAGTTGAGAGTGAGAGTTCGTTAAAAATCTTTGTCTTTTTCCAGATGGTTGATCTTTCTTGGATTACATGTAAAGAATCTTTAGGTCTGCGAAGAAAAGGATTTCTTTTGATCCTTATATAAATAACTCTAAACTGCTCGCTAGCAATGAGTGCATCTCTTTGAATATTATTTGAAAAAAAGGGAAGGTCTTTTATAGTTGTTATTTTTTTTTGTTATGATTTGAGAGATATTTTGAACTTTAGCACTTATTAGTAGGATCAGTTGGAGGTTTGGAGAAGATTCTGAGTGTCTCTGACCTTAGCAACAGTTGTCGCAAAAGGCCCCTTTTATGATGTGTCAGTGTCCATCATAAAAGCACCCCTTAGCTACACTTAAGACTCTTCCCTGGTGGTTCAGACGGTAAAGCCTCTGTCTACAATGTGAGAGACCTGGGTTCGATCCCTGGGTTGGGAAGATTCCCTGGAGAAGGAAATGGCAACCCACTCCAGTCCTCTTGCCTTGAAAACCCCATGGACGGAGGAGCTTGGTGCAGGCTACTGTCCATGGGGTCGCAAAGAGTTGGGCACGACTGAGTGACTTCACTTCGCTTCACTTAGCTACATTTAAAGATACATTGAAATCCGTTTTGTGGAACAGCATTGATACTGTATGGAACAACAAAGACATTTGGAATGTTTTTAGATTCTAAATATACAAAGCAGTTTTCTAATTGTGTAGAAAACAGTGAAAACTTAGCCAGAAGTGCTTTGTCCTTTCCTTTTTGAGATCTTACTGGATTCTGAATGCCTTTAATTTTCATGCGAAGTGCCAAAAAATAGGTTTTGTGAGAAGTCATTGCTATATCTGTTTTTTTTTAAATTTCTTTGCCTGGATGGCAGAGGTATCAGAATTAGTTTTCCAGATTATTCATATTCACCAGTGTCACTACCATAGGCCAGATACTTCATTCTTCCTTTATTTCTACACACAAATTGTAGTTTCAGATTGTATTCTCATGTCCTCCACCCCTGCCCTAGGAGCTTATTTCTGAGATTGCTTGAATTCAAGGAAATGAGAAGTATTGCAGTGGAATTTGTTATTTTACATTTTAACCTTCAGAAATTTTTTAAATGTATAGAAAACTAATTCACTTCACAAGTTATACTTAGTCACTACAAAGACAGGAAGATGATTGGTTGAAAGCTTTAGAGCAAATACTAGTTTTTACTTTTAACTTGTATTACTTTCAGCAAATCAGTTTATTTAATCTTCCCACTCATTTCTCGCAATTTAATACATGGAGTAATATGCAGAAAAGTTTTTGTTTCTTCAGTAGATAATTTGAAGAATTTAGGGTGATAATTTTGGAGACAAAATTTTTTGAATAATTAAAGATATGGATGTTTTATGCAGGTTTTTTCCTTGCTAAAATTTTTTTATTTCATGTAAAATAATTAAGAATTAGATTTAGAGGAATTTGAGGTCTTTTCAGGGAAATTGGAGATTAAATTTCTACTTTTTTGTTAAAGCATGGTTCTTCATTTGGATCAGCAACAGATATATTCACTGTTCTCATGGGAAAAAGTTCTTCCTAAAATTCCAAGGACTAGTAGTTTTAATTTAAAAAATTGCATTTATAAAAATTTGAAGATTTATTTGAGGAAAAAACTGTTCCTGGACAGTTGAGTTTTGGGTATTTATTTTATAAACTAGTGTTTTACAATTTGTTTTGAACAATACAGTAAGTACTCACAAATCCTAGATGCTGGCTATTTAATATTGGTATATTCTAAATATATATAGAAATTTTCACTTTATTGACTGAAACTTTGTATACAAAAAAATTAACTGGAATAATATGTTCTTTTTTACATTATGATAGTAATATATTATGTGGATTAATGCTTACAAAATAAGAGTTTCATTATTTCCCTGGTAGTCCAGGGGTTAAGACTGCTCTTCCATTGAAGAGGGCACGGGTTTGATCCTTGTCAGGGAACTAAGATCCATGTTTGCACCACAGGGCCAGAAAAAAAAAATTCTAGGTGGTTCTAGGTTAATGCATCTAGTTTTATATCTAATGAGGACTATTATGGGAAATAGCACAAATTAAAGGTGTAAGTAGAGGAAAACATGCATAAATACCATCTTTATTGTGCTCTGAATATGGTAATTGGGAATTTATCCTACCTAAATTTTGAGCAGCCTCCTAGAGGAGAAGATGACCATTGGCTATCCTTCTGGAAGGGACTGACTTGAGCAAGGATCCTAGGAGACCACACCAAACCTTTTTCTTCTTAGGAAGGGGTTGTTCAAGAGTATTATGGATTCCTTTATGTGGAGAAAGTTTTGGTTTTGGCCAAAATCAGGGCGCATCAAAAACTAGATTATTTTCTCCTTTCTCCTCACCTTCAAGTGGAGCATTTTTGCATATACATTGCACAAGACTGAATGGTTTTTCACCAGTAAATCATCACAAAAGGTATTGGTAAAGCTAAATGGTAATGAGTTCTCCATTGAGTGTTCTTAGAGATACGCAGAAACTGACAGCCGGTAAAGGCAATGATAAATAAAATATAGATATTTTTCCAGGTAGAATATGAATAGTGAAAAACATTGCTTTAGCACCAGTACATCTGAGCTCTAGAAAGACTTGAATTGTGGAGAAGTTTAAAACTTGAATAGTGTAAATTGATGCAAGTAGCAATTTTAGTTTTTTCTCCAAAAAACCGTTTAAATATTTTATAACCGTAACATTTTATTAGGAACTATAGCTTACTTCATAATTTCTTTTGCTGATTCTTAATATTTATCATTTCAGAACCACTCATGAATTCTTGTTTGGTGCTCTTGCTGAACTAGTTGATAATGCAAGGTATGTAGTCTTCAGGTGTGCAGTCTGTTCTTGAAAACTTTTTGGGTTTTTTTGATCTCTGAAGACTTGGGAGGAAGGCAGTTCTTTTGCATATGTGACTCACTCCTAGGAGGCATCTTACCCAAAAAAGCACTTTAAATAGCACATTGGTTGATAATCCATTCATTTCTATGTTGCAGACTAAAAATAGTGAACTTACAACCTCCAAAGCTACCTTCCCTGTGTATTAGAACAAGATGATTGTTGTGAAACATGGGGAATTAAGATAAAAACTTAGGGATCTAATTACTAGGACAAACTGTGTTTTAATTTGCGCTACCAGGACAATAAACCATCTAATGTCTTTAAAATTCTTTCAGAGTTCTGTGTCTTCCCAAAATGTCCAGTCAGCCCTCTGTATCTGCAGGTTCTGCATCTGTGGATTCAAGGAACCACAGATTGAAAGTATTGGAAAAGTTCCAGAAGGTTCCAAAGGCAAAACTTGAGTTTGCTGTTTGCTTGCAACTATTTACATAGCATTTACATAGTGTTAGTTATCATAAGTAACATAGAGATGATTTGGAGTAAACAGGAGGATGTGCATAGATTATATGCAAGTACTACACAATTTTATAGAAGGCAGTTGAGCATCTGCAGATATTGTGGTCCTTGGTGGTCTTAAAACCAGTCCCCTGCGGATACTAAGGAGTGAGGGTATTTTGTTGTCAGATGAGACTAGTTGATCAGAGCATCTTCCATTGTTAACAACTGTGCTTGGAAGAAATCCTTCTTCAGCACAGTGTTATAATGAGTTCTTAGTGATACAAGCCTCTAAATGTTACTGTGCAAGACTGAGAAGAAGTTTGGGTTGGTTCAGGGATAGTGAAGTCCCTAATCAAAAACCTGCCTGTAATTATATCACAGATTTCTGAATGCAAATGTAAAATTCAGACATGGTGTTTATTGACCGATAATGACTAATGAAGAAGAAGATAAGAGTTGACAAAAGTGCTTCCTAAGTAGATCTCCAGTTAATGACATAATGGTGATTGTGTCTACCTGTGTCTATACTGTAGATCTATACCGTTATACCTTTATTGTTATTATTTACTAGTTAACAACTTGTTTAACCTGAAAAGTCCCATTTTCAGTGTTTTTCAATTGTTTCAATCCTGGTTGACTCATAATTTTTATATTTAAAAATGTTGTAGCTTGATGGAACTGTGTTTGAATTTGCCACTTGTTTAGTGATACTACAGTGGGTTTTGGCAGGCTGCTTTTTTATATATTATATGGTGAACTGGAGATTGCCTGGGAGTGTATGTTCCTGCTCATACACATACTTTGCCAATCTCTTCTATTTTTGAAATGTTTTTTTATGTTTTGGGGAATAAGTACCTGTAGAGTTGTATGGATTTGAGTGGATTTTGCATTTAAAAGCAGTGAAACTCAGCGCCTCATTTTCTTTGCCTGCAGTTGGCAGAATTGGGCTAGATGACTTTCAAGCCTTTATGGAAGACTTCACTGATGACTGAGCCTTCATTTCAGCTGATGACTGGAGCCTAATGGGGTGCCCCAAACTTCTTTCAGGTTTAGGGAGGATAAAATTATGGGCTCATGAGTCAGTGTACTGACTGTAGTGTGTATACTATAAGACCTGATTTTCTTAGGCTTTGTGGCAGAGTATTATTTTCCTTTTTTTCTCAGATCTTGGTGAGGAAGAACAGTGGATGAGATATTGGAACATTGTTTATGATTGCAGTCAAACGAGTGATTGGAGTCAATTAGTGTCTAAAGGAATGTTCTTATTTATCCTCTAGCTGTTTTCACTGTGAAATTTTTATTTAAAAAAGTGTATGCAGACCCTGTGTATCTTGTGGTGGTTTTAAATAATTCGAAGCTCCAGAGGTGTTTCACAGACATATAAGGAAAAGTGTGTTACCAAATGTAAAAGTATATCTTTAATGTATATAGAATTTCTTTTATGATTTCCTGAAAATAGATTCAAAATAGTATGTATCCCACTCAATACTGTGCATCTTGATGGTTATACTTCATATTCTCATTTGAATATTGATTTTTTTCCCAACTTTGCAGAGATGCTGATGCCACAAGAATTGATATTTATGCAGGTAAGACAGATACCAGTCTTCTTCCTCATGCCCAGTTCCCAGAAGAATTTACTGTCGTGCCTAAAAATAAATGAGTGGGAGATAACTGGTTTCTGGAGTCTGGGTAGACAACCTGATTACTCCAGGTATTAGGCAGAACGGGGTAGCCCTGATGAGGTGTGAAATAGAAATCAAGAATATCGATACTAAGGGAACTACTACGAGGTGCCCAGATCTATCAGTCAGTTCAGTTCAGTTGCTCAGTCATGTCTGACTCTTTGCAACCCCATGGACTGCAGCACACCAGGCCTCCCTTTCCATCACCAGCTCCTGGAGTTTACTCAAACTCATGTCCATTGAGTTGGTGATGACATCCAGCCATCTTATGCTTTGTCTCCCCCTTCTCCTCCCACCTTCAGTCTTTCCCAGCATCAGGGTCTTTTCAAATGAATCAGCTCTTCACATCAGGTGGCCAAAGTATTGGAGTTTCAGCTTTGTCATCAGTCCTTCCAATGAATATTCAGGACTGATTTCCTTTAGGATGGACTGGTTGGATCTCTTTGCAGTCGAAGGGACTCTCAAGAGTCTTCTCCAACACTACAGTTCAAAAGCATCAGTTCTTCGACGCTCAGCTTCCTTTACAGTCCAGCTCTCACATCCATACATGACTACTGGAAAAACCATAGTTTTGACTAGATGGACCTTTGTTGGTAAAGTAATGTCTCTGCTTTATGCTGTCTAGGTTGGTCATAACTTTTCTTCTAAGGAGCAAGCGTCTTTTAATTTCACGGCTGCAGTCACCCATCTGCAGTGATTTTGGAGCCCCCCAAAATAAAGTCTCTCATTGTTTCCACTGTTTCCCCATCTATTTCCCATGAAGTGATGGGACTGGATGCCATCCATGATCTTAGTTTTCTGAATGTTGAGTTTTAAGCCAACTTTTTCACTCTACTCTTTCACTTTTATCAAGAGGCTCTTTAGTTCTTCACTTTCTGCATAAGTGTGGTGTCATCTGCATATCTGAGGTTATTGATATTTCTCCCAGCAATCTTGATTCCAGCTTGTGCTTCACTGAGTCCAGCGTTTCTCATGATATACTCTGCATATAAGTTAAATAAGCAGGGTGACAGTATACAGCCTTGACCTACTCCTTTTCTGATTTGGAACCAGTCTGTTGTTCCATGTCCAATTCTAACTGTTATTTCTTGACCTGCATACAGATTTCTGAAGAGGTAGGTCAGGTGGTCTGGTATTCCCATCTCTTGTAGAATTTTCCAGTTTGTTGTGATCCACACAGTCAAAGACTTTGGCATAGTCAATAAAGCAGATGTTTTTCTGGAACTCTCTTGCTCTTTCTATGATCCAGATATTGGCAATTTGATCTCTGGTTCCTCTGCCTTTTCTAAATCCAGCTTGAACATCTGGAAGTTCACGGTTCATGCACTGTTGAAGCGTGGCTTGGAGAGTTTTAAACTTAACTTTACTAGCATGTGAGATGCGTGCAATTGTGTGGTAGTTTGAGCATTCTTTGGCATTGCCTTTCTTTGGGATTGGAATGAAAACTGACCTTTTCCAGTCCTGTGGCCACTGCTGAGTTTTCCAGATTTGCTGTCATATTGAGTGCAGTACTTTCACAGCATCATCTTTCAGGATTTCAGAATTCCATCACCTCCACTAGCTTTGTTCGTAGTGATGCTTCCTAAGGCCCTCTTGGCTTCACATTCTAGGATGTCTGGCTCTAGGTGAGTGATCACACCATTGTGGTTATCTGGGTCTTGAAGATCTTTTTTGTATAGTTTTTCTGTGTATTCTTGCCACCTCTTCTTAATATCTTCTGCATCTGTTAGGTCCATACCATTTCTGTCCTTTATTGTGCCCATCTTTGCATGAAATGTTCCCGTGGTATCTCTAATTTTCTCGAAGAGATCTCTAGTCTTTCCCATTCTACTGTTTTCTATTTCTTTGCATGGATTACTGAGGAAGGCTTTCTTACCTCTCTTCGCTATTCTTTGGAACTCTGCATTCAAATGGGTAGATCTTTCCTTTTCTACTTTGCTTTTTGCTTCTCTTCTTTTCATAGCTATTTATAAGGCCTCCTCAGACAACCATTTTGCCTTTTTGCATTTCTGTTTCTTGGGGATGGTCTTGATCCCTGCCTTGTGTACAATGTCACGAACCTCCACCCATAGTTCTTGAGGCACTCTGTCTGTCAGATCTAATCCCTTGAGTCTATTTCTCACTGTATAATCATAAGGGATTTGATTTAGGTCCTACATGAGTGGCCTAGTGGTTTTCCCTACTTTCTTCAATTTAAGTCTGAATTTGGCAATAAGGAGTTCATGACCTGAACCATAGTCAGCTCCTCACCTTGTTTTTGCTGACTGTATAGAGCTTTTCCAGATCTGTGTATCTATTTAAAGAAAGCCAGTAGGAGATTACTTGGGTTGATGCGGAGTGAAATGAGCAAGTACCACTGATTTTCTTGATTGGAGTTAGCAGGTGGCCAGGGGTTGTGGAGTTGGTGGTTTCTGCAGCCAAAGAAAGATCTTGTTGAAGGCCATCTTAGCCCTCTGCAATCTTGGTGAGGACAAATCCCAACTTGAAGAGCTGCTGGTGTCAGTTGTACAAAACAGTTGTGTAACTGGATTGGCACTGAGATTTGCAGAGATGTTCTCGGCAGAGGAGTCAAGTAGGAAATCGGGCTGCTTTGCTTAGAATTTAAAAATACTGACAACGTCTATTGGTTTCGCCTGATTGGCTCTGCTCTTTGGCAGTGAGGTCCTTTCTTTGTTACGGAGTGTGTACAGCAGTGACAGGAATCTCAGTCATGTCATTGCCCTACCCCCCTTTTAATAAACAGCTTGCTTTCTGCCTGTTCAGTGTTCTTACCAGCACATTTTTTCTCATTTGAGTGCTAGAAATTTGGAAGTGGAACAGAGAAAGATGGCTTTTAAATCCAATTTGGCTGGCATTGCCTCACTTTTGAAAAACTTGAGTTTTTATGGGAATATATGGTTATCATATAATCCCTCTTTCACTTTACGGACCCATTTTGATCAATGGGAATTAGCCCTCAATAGAAAGTAATTCTTAGAACTTCCAGGGTCATATAATTGTAAAGAATATTCCCTGATACGATTTCCTTCTGCCTGATACACTTTGGAGCAAAGAAAATACTCAGAACAGTTAAAAATCAGCTATCCTGCTTAAGGTCTAAAAACCTCTATTCAAAAGGCTCTGCCAAGTGGTGAAAATAAGACTTCTTTTCTTTTTAGAAAAGAATAACAGGAGAATGGGTCACAGCATAAGAAAGTTAGAAGATGGTTTTTAATAACCCTTAGGCCAGATGTATCATTCCTGCACCACAGCAGGTCTTCCACCCCAGAGTGCTTCAGTGAGGAGCAGGAACTACCTCCTCTGGAAGAAGTCAAAGCTCTTTAAATCATCACACAGATGGCAAAGCAGAGAATAGGCCTCCACTGCAAGTGATGTGGAAGGGAAAAAATCATCCTATTTTGGAAGAATCCCTGACCAGGGATTGAACCTAGGGTCACAGCGTGAGAGCGAGGAATCCTAGTCACTGCATAGCCAGGGAATTCATGGAAAAGCTTTTTAAAAGAGATCATCTCTGCTCCTGTTTACCGCCTTTCACCTTTCAGTTCAGTCTTTAAGTCGTTTACCACCTTCGGTGGGTGGATTTCAGCAAAGAAATGCAGTACTTTCACTTGGAATGCAACAGAGCAGTTGGATTTTAATTTAAATGAAAACGGCCCAGTGTACTTTTATTGTGTGCTCAGTGTTAACTGTTGTGCTTTGGGAGGACTTTGGGAGGAGTCCAGAGAGGATGAGGTGGGGCCTTTGCTAAATTGCCATTAGAGAATTCAGTTGTTAATGGGAGACAGTTAGCACTCCACAGATGATTAGGGAACAATCAGTTGATCTTGAGGGAACTGTCAAGGTAGTTAAGGATTAAATGGTATGGTAAGCACTAAGCACTCTAGCATTTTAGGAAAAGACTTAATTTACTCAAAGTACCTTAAGATTGGGAATCTTGACTGAGGTGCCCCAACTTCACACTCTTAAACCTCAGTGTTATATTCACACATTCAATAGAAATAAAAGCTACCTCATTTTACAAGTAGGATAATAGAATTTGTTGTTGTTCAGTTGCTCAGTTGTGTCTGACTCTTTGTGACCCCCTGGACTGCAGCAGGCCAGGCCTCCCTGTCCATCACCAACTCCCGGAGCTTGCTCAAACTCATGTGCATCAAGTTGCTGATGCCATCCCATCATCTCATCCTCAGTCATCCCCTTCTCCTCTTGCCTTCAGTCTTTCCTAGCATCAGGGTCTTTTCTAAGGAGTCGGTTCTTCGCATCAAGTGACCAAAGTATTGGAGCTTCAGTTTCAGCATCCAGTCCTTCCAATGAATATTCAGGACTGATTTCCTGTAGGATTGACTGGTTTGATCTTGCAGTCCAGGGGACTCTCAAGAGTCTTCTCCAACACGACAGTTCAAAAGCATCAGTTGTTGGCACTCAGCCTTCTTGATGGTCCAACTCTCACATTGACTTCTGGGAAAACCATAGCTTTCACTCTACGGACCTATGTCACTAAAGTAATGTCTCTGCTTTTTAATATGCTTTCTAGGTTTGTCATAGTTTTACAAAGAGCAAGTGTCTTTTAATTTGATGGCTATAGTCACCATCTGCAGTGATTTTGGAGCCCAAGAAAATAAAGTCTGTCCCTGTTTCCATTGTTTCTCCATCTATTTGCCATGAAGTGATAGGACTGCAATGCCATGATCTTCGTTGTTTTTTATTTTAATGCTGAGTTTTAAGCCAGCTTTTTCACTCTGCTCTTTCATGTTCATCAAGAGGCTCTTTAGTTTAGTCTATAAAGGACAGAAACTGTATAGAGGATAATAGAATTACAATATACTATGAAGTTTTTGTTGTTAAAATATCAGGGAAAGTATTTTCCTCTCTCCCTTTCTGAAAGTAGCTTGATCCTGAACTTAGAAATCTTCCCAAACATCAAATGCAGTTTGAATTTGCCACAAATTCACATTATAGCTTAAAGAAGGGTGAGAAAGAAACCAGACTCTGGTACCCAACGCATTCCTGTTAGATGGGGCCAGACTAGAACACGCCTGTCAGACTGTTTTTATTGACTTTTTGGACTTCCTTCGATAGGGACTGCTGTGCCTCAAAGAAAGATTCCTTTTGTGATGCCAGGTCAGTGGTTAGTAAATGGAAACTTAAGAGCAAATGCAGCTGAAGTGAATACTGTTCAAACAGATTGCAGAGTATGATGAAGAACTTGACGGTCGTTCTTTTATAGCCTCTGCTGAGGACAGCGTTATCTTGTCACCTCTGATGGTTGACTGAAAGCTCCATTTTATGTCTCCTCCAGCTTCTTCCTGTTCTCCTCAGTGGGAGCTGGAGGGAGGAATGTTGAAGTAATTGGGAGGAGCCAGACTTGGTCATATAGGGGAAGCTTAGATGGGCAGCCTCCCACATGGTTCTGTGATCGTCCTAAGCTGCCCCCAGGGCCTGAGGCACAACTGCACAGAAGGCAGTTTGGCTCTGTCATCCTCCAGGATGTATGCTGAGAGGGGGGAGCAGACAGTCCCCAGCTGCCCAGACCCCCTCCTCTGTCCAGAACTCCCACCAGCTTCATAAAATCCTTTCCTCGAGGCTTCGGATGTCATTCAGTTGATTGATTAAAGTGAGTAGATGGTGTGAGGAGTGCACGTCCTAACTGCTGGAATGTCTGGGGGCTTTGCTGCAGGCAGGGGTGCCTCTAGTTCTTGCTGACTCTAGCTCTGCTTCACCAAGAGTGGCCCAGTCGTGGACAGTGTTGGCATCGCCTGGGAGCAGTTTAGAAATGCAAATGGAGACCTCAGGCCCTCCAGGGTGGAGCCCAGAATTTGTTGTAACAAGCTCTTCAGGTGATTCTTAAACGCACACTGCTTTTGCTCGAGCTGGCCCTCTTCTCTGTCTTCTTCTGCTTAAACTCTCCTCCTTAACCATGTGCTGCAAGGGATAGTGTCCGCTGGACTGGAGGCTCCCTGTAGGCAGTGGTCATAGTGGCATTGTTCTCGGCTATTCCTTCATTACAGGGCCAAGCACAGCAAATAAATGAGTGATTGTGAAGCATCGTGAAGATGCCGTGCTGCCTGCCCTTTTTTTTTTCTACGAAGCTGAAGGAGTTACTGCTGTGTCAGCTGGTCTGTCTTGGCTGCATATGACCGTGGACCTGAACACTGCTAGACGCTTACAGGCTGTGGGTCGTTTATATGGCCAGGAGGACCCTCCATAGGTGTGTGTCTTAAACGGTATGAAAAAGATTTAAAATGAAGTCTTTGAGCAAGAAAGGGATCTCAGACCCAGTGTTAAGAGATGACTGTGTGTTAAAACAGCTTGTGAGTCCTATTCTACCAAACGCAAGGGCCTGGAAGCAACTTCCTAGGTGTGTTCAAGAAATACCAGTAATCCTTGGAGATTTTTCAGATGCACTTGGCTTGAACCACTTTCTAGCTCCCAAAGCAGAGTCTTCATGTGCATCTTAGGCTAAATCATCCAGCAAATGGCTCTTGGCTACATTTAGAACACTTGCTGTACCATGCTCTGTCCCTGACCCAGCTGAGTCTCCATCTGACACTTTGCTTCCTCCAGAAGAAAACTTTGGAGACTTTTGTCCCTTTTCTGCACTTGCTTCTGCTTACTAGATCTCATTTGGATTCTCCAGACTGATAAAAGGCTCTGCCACAAGGAGGAATTTTCTTATCTACCAGTCAGGCTTCCAGGAAGGTCCTTATGCTTGAACTATCAAGAAGCATTTGTTAATGTTTTAGCAAAGTTCAGCCATGAAATTAAAAGATGCTTGCTCCTTGGAAGAAAAGTTGTGACCAACCTAGACAGCATGTTAAAAAGCAGAGACATTACTTTGCCAAGAAATTC
Organism: Ovis aries; assembly: GCF_016772045.2. NCBI lineage: Eukaryota > Metazoa > Chordata > Mammalia > Artiodactyla > Bovidae > Ovis > Ovis aries. The sequence goes on along the minus strand of NC_056070.1, from coordinate 69,764,776 downwards.
AAAGCTAGTCTAGCCAGAGCTATGCTTTCTCCAGTAGTCACGTATAGATGTGAGAGCTGGACTATAAAGAAAGCTGAGTGCCGAAGAATTGATGCTTTTGAGCTGTGGTGTTGGAGAAGACTCTTGAGACTCCCTTGTACTGCAAGGAGATCAAACCAGTCAATCCTAAAGGAAATCAGTCCTAAATATTCATTGGAAGGACTGATGCTGAAGCTAAAGCTCCAATACTTTGGCCACCTGAAGTGAAGAACTGACTCATTTGAAAAGACCCTGATGCTGGGAAAGATTGAAGGCGGGAGGAGAAGGGGATGACAGAGGATGAGATAGTTGGATGGCATCACTGACTTGATGGACATGAGTTTGAGTAAGCTCCTGGAGTTGGTGATGGACAGGGAAGCCTGGCATGCTGCAGTCCATGGGGTTACAAAGAGTTGGACACGACTAAGTGACTGAACTGAACTGGAAGTTCAGCTTGCTGAACAGCAAGTGATACTTGAAAATCTCTGTGGCTTGTTGTACTTTTGAAATAGCATTTCAAATTACATTAACCCATTTAAGAGGCAATTATAATTTACTTGAATCTTTAGCCTGAGGGGAGGACAGAGAGCATTTTAGACTGAGATTCCCTTGCTTAGGTAGTTGTATAAAGTTGGTAAACTGTAGCTTGGTGGAGACAGAAATGTCCGCAGTTAGGAACTAGACTCCAAAGCCGGTTTGGACTTATCCCTGTAGCGCCGTAAACTGGCCTTCCTCCTTTTAGTGCACATGGTCTCCTGATTCCAAGACCTGCACTGTTCCTCTTTTGCCCATGTCAGCCTCATCACTGGAGGCGAAGGGCACCTTGGAAACTCTCGTTTAGCAGCCCTTTCCCTATTTAGGAGACTCTTCTATGGCGTTCGTGGTGTACTTGGACCCGGACCACTCTGAGGGACCACTTGCTGCTGTAGCTACGGCCACTGCGGGGGGGTTCTTTTTTCCCTTGGATTGGTGACCTGAGTCTGTGGGGTTTCCTTCCCGTCAGCCAGGACGCCTGGCCGCAGCTGCGCTGTATCTCACTGTCCAGTGACTGCCCCTCCTCCCAGGCCCTTTGAGCAGGTGCAAGGGGACACCAGGTGGCTCTCACTGCATGCCGTGTGGTCTCGCTCCTGGGGTGGGGGATCTTGGGTTGAATGAGGCTCAGACCTTTGATGTTTGAGAGCCTGGGAAAGAAAAGCAAACTTTCCCGTTTCCCTTTCCCCTGCTGGCATTGCTAGAAGGAGAAGACCTTTATGAACCTAGCTCCACAGTGATCCCGCCTTCCAGTCATACCCAGGTTGCTCCCCTCTGGTGGGTAACCGCCTAGTAATGGCAGCTCCTTCTTTTACAGAAAGGCGAGAGGACCTTCGAGGAGGGTTTATGCTTTGTTTTTTGGATGATGGAGCGGGAATGGATCCAAGTAAGTGATGGGCTGATTGCTTCTTTTGGGGAGGATGTAACTAAGCGTTTTTATAAAATGCTTATTGTGTTAATTTGTTTTTCTGTTGCCTCACTCTTGTGACTAGAAGGGCGAGGGCAGTCTCTTGCAACATCTCCGGCTTAATTCCACTCACGGATTTGCCAGGTCTTGTCCTAATGTGGGAGATAGGATCTGAATGGCAACCTTAAGTCCATCAGTCTACCTGTCTGTTGACATTGGCTTGCGTAACATCCTGGAGCTGGAACTGTGGTGGCCTCCCCGGCCGAGTTACCGCGTTGTGGTGATAGAACTAGGACCTCGTGATGGTGGTACTGACAGGCCAGGCGAGGTTTCCTCCATTTGCCTCCCAGTTGTGAACTTCCTGGCAGAGGTTTTCAGTAGACAGCCCCGCTTGGATTGATTTTTGAGAGCCTGGGAAAGAGAACACACTTTGCCCTTTCTCTCTCGCCTGCCGCTTCAGGTGATGCTGCCAGCGTGATCCAGTTCGGGAAGTCGGCCAAGCGAACACCTGAGTCCACCCAGATCGGGCAGTACGGGAACGGGTTAAAGTCGTAAGTATACCAGAAGCCCGCCACAGGACTCAACAAAATCAGGCGTTGCTCTCCTTGTCACTCCATCACCTTAATTCTGGAACAGGAGAGCAGTCAGGAAGGGGTGATGGTTGGGGACTTAGCAACTGATGGCCAGAAACATGAATTAAGCCAACTTTCAGTCTGCTTTACGCCACAGATGAAAGAGTGTGAATTTCCAGAACTGTCGAGGAAGGAGAATCTGTAGGCTTCTTTTAGCACTGTGTTCTGGAATGGTGCCTCCCCTCTGGTTGGAGATTCTCGTTTGTACCTGTGATTGAGGATGCTCATGGTTTTGTGTGCTGGGGATGCGTCTGAGATGGTGAGGGTCCCCCGATGCAGCGTTGTTTCCAGAGCACCTGTCATGCTTTGTGCCAGACACTGGGGATCCAGGGTGAGAGAGAGACCCAAAGCCTCCCCCACATGGAGGGCCTGGTTGCTGCTCACATGTCCTGCCAGGCCCTGTAGCAGGAACTTACCTAATGTCTTCAGATCCCTTGAGACTTCTTTCTCAGCCCCTTGGTTCCCACTTGTTTGGCGTGTGGAATGTGTTGTTCTGGTTTTGAGCGAAGCCCCAAGAGAAAGGTTTCTATTTCTGAAATGCTCACTTCCAGCTGTACATACCTTTGGATGGAATAAGATTTATTGGGATTAGAGTTTGTGCAGATGGAGTTCTGAGTCATGGTTCTGGTCTTGCTGTGGAAACGTATTGTGTTCGGCCGGGCAGCAGCATCGGTTGTGCATCTGTGCAGCAGGCTCGGGCTTGTGCGGAAGAGAGACGATGCCTCCCCCAACAACACAGACCTAATACCTGGACTTCCCACTTGTCTCTCAGTGTCAGGCACTTAGCACGTGCTGGACACTGCTGAAAACTTCACCTGGGTGATTTAGTTCAGTCCTTACCCACGCCCTGTGAGGTGTAAGTACCATGATTCTCAGCTTCAGATGTGAGAAGCAAGGTTTATCTGGATGAAGTGACTTGCCCAAAGGTGTGAAAATGCCCAGGTGTAGAGCTGAGGTGTGCACCACGTCTTTCTGATGGCAAGGCCGGAGCTGCTGTCTGCCTCGCTTCAGTCAGACGAACCAGAGTTCAGATGTGGCATCAGTCACTTACCCTTCTGAGGCTCAGTGTCCTCCTTTGTAACTTGGGATGTAACACATGTGAGTGGGTTAAGAACTACGTGCTGTCACTCAGGGCTGTGGGTTGCCCTAGCCTGGTTTCTCACTTCTGATTTTCTCTCTCCTTCTTTAATCTTTCCATGCTAAATTTTTGGCCTGATTTGGTGGACCTGGGGTAGGGTCTGGGAACCTTTTTTTTCCCCCGATGTGTTCCCTAGGTGATTCTGGTGTGGTCATCTAAGCTTCCAACCACTGATATGTCAGATGTAAGAAGCCCTGATTTCCCTTCTGATGGTAGGCAGCCTCCCCCTATGTGGTTCCTTCAGCTCTGTGGCTGCAGACAAGCCCTTTCACCTCTCTGAATGTCTGTTTCCTGCTGTAGAATATGGGTTTCTAATCTCTGACATTCTTCCTTGCTGAGCAAGTTTCAGGAGCAGATGAAATGTGAGTCTGAAAGTACTTAGAATACCAGGAAGGAAAACACACAGAAGTTGGGAGTGTTGTCATCAGCATATTTTAGTAGAATGTGTTTTGGGGAGGAGTCATTGAGATGGGGCCATCTAGTGTTCAGACTGAATTCATTTTGAGATGAATTTAGAAATTGAGAGTTTCAGGAGGAAGTGATTTGTGGTGAGAAGAGGGCTAAGAAGCAGAGAAGTCGGCAGAGAAGTGGCATTTTTGAGTGGTTGCTATTTATTTCCCCTCCAAGGTCAGGATCAAAGATAGAGGGAAGAGGCACAAAAGTGAGGTTTTGCCAAATTAGGGCATGGGCAGGCTTTGACAGAAGGCAAGCTGCTGCTGCTGCTGCTAAGTCACTTCAGTCGTGTCCGACTCTGTGTGACCCCATAGATGGCAGCCCACCAGGCTCCTCTGTCCCTGGGACTCTCCAGGCAAGAACACTGGAGCGGGCCGCATTTTGCCTCCAGTAGGCTTCAGGGAGGAGAAGGCAAAGGCACCCCACTCCAGTACTCTCGCCTGGAAAATCCAATGGACAGAGGAGCCTGGTAGGCTGTAGTCCGTGGGGTCACTAAGAATCGGACACGACTGAGCAACTTCACTTTCACTTTTCACTTTCATGCGTTGGAGAGGGAAATGGCAACCCACTCCAGTGTTCTTGCCTGGAGAGTCCCAAGGACAGAGGAACCTGGTAGGAGGGCGCCTATGAGGTCGCACAGAGTTGGACACGACTGGAGTGACTTAGCAGCAGGGAGGCAGGAGGAGGGATTGTCTGGGGGAGGGAGCATTGCCAGCGCCTCAGAAAACCGAGGAGAGACAGAACTTGGCAGCCCCCAGGGTGTCTCTGGATAGTGTCCTGGAGTTTTCCCGAATGTTTGGGGAAATGGGTCGTGGCATTCACTTGTGTGCTTGGCATGCCAGCCCAGCTTGTGTTTGTACACAGAGGAGAGTAATAAGGCTTCCCAACACCATCACCGCCCTGGGGTCTTAGAGGACTAATGGGGTAACAGAAGCTGCTCAGGAGATAGGAACTGCGTGGCCATTGTTCGGTGGGCACCCCTCCGCCAGTGTTTCACACTTTTACCCTGTTCCATATTGTTGGGAAAGGTGTGTCCTTGCCTCCTCCTCAGAAGGATTAACTCGGCCAAGTTGAGGAAGGAGCAGTTGATTCCGTTCAGACTTCTGCCTTTTGGAAGGCAGCCTCAAGGCATATTTCTCAGAAACCACTTGGGTCCTACAGCAGGGACCTGTGGCTTAATAAGTAGACATAACAATTCAAGACCCAGGTTGGCTGTGGTTATAGGCCATGAGCCAGTGGTAGGCCGCCTTGAAACTCTTTAGCAATGATGCTTTGCCTAGTTAGCCCTGTATTCAGCTGAGCCTCAAGGTCACCCTGGTTTTTGGAGGACTTGTGAGCACAGGCATTGTGGGCTGTTCCTTTCTTCTGACAGTGCTGTCCTTAGACGAGTGGATGGGGGAGTTAGTGTGAGCGGAGCAAGGACAGGATGAGAGCTGGATATGCTCAGCGTGGAAGTCGACGTGTTGAAGGTGTTACTGGAGTGAAGCCTGTGTGGCTGGGAGGTGCCCAGAGCACAGAAGCGATAGGCTGGTGCTGGTGCTTGGTGGTGAGAGAGGAGAGAGCCTAGTGGGGTGGGGCCTTGTGGAGAATGTGATAAGGAGAGCTGGGCCCGTGAAGGGCAGGAGGAGGGATGTCACAGGGGAGCTCAGCGGGGGGCCCTGGGCCCCAGGGACGCCTTCGGGGGAATCCTCCAAAGGCAATTCATCACATCCAGAGCAGGGATTTGCTCTTTTTTCAGTTGAGCTTTTGATTCCCTGGGAAAGTAATCCTTGTCTGCTTCCCTTTCAGGGGCTCAATGCGCATTGGGAAGGATTTCATCCTCTTCACCAAGAAGGAAGACACCATGACCTGCCTCTTCCTGTCACGCACCTTTCATGAGGAGGAAGGCATTGATGAGGTGGGTCCCCTCCTCATATTCCCAGGCACCATCCCATGTCTCCCGGTTCTGTCCAGGCTGTTCTCGCAGGTCACTTGTATGCTGGGCTTGTTGGGGTTTCAGGATTGCAGCCACACCCCTGGTTAGGGGATTAGTTGGATGAATTGGTTAAGGGGTTAAGGCAGGTGTCATCTCACAGCTTCAGAGAACAGTTGTTCCAAGAATGAGGCAGCACGTGGCAGGAGCCAAGAAGTGCATCTCTCTCTCTCCTAGATCTGCAGCTTGAGTTTGGTCCTGGGGTGTGGGGCGGTGGTGTCCCTCCAGTGAGCTGTTTCATCAAGGGGAGTGTTTGGGGCCTCCCCCACTACGGGTGGAGACCACAGCTGGTAGTAATAATAGGAGGAGCGCTGTCTTTCCGGTGTGATGGTGATTTTGTGGCATGTGCCCTGAGTGCATTTTCTGTTCACCGTCGGTATCAGAGAGGCAGTCTGATTACCCGCAGGGGCCTGGGTGAAGGAGGTGAACACATGGAATTCAGTAGAAGTTCTTTGGTAAGTGGCAGCTGACACTCAGCCCCAGCTGATTATTGTTATGCTAAAAGGAAGGCCTAATAACTCTAGGGTATTCTGATTTTGAAACCTTTTGGTAATTAAAAACATACGTTACCCAGCTGATTCTGGGCCTGGTGGCTCAGATATCTGCAGAGCTGTCTGGTGAGGTCCACACCCGCTCACTGGAGGATCATGGAAAGCCTTGGCCTGCCCAGCCTTAGGCTGGACTCTCACCTCCTTTGCTGTGAGAAATGGAGGCGAGAGGTTGAGAACGGGGGCTGAGAGGGTCTGCAGAGAACATGTCTGTCATGTAAGCAGGTGGATTCGGTCAGAGTTTCAGTGGCTCTCATCTATGTTGGCTGGCTGTGCTTAGACGGGCCCTGGCCTTGTTTAGATGTGAGGCTGAATTGCAGTAGATGAGCTCGTGTGTGTTTTCTTGGTGAGCCAGAGGGCGTGTTTGCCTTTTCAGTGAATCAGGTGCCGCAGCAGGAGAGCATTCTTGGGAAGGAGGGGCCGGAGGATGCAGCCCCTGCTGGGCTCTTCAGGTCTTTTCGTGAATGACTGTGGGTGGCAGGAGGAGGGGTGCACGTTAGTGGTCCTGGTCCTGAGAGTGGGTTCGGGGCTTGGCAGATGGTAGAAGCCTCTGGAGAACAGACAGGGCAAGTTGGACTTGACCCCCCAGCCTTGGGAAGTGTGTGAGACTTAAAAAGCAGCCACTAAAGGGAATCTAAGCAAGGGTATGACAGTGTCAGATTCTCTTTGGAAAGATCAGTTTGGCTATTTGGTGGCTGGATTGGAAAGATCAGGGTACTGGTGTTGAGAGGCCGTGGCTGTCTGTAGCCTGGCGGGACTCCAGCAGGAGGTTGGATAAATAGGAGTGGTCGTCATCTCTCGGGGCCTCATATTTGGTGGTCAGTCGGTTGGAGAGGGGCAGGGGAAGGAGGAGGGGTCGTGTATGGCTGAGGTCCTGGTGTGCAGGGGAAATCAAGAGAGTGGCAACACCGAAAGAAAAGGAGCTTGTGTTCCCATGGCAGGCGATGCCAGAAGTGGTGAAGTGCCCGCAGGTTAAAGCGACGCGGTTGTCACCTGGGAAGGCCGAAAAGGATGGGAGGTGTGGCGAGAGGCACAGATTCAGAACACAAATGGAGCTCAATTCCCCTGGCCAAAAAGCTAGGTTGAAATTTTTTCCTTACTTGGTGCTAGAAGGTCACTGTTTTGGATTATACCCTAGTGTGAACTCAGCCAAGATTTTAAAATAAGATCATTTTCAGCTGGGTAGGAATGTGTCCAAACCAGCCCCAGGGTTGGTTCTTAGAAACCAGTGAAGTGCCTCAGAACTCTTAACAGTTTATCACCACAGAGCTTGTGAAGACACAGAGTCCCCTTCTCCACAGAGTGGGCATCAGTTTCGACCCTGCTGGGGTGCCTGAACTTGTTCCCTCTGGAGAGGGAATCCCAGGCCACAGGGCTCCCCGGCAGCTGCAGGAGGTTCAGCTGATGCCTCTGGAGAAGTGGCATTTGCTGCAGGGTTTCTGAAGAACGAGTAGGACTTTTCCCCCCTGGCTTTATTGAGGTGTAATTGATAAGAGTAGGATCTTTTAGATGACTTAGATGTAAGATTAAAGCTCATACATATGACAGGGCATATTAAAATCTGGGTATATGTAACTGATATGTCATCATGGTCAACAAAAGAGTCCGAAATGCAGCACTTGGATGCAATCTCAAAAACGACAGAATGATCTCTGTTTGTTTCCAAGGCAAACCATTCAATATCACGGTAATCCAAGTCTGTGCCCCAACCGGTAATGCTGAAGAAGCTGAAGTTGAACGGTTCTATGAAGACCTATAAGACCTTTTAGAACTAACACCCAAAAAAGATGTCCTTTTCATTATAGGGGACTGGAATGCAAAAGTAGGAAGTCAAGAAACACCTGGAGTAACAGGCAAATTTGGCCTTGGAATGCGGAATGAAGCAGGGCAAAGCCTAAAGGAGTTTTGCCAAGAAAATGCACTGGTCATAGCAAACCCCCTCTTCCAACAACACAAGAGAAGACTCTACACATGGATATCACCAGATGGTCAACACTGAAATCAGATTGATTATATTCTTTGCAGCCAAAGATGGAGAAGCTCTATACAGTCAACAAAAACAAGACCAGGAGCTGACTGTGGCTCAGATCATGAACTCCTTATTACCAAATTCAGACTCAAATTGAAGAAAGTAGGGAAAATCGCTGGACCATTTAGGTATGACCTAAATCACATCCCTTATGATTATACAGTGGAAGTGAGAAATAGATTTAAGATCTATTTCAGCTCTAAGCCTAGATAAGAGTGCCTGATGAACTATGAAATGAGGTTCATGACATTGTACAGGAGACAGGGATTAAGACCATTCCCATGGAAAAGAAATGCAAAAAAGCAAAATGGCTCTCTGGGGAGGCCTTACAAATAGCTGTGAAAAGAAAAGTGAAAAGCAAAAGAGAAAAGGAAAGATATGAGAATCTGAATGTAGAGTTCCAAAGAATAGCAAGAAGAGATAAGAAAGCCTTCTTCAGTGATCAGTGCAAAGAAATAGAGGAAAACAACAGAATTGGAAAGACTAGAGATATCTTCAAGAAAATTAGAGATACCAAGGGAACATTTCATGCAAAGATGGGCTCGATAAAGGACAGAAATGGTATGGACCTAACAGGAGCAGAAGATATTAAGAAGAGGTGGCAAGAATACACAGAAGAACTGTACAAAAAAGATCTTCATGACCCGGATAATCACGATGGTGTGATCACTCATCTAGAGCCAGACATTCTGGAATGTGAAGTCAAGTGGGCCTTAGAAAGCATCACTACGAACAAAGCTAGTGGAGGTGATGGAATTCCAGCTGAGCCATTTCAAATCCTGAAAGATGATGCTGTGAAAGTGCTGCACTCAATATGCCAGCAAATTTGGAAGACGCAGCAGTGGCCACAGGACTGGAAAAGATCAGTTTTAATTCCAATCCCAAAGAAAGGCAATGCCAAAGAATGCTCAAACTACTGCACAATTGCACTCATCTCACACGCTAGTAAAGTAATGCTCAGAATTCCCCAAGCCAGGCTTCAGCAATACGTGAACCGTGAACTTCCAGATGTTCAAGCTGGTTTTAGAAAAGGCAGAGGAACCAGAGATCAAATTGCCAATATCTGCTGCATCATGGAAAAAGCAAGAGAGTTCCAGAAAAAACATCTATTTCTGCTTTATTGACTATGCCAAAGCCTTTGACTGTGTGGATCACAATAAACTGTGGAAAATTCTGAGAGAGATGGGAATACCAGACCACCTGGCCTGCCTCTTGAGAAATCTGTATGCAGGTCAGGAAGCAACAGTTAGAACTGGACATGGAACAACAGACTGGTTCCAAATAGGAAAAGGAGGACGTCAAGGCTGTATATTGTCACCCTGCTTATTTAACTTATATGCAGAGTATATCATGAGAAACGTTGGCTTGGAAGAAACAGAAGCTGGAATCAAGATTGCTGGGAGAAATATCAATAACCTCAGATATGCAGATGACACCACCCTTATGGCAGAAAGTGAAGAGGAACTAAAAAGCCTCTTGATGAAAGTGAAAGAGGAGAGTGAAAAAGTTGGCTTAAAGCTTAACATTCAGAAAACTAAGGTCATGGCATCTGGTCCCATCACTTCATGGGAAATAGATGGGAAACAGTGGAAACAGTGTCAGAGTTTATTTTTTGGGGCTCCAAAATCACTGCAGGTGGTGACTGCAGCCATGAAATTAAAAGATGCTTACTGCTTGGAAGAAAAGTTATGACCAACCTAGATAGCATATTCAAAAGCAGAGACATTACTTTGCCGACTAAGGTCCATTTAGTCAAGGCTATGATTTTCCTGTGGTCATGTATGGATGTGAGAGTTGGACTGTGAAGAAGGCTGAGTGCCGAAGAATTGATGCTTTTGAACTGTGGTGTTGGAGAAGACTCTTGAGAGTCCCTCAGACTGCAAGGAGATCCAACCAGTCCATTCTGAAGGAGATCAGCTCTGGGATTTCTTTGGAAGGAATGATGACAAAGCTGAAACTCCAGTAGTTTGGCCACCTCATGTGAAGAGTTGACTCATTGGAAAAGACTCTGATGCTGGGATGGATTGGGGGCAGGAGGAGAAGGGGACGACCGAGGATGAGATGGCTGGATGGCATCACGGACTCGATGGACGTGAATCTGAGTGAACTCCGGGAGATGATGATGAACAGGGAGGCCTGGCGTGCTGCGATTCATGGGGTCGCAAAGAGTCGGACACTGAACTGATATGTAACTGAATCACTTTGCTGCTGCTAAGTCGCGTCAGTCATGCCCGACTCTGTGCGACCCCATAGACGGAAGCCCACCAGGTTCCTCTGTCCCTGGGATTCTCCAGGCAAGAACACTTGAGTGGGTTGCCATTGCCTTCTCCAACGCATGCAAGTGAAAAATGAAAGTGAAATTGCTCAGTCGTGTCCGATTCTTTGCGACCCCATGGATTTCAGCCCACCAGGAGCCTCCGTCCATGGGATTTCCCAGGCAAGAGTACTGGAGTGGGGTGCCACTGCCTTCTCCGAATCACTTTGCTATACAGCAGCAATTAACACTGTAAATCATAAAGTAGGTACTCACATAGTCACCGTCACAGACTGAGGCTGGAGGTCCCTGTGTGCCCCCCACCCACCACATTCCTGACTTCACCTCCAAAGAAGCTGCTTTGGTGATGATCGTTTCCTTGTTTTATAATTTTGTCACCTGTGTATGCATTCTCGAATAGTAGTTTAGTTTCCTAGTTATGAATTTTCCATAAATGGACCCATACTGTAGGATTGGTTTTTTTTTTTTAATTTAACAGAAGGATAATTGCTTTACAGAATTTTGTGGTTTTCTGTCATACATCAACAAGAATCAGCCATAGGTACACCCAGGTCCCCTCCCTCCCGGGCCTCCCTCCCTAGGGTTTGTTTTTGATTCTGTATTCTGCTGCTTTCAAGTATTGTTGTGTTTGTGAGATCCATCCCTGTTGATGCTAGTAGCTGTAGGTGGTTCATTTTCATCACTGCCCAGAATTCCGTTCTATGAATACGCTGTAGTTTAGCTTATCCATTCCGGGGTTATTTCTGTTTTTCTTACACATATGTCAGTAAGTATATATAGGAATTTCTCCTAGGGTAGATAACTGGGGTAGAATTGCTGAGTTGTAAGTTGTGTCTGTGTGTACCTTCGGATTCAGTTCAGTTCAGTCGCTCAGTCGTGTCCGACTCTCTGTGATCCCATGGACTGCAGCGCGCCAGGCCTCCCTGTCCATCACCAGCTCCTAGAGTTTACTCAAATTTATGTCCATTGAGTCAGTGATGCCATCCAACCATCTCATCCTCTGTCATCCCCTTCTCCTCCTGCCTTCAATCTTTCCCAGCATCAGGGTCTTTTCAAATGAGCTAGTTCTTCGCATGAAGTGGCCAAAGTATTGGAGTTTCACTAGATAGTTGGAAATATATTTTGCTTAGGGGAAAAAGTCGAATTATTACCAAATTGGGGGAGTGACCAAGGACATCCCAAGCAGGGAACTGCTCATGGAGAGGCCCCCGGGCCATCAACCAGCGTATGTACCCAGAGGACCTAGTAACTGAGGCTGAGCCTTGGGAAGGGGCAGAAGCTAGAGCCTCTGTCACCTGGCTGGGGACTCTGGGCCAGTGTGGAGCCACTGTGGGGAAGGACAAGGCGGATGTATATTTGGGGGGAAGGCTCTTCTGGGGCTTCCTTCAAAGCATCTGCTGTGCTTACTCCAAAGGTGATAGTCCCGTTGCCCACTTGGAACGCTCGGACCCGGGAACCTGTCACAGACAACGTGGAGAAGTTTGCCATCGAGACAGAACTCATCTACAAATATTCTCCCTTTCACAATGAAGAGGAGGTGATGACTCAGTTCATGAAGATTCTTGGGGACAGCGGTAAGGAAGCTTTGCACCTGCAGCTCTAGCATCGGAGTGTGCCAGAGCCCCGAGTGGTGTGGGCTTGGCTCGGGTTGCCTGGCAGAACCTTAGGAGGATTTCTGTTTCCTAGGAACGCTGGTAATCATCTTCAACCTCAAACTTATGGATAACGGAGAGCCAGAGCTGGACATAATCTCAAATCCCAGGGATATCCAGATGGCAGAGACTTCGCCGGAGGGCACGTGAGTGTGGCTGGGGAGGGAGGAGAGGGGAGGTGACCTGAGGGGGAGGGGTGAGCATGTGCCTTGAATTGCCCAGCTTTAGAGCTGGTCGATCTGAGAATGCCTCGTCTTCCTGCCTTAAGGCAGAAGGGATGAGTAGGATGACATCGGCTCCTCAGCTCATCCAGATCCTGCCCCAGCTCCTTACCTGAGGAGGAGACAGAGGCCTTAGGGGGGCACGGAGTTGCCGAGTCTGTAGTGGGGACGTCCTGAGCACGTGCCCACACAGGGAAGGAGAAGCTGAGGAGGGAAGTGGCAAGGTGGAGAGCCTGAGGGGAGGCTGTGCAGCCAGCCCTGGAGTGGCCGGGAGTGGGGCGGGGACAGACACTCCGTTCCCGCACCTCAGGAAGCCAGAGCGCCGCTCCTTCCGTGCCTACGCTGCCGTGCTCTACATTGATCCCCGGATGCGGATCTTCATCCACGGGCACAAGGTGCAGACCAAGCGGCTCTCCTGCTGCCTGTACAAGCCCAGGTAGGGGCCTGCCCACCCGGGCCTGGTGCTCCCTCAGGCCTAGGATGGGGCCTGACCAAGTGTCTCTGGGGCACCACTGGAGTCGTGGTGGATGAGCGGCTGCCGGTGTTGACTGCATTTGGGCCTTTAAACTGCTTGCGATTTACTGTGGAGAAACTTGTTGGGTCCTGAGGGAGGGATGGAGCTGGCTGGGGGAGCTCACTGAGTGTGCCTCCTGAGTTGGAGGGTGCTCAGCTGGGCACAGGGGGCTGTCTCAGTCAGTACAGGGAGGTTGCTTTTCTGAGATGGAGCAGGAGGCAGAGGGCACGTGGAGTAGGGAATTGAGTCTTTTTGCTAAAAGAAACCCGGCTTTGACTCATGGGTTGGGCAACCAGGACCCTTGCTGCCCTGGATCCCTGGTAATTGGGCCCTGAGGTTACCCACCTGTCCCCCAGGATGTACAAGTACACATCAAGCCGGTTCAAGACCCGCGCGGAGCAGGAGGTGAAGAAAGCTGAGCACGTGGCGAGGATTGGTATGAACCCCTGGGCAGGAGGGTTGGCAGGATTGTCTGGGGACTTGTGGGAAAAGCGGGATCCAGGCAAAAGCTCCATCCAGCACCCAGGGGTGGGCTGTCCTGAACCTCTGCTCCGGCTCCTCTTGCACCCTCCCTCCGCATTCCAGTCGCCTCAGCAGTTTTTCTCCCCAGGCTACTCCTTCACTCCTGCACTTACCTAAAGCAGTACTAACTCCTGAGCTCATCTGCCCAAAGTGAAGAATCCCATGCTGGCCTCTGGCGCAGATACTCATGAAATTGGTTTTCTTGACTCTAGGGCGAAAATCTCAAGGTCTCTCCTGCTGGCGGAGCTTCTTGGCCGCATGCAGAGAGTGATTTGCTGAGGACCTTGGAAACTTGCAGCTCCTACTGAGGGTTTAATTTTTGCTGCCTCAGGCGGTTTTTTATTTGTCTGATTTATTTGTAGAGTTGGGAAAACGTGTCTGTTTTCCTCACAGCCTCCTTGACTTTCCAAGCAAGTCTGCGCTCCAGCACTCTCGTGTTCCTGGACAGTGTTGAACATCTTGTCCCATGGGGGCTGCACACTAAGGGGGAATTGACTGAGAGTTTTGACCTTTTGCGTCCTTATCATGGTTTCTTCTGGATTTCAGCTGAAGAGAAGGCACGGGAGGCAGAGAGCAAAGCTCGGACGTTGGAAGTGCGCCTGGGTGGAGACCTCACGCGGGACTCCAGGGTGAGACTCAGCGTTGCTGACCTGGCTCCATGTCCTGTCAGTCACGAACCCTTGCGTTAAAGCTGTAAAATGGGATATGTTGATGTTTCTATAGTCACTGTTGGCTTGGCACCTCGCCAAATGAGGAGGACACTGTTATAGTATCCTCAGTTCATAGAAGGAAACGGAAGAAGGTCAGTTGCCCAGGTCACACACAGTAGTAATGGTCGAAGCAGTCTCTGCCCCTCCTCTGCCATATGCGCCTCTGTAGACTGTGGCTTTGGTTGGGGTTGTTTCCTTAATGTCAGCAAGTCTAGTCACATGAAGCCGAGCTTTTGAAGTTGTCCCTAGTGAGGGCCCTTTTTTGCAGAAAGCTAAATTTCCAGGTCTGGTCTTGGCGTCCACATGATTCAAAGTGAGCAGTTCAGGCCTGTTGTTGTGGCATTCCTAGCTGTGGCCCAGAGGCCTTCCTCTCCTTATCTGGTGCTGGCATGTGTCTCCAGGTGATGTTGCGACAGGTCCAGAACACAGCCATTACCCTGCGCAGGGAAGCTGATGTCAAGAAGCGGATCAAGGAAGCCAAGCAGCGGTGAGTGCCCGGCTGCCCGCGGGTCTGGTATAACCATGTACTTTTGTGTGGATGATTGACAAAGAGCTCGAGGACTCCCTCCCCACCCTGCTTGGTTGCCTTCTGTCACACATGGTTCCCTTGAGAAAGCCTTTAATGCTGTGATTCCGAGGAGGGGTTCCTGGCTCAGCTCCCTCCTGAGCCAGGACTCAGCGGGCAGAACCAGCACCGTGAGTGGAGCACCAGCCTGTCCTCACGGGCACTGTCTCGCCTTCCCTCCCATTCCCTCTCTCACCTCTGCTCTCTCTCCACCTTCCCTGTCCTTGCCCTCTTCTTTTCCTTTTTCCTTTTTCTTTTCATTGAAAGCATGGATAAAGTGCTCATCATATACAGCTTGTAAAATACAGAATGTGTAAGAAATAGAGTTGTAAAGTTCCTTATACGTCTCCCGCTTGGTGATCCCGACTCTTAATTT
This sequence comes from Ovis aries, assembly GCF_016772045.2. Taxonomy (NCBI): domain Eukaryota; kingdom Metazoa; phylum Chordata; class Mammalia; order Artiodactyla; family Bovidae; genus Ovis; species Ovis aries. The sequence continues at coordinate 69,749,713 of NC_056070.1, read as the reverse complement.
TTATCCCTGGTTACAGATATAGAATAATGCTGTAGGTTGAGTTTGTTCCTTTTCATCTAAACTGGGCATTTGTCGTGCTCATCGCATGATTTCCGTGTCTGCCTGCGCGTCTGGAGCCTCTGCAGGCTCTGGATGTGAGTCCTGCTTGCTTCTTGACCTCCTCACCACAGGCCTAGGTGTCCAGTTTCTGTCTTGTGAGTCCGTCCACTGGTTGTCTATCTGCTTTTCAGTTCCCGTGATTTTGTTAACATCCCACGAGAGATGTTTGTTCTCTCGCATATTCACTGTTCTTGTGAATTTTTGTCTCTTTAATCACTGTCACGTTGGTGGGGTGTTTACGCAGACTGTAGTGAGTGTTAGTCGTTCAGTTGTGTCTGACTCTGTGATCCTGTGAACGGTAGCTCACCAGGCTTCTCTGTCCATGGAATTCTCCAGGCAAGAATACTGGAGTGGGTTGCCATTCCCTTCTCCAGGGGATCTTCCCAACCCCGAAGACTGAGGATTGAACCTGAGTCTCCTACATTGCAGGCGGATTCTCTGTCTGCAGATTACCTTGTGTTTATTCCAAAGTACAGCTGTCTTTGCAGAGATTTGCAGCAGCTTTACAGAATCTACTTCATTCTTAAATCCATTCCTGTTTGATACCAAAAGCCAAAGTCATTTGCTTTTAATTAGGGGGAACTAAGAGTGGCTGCAGAGTGCGTATCCTTACTGAGTCCTAACAGGCTGCACATTGAATGCAAAGGCAAAACTTCGGAGTGTCTCGAGTTTCAGCTTAATTGTAAACACTGAGGTGGTGTGTTAAGGGGTTGATCTGCTTCAGTCTATCTTTCGCCTTCTCAGAGCTCTTAAGGAACCCAAGGAGCTGAACTTTGTTTTTGGGGTCAACATTGAGCACCGGGGCCTGGATGGAATGTTCATCTACAACTGTAGCCGCCTGATCAAGATGTACGAGAAAGTGGGCCCGCAGCTGGAAGGTGGCATGTGAGTGCTGCCGGGATGGGCTCCGCTGTGGACAGGTGGTGGGTGGGCTTTGGCCAGCGGCTGAGCACAGTGCCTCCCTCCGTCTCCTGCAGGGCGTGCGGCGGGGTTGTCGGGGTCGTTGATGTGCCCTACCTGGTCCTGGAGCCCACACACAACAAGCAGGACTTTGCGGACGCCAAGGAGTACCGGCACCTCCTGCGGGCCATGGGGGAGCACCTGGCGCAGTACTGGAAGGACATCGCCATTGGTAGTGCCGCGCCCCCCTGCCCCCCGCCAGCCGGGGCCCTCCCCGTCCGGGGGCCTGACGCCTCACTTGACTCCTCACTCGACAACTGGCTATTTGCCTTCCAGCCCAGCGGGGAATCATCAAGTTCTGGGATGAGTTTGGCTACCTCTCTGCCAACTGGAACCAGCCCCCATCCAGTGACCTGCGCTACAAGCGGCGGCGATCCATGGAGATCCCGACCACCATCCAGTGTGGTGAGCTGGGTGTCACGCAGCCCCTCTCCCCAGCTCCTCTCAGTCGTGGCCCCGTGCTGGTCTCCACACTGTGCTGACAGTCAGGGACTTCTGTCTCCCCGGGTATATCAGTCTGTTTGGTGATGGCCCTGGGAACTCAGTCTTGGGACTGTGCCTTGCCCATGTGTCCCTCTGAATGAGGCAGGCGGTCATCTAACCCAGTTTGGTACCACATGGGTAGAAGTGTGAGTGATGACTGAGCCACGATCCTCCTGGAAGTGGGAGAGGGCTGGGGCTGCTGAGGGTGTATGAATAAAGTTTCCATCCTTGCTGGAATCACTGTCCCTGGGAAGAGTGACTGTTCTGTTAGGAAGGCAGTGGTGGAGCCAGGTTGAGGATCTTTGCATGGACAGTCAGGGGCATCTCTGCCTTGGGCCTGGCTGGGAGGAGCCTGACTGTTATCAGTGGGCATGGCTGACACTTGGGGGTGTTTTTTGTGTCACAGATCTGTGTCTGAAGTGGCGGACACTCCCCTTTCAGCTAAATTCTGTGGAGAGAGATTACCCTGACACTTGGGTTTGCTCCATGAACCCTGATCCTGAGCAGGACCGGTGAGTGCTTTTTCTAACGAGTTTCTGGGCAGCCCCCTGCACCGCCTGAGCTTCCTCCACCCTTCCACTGTGCTTCTTGAGGTCACTGCTCTATCCTTACATCTCTGTCTTGCCGTGCATACTAAGTGCCTGGAAATAGAAACAGAAGCGTGTCCTGCAGTGAGTATGAATTCTGTGCATTTGGGAGGTCTGAGGTTGCTCTGATGAGAAAGAGCACGGGCTGGCTGAGGAGGAAGGACCCTGCCCTACCTGGAACCGTCTTGCCATGCCTGCTCTAGCACTTTCTCTCCACAGGTGTGAGGCTTCAGAGCAGAAGCAGAAGTTTCCCTTGGGGACATTGAAAAAGGACCTGAAGACACAAGAAGAGAAGCAGAAGCAACTGACAGAAAAAATTCGCCAGCAGCAGGAGAAGCTGGAGGCCCTGCAAGTGAGTGGGCTGTGGGCAGATGGGCGGGGCCTCTCAGTAGCTCCTCTGTCCCCTCAAGCTAGTTTCACTCTCCTTTTGAACCCATAAAGCACTTCCCGAGCTTCCCAAGACCCCCTTCTCCTATGCCTTGATTATTCTGAAAAAAAAAAAAAAAATTATATAGGACAAAGAGGTCCAATTCATTTGGGATGTTTCGAAACTTCAGGAAATATCCTATTTTAGAGGTAACCATTAACTTCATATCCAGCTTTTTATGACCACTAGCATAAATACATGTATTTCTTATTAGAAATATGGAGATCATCATGAATTTTGTGTCAAATCACATAGCCATACTTTTTTTTTTTTTAATGCCTAATTATTTTTTTAGGATAGTTTTCCAGAAGTGAATTTGAAAGAGTAAAAGGATTTTAAAAATTCTGTGGATTTATTTCCAAGGTATCTTCCAGAAGATGTATTATATCTTAGGTTTTCTTTTTTACAAGTACTTTTTAAATGTTTTTGAAAATTTGAAAAAAGATATACATCTTATAATTTGAATTTCATATTTCTAAAACTGAACCATTTTTTTCATGTTTTCCTTTTCAAAACTGCTTATTTTTTCCTTAATTGATAGTCAGGGTTTTTAAGATACTTGTGTGGCCTCAACCTTTTATCATGTTTATTACAAAAGCATTTTCCTTTCTGGCTTCTGGTCAGGCAGGTGCTCTCATCGTATTGTGTGTGTTCCTCCGTCTGCCGAATCCCATGGGTCCTTTCTGGCTTTGTCCATCAGGGATCTCCCATCTTTTTTGACTTGTTTTGTAGGAATTTAGTCCATTGATACTTTTCCCCAGTCTCTCGATTGCTGGAATAATCATGTAGAATCCTGTAATTTGTTGGTGGTTTACTCTCTGCGAGTTTCTGTCTTCTCAGTGAGAATGGAAGGCTTGTAAGAGTAGGACCGTGGTCCAGACGGTCTTTATTTGCCCACTGTCCCAGATAGAGAGGGCTCCAAAAAGAACTGACTTCCAAGCACCAGATAACCTCCTCATCCTGTTTACCCTGCAGAAAACCACACCCATTCGCTCCCAGGCTGACCTGAAGAAACTGCCTTTGGAAGTGACCACCAGACCTTCCTCTGAGGTGAAGAAGCCCTGGGGTGGTGGGGGCTCTTCTTGGGTGTCTCATGCTGGGATTGGTATTCTCACTCTCTGCCTCTTTCAGGAACCTGCACGTAGACCTCAGCGCCCTCGGTCACCTCCTTTACCTGCTGTGATCAAGAATGCCCCAAGCAGACCCCCTTCCCTGCAAGCTCCCAGGCCAGCCAGCCAGCCCAGGAAGGCTCCTGTCCTCAGTAACACCCCAAAGCCTGCTGCCCCGGCCGCCCGGGAGGAGGCCAGCACTTCCCGGCTGCTCCAGCCTCCCGAGGCACCCCGGAAGCCTGCCAACGCTCTGGTCAGGCCTGCGTCCCGGCCCACCCCAGCGGTACAGCCACCGTTACCATCTCCCCAGGCCAACTCCAGGAGCCCTCGGGAGGTCCCTTCCCCCCGAGCTCTGAAGACTCCAGTGGTCAAGAAGCCAGAGCTGCCCACTAAACTCTCCCCGGTGAGCTGCTGCGACCCCCCCCAGCGCTGCCCACAGTGGTACAGGGATGGAGGGGCAGTGTTGGTTGCATGGGGGCAGTGCTTGGTGGAAATCCGGCTTCCCTGTTGCCCCTGCAAAGGAGAGGGATGTGAAGGCACTGGGTGGGGGGCACAGAGCTTGTTGGTCCCCTGTCCAGGAAGTTCTCTGGTACCCCTCCGAGGTTTGGTACCCCACAGACTCAAGTCACCTCCACTGGCTTCTCCTGCTGTGGGCAGAGGGTGCACAGCAGTGGTGGGTGTGGCTCCGTGAGGTGTGGACGAGAGGCCCCTGCTTTGAGCAGAGGTCCTCATGGGTGTTGGGCCTGGGGGTTGCCATGTCCCTCGTAGTGTTGGGTGCCCAGCTCTGGTGGGCACAGAGGCCCACAGGCCCCTCTCTGAATGGCTCCTTTAGGCCACATGGGCTCTTCCAGCACCTGAGGGGCTGAAAGAGTCCCTCACATTCCTGCTGCTTTTGCAGCAGGCCACTCCCAGTCGGAAGCGGAGCCTCGGGGTCTCTGATGAGGAAGACGCAGAGGAAGAGGCTGAGAAGAGGAAGGAGAGGTCCAAGCGGGGCAAGCTGGCTGTGAAGGAGGAAAAGAAGGACTTGAGTGAGGTAGGTCCTCAGCCTCCTACCCATCGCTGCAGCCTGACACGAGCTGACCAGAAGCCCAGGCCCTCTCTGAGGGACTTGCAGTCGCACTCCCGACTAGAAGCCCAGTGCCTGGGGAGGGTCTTGAGATGGACTCCGCCTCTGCTCGCAGGCCTGAGCTGACGGCCACGCAGATCTGTGCCATTCTGCTCCTTGCCTCCTCTGGTTCATCGAGGTTTTTGGAGGCAGGTGTGTAGATACTGAGGTAGTGGTTGAGAGAGGGGCTCTCCACGAAGCTCGGGCATTTAAAAGGCTGCCTGAGGTGGCATGCGATGACCCCGGGCAGACGGTCTGCTCTGCAGGGGCACTGGCGGAGTGTCTAACAGACTGTCCTTGCAGCTTTCAGACAGCTCTGGGGAAGAGGACTCGGCTGACCTCAAGAGCGCTCAGAGAGGTAAGTTTAGGAGGTGCCTGGAGCCTCTGGGGCAGTGGGAAAGGGTCCCTTGGTCAGCGGCACCTCATTGCGAAGGCTCTTGGAGCCTTTCTCGGCTCTGGGTGCTCATTCAGCAGTGGTTTCAAGTATTAATTCGGAGCAGCCTTCTGAGGAGAGCACACCCTCACGTTTGTTTTCAGCGTCAGTGGCTTGGTGCTGGCCTCTGGCCGTCACTCGTCCTGCTGCTCTGCGGCACCCTCGTTGGGGGGAAGGGAGGAAGGCCGCCAGGGCAGCTGGGCTCCACGTCCCTGGCGTAGTGGGATCAAGCTTCTCGGGGGTCTTGTCCCTGTGAGCCTGGGTGGCCCTGGCTGGGTGGGGGGCTCTAGTGCTTCCACTTTTCTGACTCCAGCCCTGCTCCCACTCTCAGATAAGGGGCTGCACGTGGAGGTGCGTGTGAATAGGGAGTGGTACACAGGCCGTGTCACAGCTGTGGAGGTGGGCAAGAATGCGGTGCGGTGGAAGGTGAAATTTGACTATGTGCCCACGGACACAACACCAAGAGACCGCTGGTAACACCCCTTCCAGGAAGATGGGTTGACAGTTGGCCAGGGCAGGGGCAGGCAGCCCGCCTGGGAGCCTGGAACTTGTGTGACGAACACTGGGTTCTCCCTAGGGTGGAGAAAGGCAGCGATGATGTGCGGTTGATGAAGCCCCCGTCCCCAGAGTATCAGAGCCCAGACACACGCCAGGAGGGCAGAGAAGAGGCAGCGGCGGCCCCGGCAGGGGGTTCGGTGGCCCAGCAAGCTGTAGCCTCGGCAGAGCCCTCCACCTCTGACTGCATGCCTATCGAGCCTGACACCACCGCCCCCAGCACCAACCACGAGACCATTGACCTCCTTGTCCAGATTCTTCGGTGTGTCATTGTCCCGCTCCGGCACCAGTGGTGGCTCCCGACCATCTCTGTGCCATTCTGATTTCCTGTCCCACCTTCCTTCTTGTTCAGGAATTGTTTACGGTATTTCCTGCCTCCGAGTTTCCCCATCTCTAAGAAGGAGCTGAGTGCTATGAATTCAGATGAGCTGATATCGTTTCCTCTGGTGAGTCTGCCCACCCACCTTGGTGCTTCTTGTGACTGCCAGGCCTGTTGTGTGCTCCATGAAGTCTGTCAGAGAGAAACGCATGGAGTTTTATCTCCATTCCACTTCAAGGAAATGAGTCTAGGAGCTGAAGATACTCAGGCTCAGAGAGGTTAACAGCCTGCTGTGATAGAGCCAAGATTTGAACCCAGGACACTTTGAGAGGACAAGGATCTTGCTGTCCAGGGTGATGAGTTCCCAGGGTTCCCAGGCAGCTGCTCCACCTCAGTGCTCGCCCTTGTTTAGGCTGCAGGCATCCTCTGCAGGTCCTCGGAACAAACTGCTGATAGGCCAGCTGGGTTGGCCTGCCATCCTCTTGTCAGCTTTGTTGCTTTTGGCTTCAGGCTGTTGCCAAAACGAGCAAAGCCTGGGTGCAGTGGGATTTCTACAGTGAGCATGACCCAGGCCAAAGCATGGTCAGCAGGAGTGTCTGAGCCTGAAATAGTCCTTTGGCTCACGCTTGTGAAAGGAGGTGCCACTAATGCACCAACTTAATAGCCTCCTGAGAGAAATGCCTAAAATAACTCAAACTTTCAACTCTTTCACGTTCGGGACACACTAGAACTCTAATGCTCATTGTGTCTGTGTCAGTTTGTAAATGACCATCCTGCTTCTCATCATGCTGTGAAAGAGCTCCATGAAACCCTCAGGTGCCCTGCAAATACTAGATTCAAATATGTACTTTAAAAGTACCATAACTGCATGTGAATCTGTAATGGCCTAAAAGTCAAAAAATTCAAACAACATACGGGCTCATAGTTAGGCTCACGACATTGTTTGTTAAATTTCAATGCTCTTGGCACCTGCTTGAACATTTATTTTGAGCTGCCACGTGGTAATTATTTTCTGTGCAGAACTTGAAGTTTCTGTTGCCATCTTGGTTTACTAGTATTCTAGATTGTAAATAAATCATTCTAACCCGTTTTAAAAACAGCAATCAGGAGTCACTCAGTGCTGGGTAGCTCATAGGTCGTCACAGAAGTAAGTAAATGCTATAGTTGGCGAGACTGTGGTGGTCAGCCACTGCTGGTTCTAAGTTTGTGTTCATCACAATGGCCCTTTCATTCTCACTCCTGATTCATGAGTAAATCCTAATAACTTTGAAAATAAACTAAACATAAAGAGATACACCTAAATTGTTTTTCTTTTTTTTTTTTAAATTGTTTTTCATATTGAGATACCATGTAACTTTCACTCAAAACAAGTGTTCTGCTATTTTGAAAAAGCTCCTGTCTAGAGAAGCAAGCTGCTGGTTAACACTACTACCCCACCGCTGGGGTTTCAGGTGCTTGGAGAAGATGGTGAAAAGTTCTATGCTGTGTAAATACACTACACAAACATGAGGCTGTCTGCTGTTGGTAGGAGCGCGACACATACTTGTTGGCTGTGACCTGGATGTGGGTTGCTCATTAGTGCTGTTGTCGAGTTAAAAGGAGAATGGTTGAGGATCATGCCTCATGTTTACTCATGGCTTGCAGTTTGCAGAGCTCTTTGCCAACTGCTTTCTGTGTGTGAGCCCGTCTCCACCCTCGAGGCAGCCCTGTGAGGTTGGCCTCAAGGTCTTTCCTCTCTGGAGCTGCAGGGCCACTGGCTCCTGGGTTTGATATCCATTCAGACCGAGCTTCCTGGTGCCGAGCCAGCTGGGGACACCAGTGCCTGTCTGGAAGGGCCCTGGGGACCCTTGTGAGCCCACGCACTTACCGCTGGCTTCTCTTCCAACAGAAAGAGTACTTCAAGCAGTATGAAGTCGGGCTCCAGAACCTGTGCCATTCCTACCAGAGCCGTGCCGACTCGCGGGCCAAGGCTTCTGAGGAGAGCCTGCGCACCTCCGAGAGAAAGCTGCGTGAGACCGAGGAGAAGCTGCAGAAGCTGAGGACCAACATCGTGGCACTCCTGCAAAAGGTGCAGGAGGTGAGCCAGGCCACCCTCTCGTTGCAGCGGCCCACCTGGTGTCTCGGGGGCGGGGGGGGGGCCTGGGTACCTCGTGCTCCCTTCTCCCCACTCACAGGAATGTGTGGTTCCAACCCTGGCGGCACAGCATCCTGACCAGGCGGGCTGGAGGTGGTGCGGCTGCTGGGCCCCGTCCCAGCCACACCCACGGTATCAGACTTTTGCCCTTGTGTAGACACGGTGACCTGCAACCTGGTTTGAGACACCTCGGAGTCATGAAACACAGATGTTCTTGGTTTTCCAGATGACGCCTGGGTGGGAGTGGGTAGCCCACAAGCGGGGAATGTCCTGTGGTCTCAGCCCTTCTTCTGGGCAGGAATCTGGGGATCCCTGTCCTGTGACCCCTGGTGACCAACAGGGGCCCTGCTCTCGGACCACAGCAGGGGAGGAGACAGAACTGTTGATGGTGGGAAGTGCCACGAAAAAAAACAGGAGAGCGCGACAGGAAGCCGCTGTACTAGAGTGTCAGGAGAGCCTCTGAGGAGGAGGTTGGGCCCAAGGCAGAGCCAGACGTGCTGAGGGGGTGTGAGCTGCAGGCAGAGAAGAGCAGGGCCCACGGCAGGGCCCTGGGCCAGGTGGGAGGTCCCTGGACCTTGTGGTGCTGAGACGTGTGCAGCCTAAGACACTTACTTTGGTTGGTTGTAGGAGAGGCCGAGGTTAGAGTCCAGGACTCCACTGAGGAGGTTCCCAGTTATCTGGGTGAGAGATTCTGGAGGCCTGAGCCTTGGATGGTGCCAGTGAGGAGGGAGAGAAGCGTCTGGGGGAGGACAGGGAACAAGGGCAACTGTTCGAGTCTGAGTCCCTGAGTAGAGGGAAGAGGGCACCTGTACTGAGACGGGAACAACCCGGGGTGGGTGGTGGGACCGAGCCGTTGGATGTATTGAGTCTAAGAGTGAGGCTGGGGCAGGCGGGACCTGGGTGGGGGGAGGTGGGCAGGAGTGGGAGGACGGGGAGGGGATGGATGATTAAGGGTGGCCCAATAGGGTGGAGGGGGGAAGAGTAGAGGGCATGGCCTGGGCTGCAAGAAGGCTGGGGAGGCGGGCCTCCCACCACCCTGTGAGCCCTGGCTGACCCTGCCCTGCTCTGTTCCAGGACTTAGACATTAACACAGACGACGAGCTGGATGCCTACATCGAGGACCTGATCACCAAGGGGGACTAGGGCCCGGAGCCAGAGATCAGCTCCTCTGCCCCTCAAGGCAGAGCTCCTGAGGGTGGCGTTTCACTCATGGGTTGATGGACTTACCTTGGTTTGACTCACGGGATATCTGTGCTTTTGGTGGGAGAGAGACTGATTCTTTGACTCTTCCACCCTAAGTTGATAAATATTTATTTTTTGAAAGAAACAACATGCTGTGCCTGCTGTGAGACCATACGTTTTTTTTTTGGTGACTCTTGGGCAAAGGACAGAACCAGGATGCCAAGTCTTGAGTTGCTTCTCTCGGCTCCTGGCTTCTCAAGATGTGGTGAATTCCAGCACCGTGTGGAAGTTGGAGGGGCTCCAGGGGCAGGGCTGGGGGGCAGACAGGACCCTTCCCAGGCTGGTGCTCCCCCAGGAGCTCCAATCCAGGGGATCTCCATGGGGCTGCCATCAGCAGGCGGCTTGGCGCTGAGGAGCTCCCTGCTTCAGGTCAGGGAGGTGAGTGGTGGTCTGAGCGGCCATTCTTCTTGGCTGTGGCACTGTCAGTCAGCTCGGGGGGGAGAAAGATCCTCCTGTTCAGCTTCCCCATCCACCACCTAAATTCTCCCTGCTGGATACTTCCTTAGCTAGCAGTAGATGGTGAGGTTTCCTGCCACAAAAACTCGAGTCCAGGTTAAGGCGTGGACAGACCTGACTGGGCAGACTGCTGACCTGGTAGCACATCGTTTGCGTTCCAGGGGAGTCCCCTTAGGAGTCCTGTGCGTGAGGAGCGCCGTGCTGGTCTGTGCTGGCCTCGGCCGCCGCTGTGGCAGGGTCCTGGGGGGGCTGCTGCTCTTCCTGCTTCCCCTGTGTTCGCCCTGCTACGCCCTGTCAGGGTCTCCGGTGTGGGGCAGATGGGAGGAGGGGGTCACCGAGCCCCTGGGCACGCCATGCCTTCCTCTGCCTGGTCACAGCCTCATACTGCTGTGGTCCTCAAACAACTCAGGGTCAAAGACCAAGGCCAGAGTCGCTGAGTTTTCTGTAATGGCCGTTGGAAAAGTTCTGGTTCGATTTCCCCCAACTCACTCCTTATCCCCTTTTATTTGGGGACTTTGGGTTTTCTGAAGGCACAAGAACCATGATCTTGCCCCACTGGCCCGCAATTCTGACCTCTGTGTGTTTCCAGCGTCTGCCCACCTCTGCTCAGCGGGGGCCATGTGCCGCCCTGTGGAAACTGCAGGAGACGGGGAAGCGATGGCGAGGGAGGCAGGCCACAGGGGAGTCAAGGTCTCTACCCACTTGCGCACGTGCGGGAAGTGCCTGTGATGTGTGGGCTTGGGACTTCCCAAAACCACACCCCTGGGCAAGGGCTGTTCCAGAGAAATACCAGCGGGGCCCTGACCTCTTCCTCGGAAGATTCTCCCAGAGTCTTGGGGTTTCTTGAGCTGGTAGTTCCTATCCTGTCCGGCTCGTTCTCATCACAGGCAGCGTATGATCCATTTTTTGTCCCCAAACTTCCTGTTTTCATCTAGATAGAAGCTGATTCTGCATTTTTACCAGAGGGTAATACTCAAGGTTTTTTATTTACACACCTGTAATCAAAATGCAATACTATAAACTTTTACTGGCGAGACTCCTGAACTCAGTCTGTTTTCTTCTAGTAAAGCCCAGCACCTCCCTCCTCATTCTTCCCACCACTGTGGCTTTAAGCTGTCTTCAGGCTCTTCCTCATCTCCGCCTTCACTGTCTTCCGTCTTCACTGTCTTTGACACCCACAGAAACTGACATACTGAATTTCGTAAATATGTTAGCCTCAACTTCTAGGTGTTCCTACGTTGCTGTTTAAATCCAACAACAGCGGTGCTGAATGCAGCCTGCTTCCAGGCAGAGCTGTTGCCATTCTGGGCAGGAGGATAAGATGCAGGAACTCCCCTTCTAAACTGGGTAACTGAGCTGCCTGGAATTGTCTAACAACTTGGGAAGAAGAGGATGGTCTGGAAGGTCTGTTGCAAGAAGGTGAACGCGTGCAGAAGCCTGTGTTTCTGGAAGAGGAGGACTATTTTTCTTTTTTTGTCTTTTTTCAGGTGACACATGCACATGATAAAAATTCAAACAGTATAAAAGGCTGGACGGTGAGAGCAAGCCCCGCCTCCCCCAGCCCCCAGCGCTCTCCCCCTAGAGTGTCTGTGCTGAGCAGATGCGCGTCTCTGTTCTGCCTGTCTCACTCAGTAGAGCCTGGGACTTGTAAGCGTTCACATGGGTCTACTTTATCCTGACCACCACATAGCATTTCAGTGTCCTGGATGTACTGTTAGTCACTGGTCCCATTTATAGACATTTAGGTTTACAAAAAATTCCATGATGACTATCTGTGTGTGTGTACTTAGATCTGTGTTTATTTGGATGAATTCCAGAGAGAAATGTCTGTCAGAAGGTGGAGGCATCCCAGAAGACTTCACAATTTCAATCCCCACCAACAGTGCATTCCTCACCTCCCTCCTTGCCTGTCCGCAGTCTCTTCCATCTCAAGAAAGGTGAAAAGCCTATGGATTTTTGATTTGGTCTGAATGAATTATGTGAGGTCATGTGTTTCCTTCTGGGACAGGGCTGTAGTTCTGAGTCTTAGGTTAGGGACTTAAACCAAGGACATCAAACCAGTCAATCCTAAAGGAGATCTGCCCTGAATATTCATTGAAAGGATTGATGCTGAAGCTGAAGCTCCAACAACTGGCCACCTGATTGAAAGAGTCAACTCACTAGAAAAGACCCTGATGCTGGGAAAGATTGAAGGCAGGAGGAAAAGGGACGACAGAGGATGAGATGGTTGGATGGCATCACCGACTCAACATAAATTTGAGTAAACTCTGGAAGATGGTGAAGGACAGGGAAGCCCGTCATGCTGCAGTCCATGGCGTCACAGAGTTGGACATGACTTAGATACTGAATATCAAAATCAGATGAAAAACAAGGGGTGAGTTTTCTGGGAAATGTCCACCTTATACTACCCGTTCAGCCCTTAGGTGTCCCATGGATTTAGCATTAAAAACCCCACATCAGTACCATATTACTAGAAGACAAGGGTTTGACATTGTTTACCAAAGGAAGGCAACGGATTAACAACAGGATGAGGGAAACTTGTTTCTCCTGCATGTGTGTCCAAGTGATACTGCCTTCTGGCTCCTCTTGTTGAGCCCAGGTCCCCTTGAAGACATGACTGTCTTTCAGGCCTGTGGTTCAAGCAGTGTTGGGCAAGAGTTCATGGCTCTGTAGACCAACAAGTGTGAGATAAAGCTCAAACTTCATGTCTTTTACATAGAACACAGGTTTGGCCTGCATGGGTGGTGCCGCCACTGGCTACTTGTCCCCAGTGAAAGGCTGTCCTGCAGGTGGACCAGGCTGCAAGGGACCAGCTGGCAGCTGCCCAGATGCCTAAACATCCTCAGAATTCCACTGCAGGGTTCTGCCCTTTTTTGCAGATGGAACCTCTGAGGCTTCCTTTGGAAGGGCCCTATTGCTCTTGGTTCCCTAAGAAAGTGGACAGGCAGCTTGGCCATGGGAGGCAGAGCTACAGAAGAGTATGCCTTCTCCGCTGCAATACTTCAGTGCTCTGACTGTCCTCAGCACTGCTGGGGGCACCCTCTCCATAGTGAGCAAGACAGACTGGAGAGAGAGGAGTTTGGTGAGGGATCGCCCACTTGGCAAGGAGCCAGAATGTTGCAAGCCTGTGTTTCAGTCTGGTAGTTTTCATCTAGTTACTTGCAATGTGCCAGCCCCAACTAGGACTCCTGATGGATCCTGCAGAAATTTCCTTTCAGTTCACAAGGCATCAGACAAATCACTGCCCATTCTGGGTTCCCCTTTCTTCTCTAAAAAGAGCTGGATGACAGTACAAGTTTTCTGACTTACTAAGCTGAATTCATCCGGAGAAGGCAGTGGCACCCCACTCCAGTACTCTTGCCTGGAAAGTCCCATGGAGAAGCCTGGTAGGCTGCAGTCCATGGGGTCGCTAAGAGTTGGACATGTCTCAGAGACTTCACTTTCATGCATTGGAGAAGGAAATGGCAACCCACCCCAGTGTGCCTGGAGAATCCCAGGGATGGGGGAGCCTGGTGGGCTGCCGTCTATGGGGTCGCACAGAGTCGGAAACGACTGAAGCGACTTAGCAGCAGCAGCAAGCTGAATTCACCAGAAATTTATCCAGAGGCCCACAGAGGCAGCGAATAACTGGTCTCATAGCAAGGAGAGACAAGAAAGCCTCCTTAAGTGAGAGGAAAACAATAGAATGGGAAAGACTATAGAGATCTCTTCAAGAAAATCAGAGCTACCAAGGGAACATTTCATGCAAAGATGGGCACGATAAAGGACAGAAATGTCAAGGACCTAACAAAAGCAGAAAAAATTAAGAGGTGGCAAGAATACACAGAAGAACTGTACACAAAACATCTTAAGGACCCAGATAACCACGATGATGTGATCACTCACCTAGAGCCAGACATTCTGCAGTGTGAAGTCAAGTGGGTCTTGGGAAGCATTACTACAAACAAAGCTGGAGGTGATGGAATTCCAGCTGAGCTATTTCAAATCCTAAAAGATGATGCTGTGAAAGTGCTGCACTCAATATGACAGCAAATTTGGAAAGCTCAGCAGTGGCCACAGGACTGGAAAGTTCAGTTTTCATTCCAATCCCAAAGAAGGGCAATGCCAAAGAACGTTCAAACTTCTGTACAATTGCACATTTCATATGTTAGCAAGATTATGCTCAAAATACTTCAATCTAGGCTTCAGCAGTACGGTGAACCTAGAAATTCCAGATGTACAAGCTGGATTTAGAAAACACAGTGGAACCAGAGATCAAATTGCCAACATCCGCTGGATCATTGAAAAAGCAAGGGAATTCCAACATCTACTACTTCATTGACTAAGCTAAAGCCTTCGTGTTGATCACAACAAACTGGAAAATTCTTCAAGATATGGGAATACCACACCACCTTAACTGTCTCCTGAGAAACCTGTATGCAGAACAAGAAGCAACAGTTAGAACAGACATGGAACAACAGACTGCTTCAAAATTGGGAAAGGAATACAACAAGGCTGTATATTGTCACCCTGCTTATTTAACTTCTATGCAGAGTACATCATGAGAAATGCTGGGCTGGACGAATCACAAGCTGGAAGGAATCAAGACTGCCAGGAGAAGTATCAACAACCTCAGATATGCAGATGATACCATTCAATGGCAGAACATGAAGAACTAAAGAGCCTCTTGATGAGGGTGAAAGAGGAGAGTGAAAAAGCTGGCTTAACACTCAACATTCAAAAAATGGTCATGGCATCCAGTCCCATCACTTCGTGGCAAATAGAAGGGGAAATAGTGGAAACAATGACAGATTTTATTTTCGTGCGCTCCAGAATCACTGCAGATGGTGACTGCAGCCATGAAATTAAGACGCTTGTTCTTTGGAATAAAAGCTATGACAAACCTAGACAGCATACTAAAAGCAGAGACACCGCTTTGCTGATAAAAGTTCATCTAGTCAAAGCTATGGTTTTTCCAGTAGTCACATAGGATGAGAGAGTTGGACCATAAAGAAGGCTAAAACACCAAAGAATTGATGCTTTTGAATTGTGCTGGAGAAGACTCTTCAGAGTCCCTTGGAAAACAAGGAGATCAAACCCGTCAATCCTAAAGGAAATCAACCCTGAATATTCATTGGAAGGACTGATGCTAAAGCTGAAGCTCCAATACTGGCCGCCTGGTGTGAAGAGCGGACTCACTGGAAAAGACCCTGATGCTGGGAAAGACCGAAGGCAAGAGGAGAAGGGGGCGACTGTGATGAGATGGTTGGATGGTACCACCGAGTCAATGGAGTTTGAGCAAACTCGGAGATAGTCAAGGAGTTCCTCACGCAAAATCATCAACTATCACAACCCAGCACGAGCCCTAGTACTGCCTGCAACTCACCTGGTCCCGGCCCTCGGCCATCACTCCAATGGCTTTTAGGGTGCCCGACGTTCACAGCCATCCGGGAGCATGCCTTCCCCGAGGCCACCAACGGTTGCGGGACACACAACCCCCACCCTCCCAACGCTCCCCTCGCCTAGTCTCGCGGCAGATGTGCAACTGCGCGTGCGTGGCGCTGACGCCTGGCGCGTGCGTGGCGCTGACGTCCAGCGCTTGCTCTACGCCATGCGCATGCTCCTTCGAGAGATCACGAGCCCGCCGACTTGCTGAGTCAGATGTGCTGGCGTCGGTGTGTCAGGCAGAGGCGAGGCCGTCAGACCCAGCTGTGTGAGGCCCGCCTTGGGCCCACCCTGGGGACTGAGGCCTCGAGGGTCCCACACCCTAGGGCCCGTGGAAGGCGTTGGAATCCAAGCAGAGAAGCAGGATTTCTTTTTCCCGCCGCCGGAGACCGCGTATTCAGGCTGGACACAGGTGAAACTTTTTCCCCGGTTGTTTCCCAACTTGTGGCTTACAGAAAGCTTTTTTGTATGAATGTCCTTAGTGGTGTGGTGCTTTTACATTTGCAAGACGGACGACCCACAAGGGAAGCTGCATGTGTTACGTATCTTCTCTAGGTAGTTTCCCCGGAAGGCCCAGCCCTCTGTAGGCCTCTTGTCTGTCACAGCTTCAGCTCACAACTTTTATTTTTTCTGCTGGTTTATCTGTGCTGGTGGCGTAGTTGTTCAGTCGTGTCTGAACCGGCCCTTGCGACCCCGTGGACTGTGGTCTGCAGGGCTCCTCTTTCCATGGGATTTATCTGTGCTAGGCTTGGTTTATGGTATTTCTTGAAAGGTTTTGGGGTTTCGTCTCACGTTTAAGAGAATTCTTCCCCCTCTGCCCAATTCTCTTGTATTTTGTCGCACTGTTTTAAAGTTCTTTTCTGTGTCACCACTCCGTGTGGGGAAGTATTTTAGTATCAGCAGTAAGGCAGGTGTCAAATTTTGGTATCGGTTTTTCCAGATGGAAATTCACTTACGCCAGCCCCGTGTATTTTTTTTTTTTTAACCTATTTTTGGCTGCGCTGGATCTTTGTTGTGGCTCACGGCCTCTTGGTTGCTGTGCGCAAGATTTCTTAGTTGTGAGAGTGGGGACTACTCTGTATGGCAGCGGTGCGCCGGCCTCTCGTGGTGGCTTCTCTTGTGCGGAATGGGTGCTGGGGCTTCGGTAGTTGCCCGCTGGTGGGCTCACTAGTCGTGGCACACTGGGCTCAGTTGCCCCAAGGCATGCAGAATCTTAGTTCCTGGACCAGGATTCGAACCGGTATGCCCTGCATTGTCAGGCAGATTCTTGATTCTTAAATTGCTTAAATTATGGAAGTCCCAGTCTCATTTATTAATGACCCCTTATTTATATTTCACTCTATTAGGTTTTCAACTTGTTGGGCTTGAGGTGATGCTTACATGTATCAGTGGAGACGTACTGTTACCTGCTGGACAGGTGATTCTGATGGGAAGGGTGAGGTTCTAGGTGAAACAGACATTGGGGGCATCATCAGCATATAGATGGATCAATCTTCCTTGCTGTTTTTCTTATTAAAATATTTTCCCAAACTATTCTTAGAATTTCTTCTCACATGAAATTTAAAGTCATGATAGTCCAGTTTTCTCCCGTTCCTGCACACCCCCAACCAAGTTCCATTGGGATTTAAATTTAAATTGTGCTAAATTTAGATGTAAGTTGAGGGGAGGGTTGATATTTTTACGATTTTAAATTTCCCTAGATGATATGAAATGGTTTTCCATTTGTTTGAATCCTTTACATGTTCTAATAAGATTTTACTATTCATACGGGTTCTGTAACTTTCTCATTTTATTCCTATATAATCACTATTGTGAATGCAATTTTCTTCCCCATTTCTATTCCTGGTTATTAATATGTAAAAAGCAGATTGTTTAATATAATTTATTTTCTATCTTATGAACTCTGGTAATTTTAAAAATAAACCTGTATTTTATAAATCAAATGTGCAGATTTACCAGTGTGCCGTTTTAATTGCTGAACCTCTGAAACAGTGTTGAATAACTAATTATTCAAATGTTTTTGTTGATGAGGATGGAGATTCATATATTGGAGTTGAGCAGAATACTGTCTTTTGGTGACTGGTCTTTAAAAGTGTGGAGTTTCTGTTTTTGTTAAAAACCTTGGGATGAAGTTTTTAAACTGGGCTGAAACTGGGGTTGCCGGTCTTGTCTGAGCTGAGCACCAGGGGGCGCCAGTTACACAGGCTGAAATGGGGGCTGTGCGCCGGCCGTCCCCGGTTGTCAAATGCCTTTTCAGCATCTTGATAAAATGTCTGGAGTTTTTCACCTTTAATCTACTGTCTTAGTGGTTATTTTTGTTAAGACATTGAACGACTGAGTCGGGAAGATCCCCTGGAGGAGGAAATGGCAGTGCCCTCCAGTATTCTTGCCTGGAAAATTCCATGGACAGAGGAGCCTGGCAGGTCACAAAGGACTGGACACGACTGAGCGCACTCACACACATACCTACAAAAGAAAGCTGTGTTTATAAGAGATTCATGAGATAGAATATGCAGTGTATGTCCATCACCTAGTTTAAGAAAACGCTCCATTATTTCCTTATAATCTCTGTGTGTTCCTCCTGGGTCCTGTCCTCTTTCCTCCTTGCTCAGCGGTCACTGACAGGAGCTGGCAGGAAGGCTAGGGGCCTCCAAACGGAGGAGACAGGCTGCAGGTGTCAGACGTGTTCTATCCCTGTCTCAGGCAGCTGGAGGAAACAAACTACACGTGTCAGAGTCTCTCCCTTCTGTATTCAGAGTTAAAAGGAGGCTGCTTTTAAAACTCTGTGTTGCCATGATGACACCTGGTTCCACCTGCTGCTGCTGCTGCTAGGTCGCTTCAGTCGTGTCCGACTGTGCGACCCCATAAACAGCAGCCCACCAGGCTCCCCCGTCCCTGGGATTCTCCAGGCAAGAACACTGGAGTGCGCTGCCATTTCCTTCTCCAGTGCATGAAAGTGAAAAGTGAAAGTGAAGTCGCTCAGTCGTGTCCGACCCTCAGCAACCCCATGGACTGCAGCCTTCCAGGCTCCTCTGTCCATGGGATTTTCCAGGCAAGAGTACTGCAGTGGGGTGAACTTAACTTTTCTCAAACCTTGAGCTAACCAGTACTGTTTTTCTTATGGGAATGTTTTCCTTAAGCTATGTTAATGAACTATGTATTTACCTTAAACTCTTTCTTCAGGTCAGTTCCACCTAAGACTCAGACCCGATAATGGCTCAACGAACCAGTATGTTTTACTCATACAATTGTTCTCCTAATCCATGTTAATGAAGCTATGTATATTTTTTAAATCATTTTTTATTGAAGGATAATTGCTTTACAGAAATTGGCTGTTTTCTGTCAAACCTTAACATGAATCAGCCATAGGTATCTTCCTTCCCTTTTGAACCTCCCTCCCATCTCCCTCCCCATCCCACCCCTCTAGGTTGACACAGAGGCCCTGTTTGAGTTTCCTGAGCCATACAGCCAATTCCCATTGACTATTTATTTTACATAAAGTAATGTAAGTTTCCATGTTGCTCTTTCCATACATCTCACCCTCTCCTCCCCTCTCCTCATGTCCATAAGTCTGTCCTGTTTGTCTGTCTCTCCATTGTTGCCCTGTAAATAAATTCTTTGCTACCATTTTTCTAGACTCCGTGTATATGTGTTAGAGTACTGCATTTACCTTTCTCTTTCTGACTCACTTCACTCTGTATAATAGGTTCTAGGTTCCACCTCGTTAGAGCCAACTCAGATGCACTCCTTTTCATGGCTGAGTAATATTCCATTGTGTATGCGTGCCACAGCTTCTTTATCCATTCATGTCGATGGACTTCCAGGTTGCTTCCATGTTCTAGCTGTTGTAAATAGTGTTATGTGTATTTGCTTGGAAACCTGCCTTTCTTCAAGATTCATGTCAATTGTTTTACGACCCAGGATGACTACCTTGTGCCACTGTTATCTCAAAATGTATGCTGTGAGTGAGGGGCCTGGCGGCACTCTGAGTTTTGAGACATTTCCTTTCTCTAATTAGCAGCCTGCTGATAGGTGTATAACATCCTGCTAAAGACTAGCAGGGGGCACTGTTTCGGCCCCCTTCTGATGTCTGTGTCAGAAGCTTTCTCTGTCTTTTCATGTCCGACTCTTTGCAACCCGATGGACTGCAGCATGCCAGGCCTCCCAGTCCATCACCAACTCCAGGAGCTTACTCAAACTCTTGTCCGTTGAGTCAGTGACGCCATCCAGCCATCTCATCCTCTGTCGTCCCCTTCTCTTGCCCTCAATCTTTCCCAGCATCAGGGTCTTTTCCAAGGAGTCCATTCTACACATCAGATGGCCAAAGTATTGGAGCTTCAGCATCAGTCCTTCCAATGAATATTCAGGACTGATTTCCTTTAGGATGGACTGGTTGTATCTCCTTGCTGTCCAAGGGACTCTTAAGAGTCTTCTCCAACATCACAGTTCAAAAGCATCAATTCTTCAGTGCTCAGCTTTCTTTATAGTCCAGCTCTCACATCCATACATGACTGCTAGAAAAACTAAAGCTCTGACGAGATGGATCTTTGTTGGCAAAGTAATGTCTCTGCTTTTTAATAAGCTGTCTAAGTTGGTTGTAACTTATCTTCCAGGGAGCAAGTGTCTTTTAATTTCATGGCTGCAATCACCATCTACAGTGATTTTGGAGCCCCCCAAAATAAAATCTCTCACTGTTTCCATTGTTTCCCCATCTATTTGCCATGAAATGATGAGACCGGATGCCATGATCTTCAGTTCAGTTCAGTTCAGTTGTGTCTGACTCTTTGCGACCCCATGAATTGCAGTACACCAGGCCTCCCTATCCATCACCAACTCCCGGAGTTCACTCAAACTCAGGTCCATCAAGTCGGTGATGCCATCCAGCCATCTCATCCTCTGTCGTCCCCTTCTCCTCCTGCCCCCAACCCCTCCCAGCATCAGAGTGTTTTCCAATGAGTCAACTCTTCGCATGAGGTGGCCAAAGTACTAGAGTTTCAGCTTTACCATCATTCCTTCCAAAGAACGCCCAGGACCGATGTCCTTTAGAATGGACTGGTTGGATCTCTTTGTTTTCTGAATGTTGAGCTTAAAGCTAACTTTTTCACTCTCTTCTTTCACTCTCATCAAGAGGCTCTTTAGTTCTTCGCTTTCTGCCATAAGGGTGGTATCATCTGCATATCTGAGATTATTGATATTTCCCCCAGCAATCTTGATTCCAGCTTGTGCTTCATCCAGCCAGGCATTTTTCATGATGTACTGTGTATAAGGAGAGGTGGCAAGAATACACAGAAGACTGTACAGAAAAGATCTTCATGACGCAGATAATCACAGTGGTGTGATCACTCACCTAGAGCGAGACATCCTGGAATGTGAAGTCAAGTGGGCCTTAGGAAGAATCACTACAAACAATGCTAGTGGAGGTGATGGAATTCCAGCTGAGCTATTTCAAATCCTGAAAGATGACGCTGTGAAAGTGCTGCACTCAATATGCCAGCAAATTTGGAAAACTCAGCAGTGGCCACAGGACTGGAAAAGGTCCATTTTCATTCCAGTACCAAGAAAGGAAGTTCCAAAGAATGCTCAAACTACCGCACAATTGCACTCATCTCACACGCTAGTAAAATAATGCTCAAAATTCTCCAAGCCAGGCTTCAGCAGTACGTGAACTGTGAACTTCCTGATGTTCAAGCTGGTTTTAGCAAAGGCAGAGGAACCAGAGATCAAATTACCAACATCTGCTGGATCATCGAAAAAGCAAGAGAGTTCCAGAAAAACATCTATTTCTGCTTGATTGACTATGCCAAAGCCTTTGACTGTGTGGATTACAATAAACTGTGGGAAATTCTGAAAGAGATGGGAATACAGACCACCTGACCTGCCTCTTGAGAAATCTGTGTGCAGGTCAGGAAGCAACAGTTAGAACTGGACATGGAACAACAGACTGGTTCCA
Source organism: Ovis aries (assembly GCF_016772045.2). Lineage (NCBI taxonomy): Eukaryota > Metazoa > Chordata > Mammalia > Artiodactyla > Bovidae > Ovis > Ovis aries. The sequence continues at coordinate 69,728,430 of NC_056070.1, read as the reverse complement.
AATAGGAAAAGGAGTACATCAAGGCTGTATATTGTCACCCTGCTTATTTAACTTATACGCATAATACATCATGAGAAATGCTGGGCTGGAGGAAGCACAAACTAGAATCAAGATTGCTGGGAGAAATATCAATAACCTCAGAAATGCAGATGACACCACCCTTATGGCAGAAAGTGAAGAGGAGCTAAAGAGCCTCTTGTTGAAAGTGAAAGAGGAGAGTGAAAAAGTTGGCTTAAAGCTCAACATTCAGAAAACTAAGATCATGGCATCTGGTCCCGTCACTTCATGGGAAATAGATGGGGAAACAGTGGAAACGGTGGTTGACTTTATTTTTCTGGCCTCCAAAATCACTACAGATGGTGATTGCAGCCATGAAATTAAAAGACACTCCTTGAAAGGAAAGTTTTGACCAACCTTGACAGCATATTAAAAAGCAGAGACATTATTTTGCCAGCAAGAGTCCGTCTAGTCAAGGCTATGGTTTTCCAGTAGTCATGTATGGATATGAGAGTTGGACTGTAAAGAAAGCTGAGCACTGAAGAATTGATGCTTTTGAACAGTGATGTTGGAGAAGACTCTCGAGAGTCCCTTGGACAGCAAGGAGATCCAACCAGTCCATTCTAAAGGAGATCAGTCCTGGGTGTTCATTGTCAGGACTGATGTTGAAGCTGAAACTCCAATACTTTGGCCACCTGATGCGAAGAGCTGACTCATTTGAAAAGACCCTGATGCTGGGAGGGATTGGGGGCAGGAGGAGAAGGGGACGACAGAGGATAAGATGGTTGGATGGCATCACCGACTTGACGGACATAGGTTTGGGTAAACTCTGGGAGTTGGTGATGGACAGGGAGGCCTGGCACGCTGTGGTTCATGGGGTCGCAAAGAGTTGGACACGACTGAGCAACTGAACTGAACTGCAGGGTAACAGTATGCAGCCTTGATATACTCCTTTGCCGATTTGAAACTGGTCTTGTGATTCCATGTCCAGTTCTAACTGTTGCTTATTGACCTGCATACAGATTCTCATGAGGCAGGTCACGTGGTCTGGTATTCCCATCTCTTGAAGAATTTTCCATAGTTTGTTGTGATCCACACAGTCAAAGGCTTTGGCATAGTCAATAAAGCAGAAGTAGATATTTTTCTGGAACTCTCTTGCTTTTTCAGTGATCCAGTGGATGTTGGCAATTTGATCTCTCGTTCCTATGCCTTTTCTAAATACAGCTTGACATCTGGAAATTCATAGTTCATGTATTGTTGAAGCCTGGCTTGGAGAATTTTGAGCATTACTTTGCTAGAGCGTGTAAAATCACTGAAGATGATGATTGCAGCCATGAAATTAAAAGACACTTACTCCTTGGAAGGAAAGTTATGAACAACCTAAATAGCATATTGAAAAGCAGAGACATTACTTTGCCAACAAAGGTCCATCTAGTCAAGGCTGTGGTTTTTCCAGTGGTCATGTATGGATGTGAGAGTTGGACTATGAAGAAAGCTGAGTGCCAAAGAATTGATGCTTTTGAACTGTGGTGTTGGAGAAGACTCTTGAGAGTCCCTTGGACTGCAAGGAGATCCAACCAGTCCATTCTAAAGGAGATCAGTCCTGGGTGTCCTTTGGAAGGAATGATGGTAAAGCTGAAACTCCAGTACTTTGGCCACCTCATGCAAAGAGTTGACTCTTTGGAAAAGACTCTGATGCTGGGAGGGATTGGAGGCAGGAGGAGAAGGGGACGACAGAGGATGAGATGGCTGGATGGCATCACCGACCTGATGGACCTGAGTTTGAGTGAACTCCGGGAGTTGGTGATGGACAGCGAGGCCTGACGTGGGGTCACAAAGAGTCAGACATGACTGAGCAACTGAACTGAACTGAAGATGAGTGCAGTCGTGTGGTGGTTTGAACATTTTGGGGGCATTGCCTTTCTTTGGGATTGGGATGAAAACTGAGCTTTTCCAGTCCTGTGGCCACTGCTGAGTTTTCCAGATTTGCTGTCATATTGAGTGCAGCACTTTCACAGCATCATCTTTTAGGATTTGAAATAGCTCAACTGGAATTACATCACCTTCACTAGCTTTTTTTATAGTGATGCCTCCTAAGGTCCACTTGACTTTGCATTCCAGGATGTGTGGCTCTGAGTGATCACACCATTGTGGTTATCTGGGTCATGAAGATCTTTTCTGTATAGTTCTTCTGTGTATTCTTGCCACCTCTTCTTAATATCTGTTGCTTCTGTTAGGTCCATAGCATTTCTGACCTTTATTGTACCCATCTTTGCATGAAATGTTCCCTTGGTATTATTGTGGAATCTGGAGTCACAAAACACACCTCAGAGGACACTCAAAACAGTGGAGTACAGTTGATTACGCCAGCGGGTCCAAGGGGAATCAGTTCCCAACAAGGAGCCTGATGTTTTTGAGAGGCCCAGTTTTATACCCCTACCACGTGATTGGTTACATGTTACATGTTTCTCTTTTATGATTGAGTTTTCTAACAAGTAGGTGCTAGGAGAACAAACAACTAAGTTTAAAGGCGGGGGGGGGGGGGGGGGGACAATGATTGAACATCAAGGGGGGATGTTTCCATGGTTAATCTAACAGGGGCAGCCTGACCTCAACTGCAGTCTCCATTTGCCAGCTGTAGGGAGGGAAGTCTCCAGGAGACCTGGTTTCCACTAGTAAAGGTTTCCCCACTCTCCTGGCCGGGTTCAGGCCCAGTTCACATCCTGTCTTTAAGACGGATGAGAGGCTTCCGGATGGCGTCTCTCCTGCTTTCCTCACACTGGCCCCAACAGTATCTTTGGTTTTCTTGAAGAGGTCTCTAGTCTTTCCCATTCTATTGTTTTCCTCTATTTCTTTGCATTGCTCAAAGAAAGAGGAAGGCTTTTTTATCTCTCCTTGCTATTCTTTGGAACTCTGCGTTCAAATAAATGGGTATATCTTTCCTTTTCTCCTTTGCCTTTAGCTTCTTTTCTGTTCTCAGCTATTTGTAAGGCCTCCTCAGACAACCATTTTGCCTTTTTGCATTTCTTTTTCTTGGGGATGGTCTTGATCCCTGCCTCTTGTACAGTGTCATGAACCTCCATCCATAGTTCTTCAGGCACTCTGTCTCTTTTATACTTTAATAAACTTTATCACACAAAAGTTGTGAGCAGTCAAGCCTCGTCACTGGCCCCAGATTGAATTCTGCTCCTCCAGAGGCCAGCAATCCTGGCATCTTTCACAGCTCAGCAACAACCTTTCATAACCATAGTCCAGAATTCTCTGCTTTTCTTTGCTCTTTTTATACTTCCACCACACTGGTTTGTGTTTCTGAAGACTTATTTTGCCTGTTTTTGAACTTAAATGGATAGAGTGTTTTATTTACTATTCTGCAGTTTGCTTTCTTTTCCATATTATGTTCCAGAAATTCACCCCTGTTGTTGAGTGTAGCTATAATTTATTAATCTTCGCTACTATAGAGTAGTGCTGAATATAGCAGTGAAAACAAATTACATCTACCATGAAACGTGAAATGCTAGTCGCTCGGTCGTGTCCGACTCTTTGCCACCCCGTGGACTGTAGCCCACCAGGCTTCTCTGTCCAGGAAATTGTCCAACCAAGAATACTGGAGTGGGTAGTCATTCCCTTCTCCAGGGGGTCTCCCCGACCCAGGGACGGAACCTGAGTGTCGTGTATTGCAGGCACACCACAGTTTTAAAAATCCATGTCTCTGTGATTGACATCTGGGTGGTTCTAGCTTTCTGCTATTGCAGTACAGTTGTGGATATTCGTGTTCATGCCTGCTGTTGCTTGGATAATCCTTGGAGTACACTTGCTCTGTCACGGGCCATGCCCAGATCAGCTTTTCTAGGTAATGCTGATTGTTTTCAAGAAGCGATTGTATACGTTCACATGCCTGTTGGCACCAAGTGCTTCATTCCTGTGCCTCCTCACCTACCCTTGACGTTGCTAAACTTGACTTGTTTTTTGCAGTTTGATGGGTGCGCAGTGATCTCATTATGGTTTACTTTGCTTTTACCGGATTTCTCCTGTGGTTAAGCATCTTTCCATGTCTGCTGGCCATTTGGGTTTCTTCTTTGGTAAACTGTTTGCTTAAGACTTTTGGTTATTTTTCTGTTCTTTTGTCTTTTTATTGATTTATATTTTTGCATATTCTACATACAGGTTATTTATAAGTTATATGTGTTGCAAAAATCTTCCATTATTTAGCATACTTTCTTTTTCCTTTTTATAGTCTTTCGATGAAAGCTCTTTAAACTTTAATATAGACTAATTTATCCGTTTTTTTCTCTTCTATTGTTTGCATTTCTTGGAGCTTGTTTAAGAAATCCCTTCTATCCTGAGGTCATGAAGATGCAGCTTCGTATTTTCTTCTGCAGTGTTTATAGCTTGTTGTTCGCGTATTTAATTCATCTGAAGTCGACTTTTGTAATGGTGTGAGGCAGGGCTCCGGTTCTGTCCTTCTTCCTGATGGTCCTTACCCTCCTTACTGAAAGTCTTACCTTCTCTGTTAATTGACAGCACAGTCTCTTGTATATGAAATGTTCATGTATGACTCTGTTTCTGGATTTTTATTCAATTGCATTTGTTTTATCTCTATGCCGGTATCTCTATGCCAGTGACTTAATTATTATACAATAAGTTTTGACATCTAGTAGAGCTAGTTTTACCGCTTTTTCTGCTTCAAGAGTGGCTTGACTCTTCTCAGTATTTTATAGTTCTATACATTAGAGCCATTTTATCAAGCTTCATGAAAAAAGCTTATGGGGGTTTCATTGGAATTGATTGTATGTCATCAGTTTGAGAAAATTGACATCTTTGTAACTCTTTCAAACTAAGAAGATGGTATAACTCCCCATTAATTTAGATCTTTCTTTAGCTCTTTCAAGAAAGTTTTGTAATTTTCCCTTTAAAAGTCTTATATGTCTTTTGTTACTATGTATGTACCTATGTATCTGATGATTTTTGATACTATTGTAAATATTTGAAAAACTCGATTTCCTGGTAGTTTGTTGCTAGTGAATGAAAATGCAGTTGGTACTTGTATATTGATGATTCTAATTCCTCTTTAGATTCTGCGGGTCTTCTCAGATGCATGGCGTGGTCTGGGAGCGATGACAGCTCCGCCAGTCCTCATCTGGCCTATTTTTCTTGTCTTGCCGTATCGGCTAGGGCTCCCGACACAGTGTTGAATGTGAGTGGTGAGAATGGCCGCCTTTTGTTCCTGTCTCACAAGGAAAGCCTTTCCTCTTTTGGTAGTTCTATCATAATCAGATTAAGAAAGGTGTTTTTTTCCCATTTAAGTACCGTGGATGCGCGTTGAATCTCATCTCGTGTTCCCTGCCTCTGTGGAGACGACCATTCCGTGTTCCTTCTCTTGTTAATGTGGTTGGTTTTTCACAGGTTAAGCTGGCTTTGCGCTTCTGGGGTGACTGTAGGGTTCTCACATTGCTCAGTTCAGTCTGGCACTCAGTCACGTCCAGCTCTTCATGGCCCCATACTAGATTTGTTCCTACGTTGCTTTGAATTGTACCAGCCTTGTGAGTGGCACTAGCTTGTAATTTTCCTTTCTCGTACTGTCCTAGCTGGGCTTTGGTGACCAGATTTTACTCGTCTCAAGAAATGAGTCGGGGAACATGTGTCGGGATAGTTTCTGTAAGGCTGGTTATTCCTTGGTCAGCTGGGTCTGGAGTTTTGTGTGTTTATGTGTAAGGCGGTTTTTTTTAACTAAATTTTTTTTTTTTTAATGGTTATAATGCTATTCAGGTTTTTCTAATTTTTGAGTCAGGTTTTATTTTTCTAGAATTTTATCTCAGTTTTCAAAGATACTGTTACAGAATTGTTTGTAACACCCTTAAAATATCTCTCTGTCTTCTTTTCACTCCAAATGTTTTTTGGGGGTTCATCTGTTATTGTCCTTGTCAGTAAACTTTGTCAGTTTCAGTTTTTCTAAGAATCAACTTGAACTTTCTTGGTCCTCTCTATTACATTTCTTCTCTCTTTCATCAAGTTCTGATCTTTATTTCCTAATGTGTCCTTTGGATTTATCCTAATGGTCATTTTCCTACTCAGATTGGGTGTTCAGTTCATTGTATTTTAGCCTTTGTTCTTTTATAACCTGAGCTCTTAGGCTGTAAATTTCCCTCCAAATACAGCTTTATCTGTGTCCTTTAAGGTTAGGTGTATAATAATTTATAATTTCCATATTTTAGAAATTAAGAATTATAAAAATTTCTATAATTTCTGTATTTTCTGGTTTTTGTTTTCTTCTTTGACCCATGAGTTACTTAAAAGTATATTTCTTAATGTTCAAACATGGTTCTTTTTTCAAATTATCTTTTTATTTATTTTGAACTGTTTTCATTGTGATCTGAGAATGTGGTCTGTATACCAGTCCTTTGAAATTTGCTGAGGCTTTACAGCTGGTCCATGTGTGTGGCTAATATTCACAAATGTTCTATGTGCATTTCAGAAATCAGTATTCTGCATTTATGTGTAATTTCCTGTATGTGCCCATTATACCAAGTTGTTAATTGTGGTTTTTGAACCAGTGCTGATATCTTTTGTCTGAGACCTCATTACTGGGCGAGATATGTTGACGTTCTTGTGATCTGTCTAGTTCTCCTTTCGATTGTGTCCATTTTACTTTATTTTGAGATAGTAGATGCCTGTGAGTTTTAGAGCTTGGAATTTTACCTTTTACTGTTATAAGTGGGCGCTTCATTTTCTGAACGTTGGCGTCTAGTGATGTTTTCGCCTTAGGGTCTACCTTCTTGTTACGTTTTAGGTGTTTACCTGTAGGTGGCATACAGCTGCATTTTGTTTTTACTTCGATATTCTTTGTTCTTACCAGAGCATTTAAGTTACTTAAATTTTGTGTAATTATTATGTATTTGTTATTCACTTATTCCCATCTTCATATTTGTGATTATTTTAAAATTTTATTTTAATTGGAGGATAATGACTTTACAGTATTGTGCTGGTTTTTGCCATCCATCAACATGAATCAGCCACAGGTATGCGTTTCCCCCCATACCGAATGCCCCCCCCCCTTCCTCCCCACCTGCCCCTCCAGGCCGACCCCGAGCACTGGCCTTGCCCTGCCTCATGCGTCCCGCTTGGACTGGCCATGTTTCACATATGGTCCTATAGATGTTCCAGTGCGACTCTCTCAGATCACCCCGCCCTCACCTTCCCCCACTGCGTCCAGAAGTCTGTTCTTTGCATCCGCGTCTCCTTTGCTGCCATGCATGTAGGATCATTGTCTTTCCAAAACTGTCTTTCCAAAACTTCCATATATGTGTGTTAATATACAGTATTTGTCCTTCTCTTTCTTCCTTCACTCTGTTGTAATAGGCTCCAGTTTCATCCACCTCGTTAGGACTGCCTCGGGTGCCTTCCTTTTTACAGCTGAGTAATACTCAGTTGTGTATGGACCACGACTTCATTATCCGTCTGTCTTCCGACAGACGTCTCGGTTGCTCCCATGTCCTCACTGTTGTAAGTGGTATTGCAGTGAACACTGAGGTACATGTGTCTTTCATTTCTGGTTTCCTCGGGGAGGAAATACAGTGGGTCATATAGCAGTTCTATTTCCAGTTTTTTAAGGAATCTCCACACTGTTCTCTGTCGTGGCCATACCAGTTTGCATTCCCAAGGGTTGCAAAAAGGGTTCCCTTTTCTCCACCCCCTCTCCAGCATTTATTGTTTGTTGACTTTTGATGATGGGCATTCTGACCAGCATGAGGTGATATCTCATTGTGGTTTTGATTTGCGTTTCTCTAGTAATGAGTGGTGATGTGCATCTTTTCATGTGTTTATTAGCCACCTGTGTGTCTTCTTTAGAGAAATGTCTGTCCATCCTTTGATGGGGTTGTTTGTTTTTCTGGTATTGAGCTGCATGAGCTGCTTGTATATTTTGGAGATATTATTTTCTCCCATTCTGAAGGCTGTCTTTTCACCTTATAGTTTCGTTCATTGTACAAAAGCTTTTAAGTTTGATTAGGTCTTATTTGTTTACTTTTGTTTTTATTTCCGTTACTCTGAGAGGTGGTCATAGAGAATCTTGCTGTGATTTATGTCAGTGTTCTGCCTCTGTTTTCCTTTAAGAGTTTTATAGTTTCTGGGGTCTTGTATTTAGGTCTTTAATCCATTTTGAGTTTATTTTTGTATATGGTGTGAACAGTGTTCTAATTTCATTCTTTTGAGTGTAGTTGACCAGTTTTTCCAGCACCACTTGTTGAGGAGACTGTGTTTTCTCCATTGTATATTTTTGCCTCCTTTGTCAAAGATAAGGTGTCCATAGGTGCGTGGATTTATCTCGACTTTCTGTTTTGTTCCACTGGTCTATATTTCTGTCTTTGTGCCAGTACCATACTGTCCTGATGACTGTAGCTTTGTAGTATAGTCTGAAGTCAGGAAGGTTGATTCCTCCAGTTCCGTTCATCTTTTTCAAGATACTTTGGCTATTTGAGGTCTTTTGTGTTTCCATACAAATTGTGAAATTATTTCTTGCAGTTCTGTGAAAAATGCCATTGCTAGTTTGATAGAGATTGCATTGAATGTATAGATTTTAGGTAGTATACTTATTTTCACTGTGTTGATTCTTCCAATCCACAAACATGATGTATTTCTCCATATATTTGTGTCATTTTTTTATTTCTTTCATCAGTGTTTTATAGTTTTCTACATACAGGTCTTTTGTTTCTTTAGGTAAATTTATTCCTGAGTATTTTATTCTTTCCATTGCAGTGGTGAATGGGATTGTTTCCTTAATTTCTCTTTCTGATTTTTTATTGTTAGTGTATAGGAATGCAAGGAACTTCTGTGTGTTAATTTTATATCCTGCAACTTTACCATATTCATTGTTATTCCACCTTATCTACATTTCTTTTTCCTCTTCTTTCCTTTTGATTAACTGAAATTTTCTTCCCCACATACAGTGTTCTTCCTGTATTTTAGAAATGTAATATTCCTATTTTTGTATATGTTTTACATAGTACTAAACTCATCAAAGTCTAACTGTATAAGCCATTTTATATAGATTCAATAAGATATTTTGCTAATGTCTTTATTTTCCTTTGGTTCCTGAAATGTATTTCCACTGGGAATACTAACATTTTCTCCGCTACTTTGGAGCAGTCACTTCATTGTTTTCTGGCTCTCTTTGGTGGTCAGAGGAAGTAAACTCTGATCAGTGGTCGTTCAGGGTGTCCCCCACCCAAATTTGGGTCCTTTTAAAATCTTGTTTTAAAGGTTTTGCAATTTATAGATATATATAATATTTTATATTACGTATATATTAATATATAATAGCTGTGGATGTCTTTGTGTTTATTCTGACTGGGACCTGTTGGAATTGACTCTCTGTGTTGTATATTGGTGTTTCTTGTTAAAGAGCTGATCTTTCTGGTCATTAGCAGAGTGCTTCCGCTCCATTTTGATCAGACACACATGGTGCCTTTCCTCTTTATCCTCCAGGTCTCATGCTTTTCACCTCCTTGTGCATCTGTGTTGTTTTCTGGACACTTTGCACAGATCACACTTCCGTGTCATTAATATTCTGTGTGTAGTCTGCTATAAAAGTATTCATTATTTTTAGTAATTTTTAATAACTTTTGTAAGTTCTTTAGTATTTTTGAATGCTTTTAACTTCATTGTCAAGCCACCTGTTTATAGAAACACATTAAACATGTTATTGTGTCTCGTTAATTTCACTATCTGGAGTTGTTTTGTTATTTCTGATTCTGCTGTTATTTTTGTAGGCCATTGCTTATACCTGTTTGTGGTTGTATTTCCTTGTGTGTTTGGAGCTGTTAATACTGTGAGCTGCTCATTTGCCTTGCAGTTTTACATCTGGGGTTCCATGAGGCCTGGAATGGAGGAGAGAGCCTCTCGAGAGGATTTGCTTCTCTCGTGTGACTGAGGACATTGCCAGTTTGGGAGCATGCCGTATTCTCTACTGGAAGTTTTCCTGGCTCATCCTGATACCATTTGGGCTGTGAAGCCAAGTGAGAGTCTACTCCTGATTATACATCCTTAGATTCTTTTTCCTGCTTTGCTTACGACTAACCTTTAAGACAAGCAATTTTCCTTGCTTTTGTAGAAATTATTGATTCCCCATCATATTGAAGGTATAGCCCTGTGGAGGCCAAGCTTTAGGAAGAATATCTCCTACCGGATGCCCTGTATCAGGCGGGTCATTTGAGGCAGTGAAAACTTAGGCTCAGTGGCGTCAGTAAATGGCTGTGAGAAGCAGGCTTTAGAGCTCTGATCTCCCCGGGTTTCCACACCCACTTAGTTCTTGGCCTGAGGATTCCTTATACTTCTTTCAGCTCATGGATACCTTTAAGGTGTTTTAGAATTTTACCCTACATGTCTAGTTTTCCACAGAAGATTATCCAGGCACCTAGTCTAATTTCTGTGTAAAACCAGCTTGGGCCTATGCTTCCCAGTTTGGAGTGTCCGTTTTCTGTACGTAGCTAGCTTTTGTGCATGTTGGAGAAGGAGGTGGCAGCCCATCCGGGTCTCTTGCCTGCAGAATCCCGTAGACAGAGGAGCCTGGTGGGCTGCAGTCCACGGGGCCTCGAGTCGGATGTGGCTGAGCGGCTGAACCGCCGCCACCAGCTCTTATGTGCTGCTGGCATATTTGGACATACGAAGATTCTGTTCTTCGAGTCTCTTCCCTCCCCTAGCAGATCCTCCTCCCCTGCCTCCTGGTCAGGCCATCCCGGGGCTGTCTCACCCCTGCCCTTCTCTCCAGGGAGAGCTGCCCTTCCAGCAGCTTGGCCAGGACTCCCTGGTGCCTGCCTCCCACAGATGGAAAGGAGGGTGCTCTGTGTGGTTGCCAGTCTTGGATCCCACAGCACTAGGGGGCTGTGACAGATGGGTGGTGCCTGGTCCTCACCCTTGTGGTGCCCTGCCTGACTGCCTCGCACCTGGAAGTGCCGTCAGTGGGAGCACCACCCACTGGGCCCGACCAGCCACCCTTGGATGGGTCCCAAGAGCTAGTGATCCAAGTTGCTTGGCAACCTGGGGCAACAGAGTGTCTCAGGTAGTGGTTGTTGAGCAGCCCTAGAACTCACCAGGACCAGTGTTCCCGTGGAGAGCGGTGAGAGCCTTGCCTGGGCCCTGGGCCAAACAGTGACCCTGCCAGGTGCCGCACCAGTCCTCTGCAGCTTCTTCCCCAGGCCTTGTCCCACCAGCTCTTCTGCCCCCTCGCCCCATCCGGACCAGCCTCCCACCGCCTGGTGCTGGCACCAAGCAGCATAGAGCCCCGCTCCTCCCCTGTGCCCCTGTGGGCGCTGCCTGCTCCCCTGTGGCGGCCGCGCTCCACCCAGTCACGGACAGACGCAGGGACAGGGCCGCGGGAAACTCCAGATCCAAGGCTTCTTTATTACTGGTCAGAAGGTGCTCGCTCACAAACAGTTCCGAGAAGAGGAACACTGAACAGCTCTGCCACAGTCTGTGCCTGCCCTCCAGTGGGTACCCTAAGGCCTTTCATACGTTGGTGTTTTCACTCTGTATTTTTATAAAAACAGAACCAGTCCTGGAGTAGAAAGTAAAACCCTGTGATGACTTTTTAGGACCAAACCGAAGTGTGACAGGTTGGAATCGGAGTTCTGAGGGGCTGGGAAAGGGCCGCCGTGGTCCAGTCCCCCTGCCCAGTGGTTGGTAGAAGCCGCTGGAAGGGGGCTTGAGGAGAGGGTAGGGCATAGCTGACAGGAAGGCCAAACTCAGACAGGAGCACCCTGTCTTCATCATTTTTTCACTTATACATACCATAGAAATTTAAGCAAAATAGCTATTTTATATATATTTATACCTCATACATATAAATCAGGCAAGTAAAGAGCTCAGGGGCGCTGAGATGGGGTACCCTGGAGGCGGGACGCTGGGTTCTCGGGTGCCCCGGCCACCAGCCCAGGCCGGGCGGAGGCTCAGTTCTTATTGCTGATGCGGGCGTGGTTCTGCGGCGGAAGCGCCTCCGGGCGCGGAGCAGCCCAGGTGCCCGGGCTCCACAGCGGCCCCTGAGGGCCCCTCCGCAGCCGTAGGTGCGGCTGCAGCCCCAGAGACTCTGCTCTCCTGGCTCCTTCCTCTGGGGGTCCTGGGCTTCCGGCGGGCCGGCAGCTCAGACACAGCCAGCCTTGCTAATTGAGCTGCACAGCGCTCCCGACTCAAAAGGGTCTGGCTGGCTTCCTGATGTCTTAAAGAGAAGGGGCTCTTGCCAGGACACTTGTGTGGCAAGAAAGCACACTTAGGAAGTGGTCCGCTAAGTGCTGTACTAAAAATATTTACTGAACATCTTGGCTGAAAAGAAATGGGAGATAACTTTTTCCTAAAAAACTGGGAAGTGGCTCCCTGGGAGGGGCCGGTTCCTCCCTGGGGGGGCTGGTGACTGAGGCAGCCCAGGGCCTGGACCGGCCTGCCTGAGTTGCGGGAGCTGGAGCTGGGGGCCCCAGGGGGCCCGAGTCCATGGTGAAGGCGGGTGGGAGACCCGGGGCACCTGGGGGCTTGAGAGAACCCGGGTCAGCACGTCCTCCTTCCAAGGTGAGAACCCCAAAAAGTGTTATTAAGAACAGAAGGGAACGGTGGGAGGGGAGGGCCAGGGAGCACTGAACTGAGCGGTGCGACCGGAGGCGGGGCGGCGCTCAGAAGATGTTGGGGCACATGTGCCAGTCCTGCCTCTCCTTGGCCTCCCAGTAGCCCCCCTTGTACACGCAGGCCATCTCCCCGGTCAGCGGGTCCAGCTTCTTCTCGAACCACAGCGGCACGTACACTTCGGCCTCCTTCTCTGTTGGGCGGCACGGCGGGCGCGGGCGTGGGCGGCCTGCCTCCGAGGCTGCACCCGGAAAGCTGCTCCCCGGCCCCCGCCCCGCTGCCAGATGCCCCCAGCTCCTCCCAGCCCCTGGGAGGCCCTCTCCCGCCCGCCCCTCGCCCCGCGGCTCACCTTCGTCCACCCCGCAGCCCCGGGAGCAGGCCTCCAGCCGCCGGCGCCGGTTGACGCGCTGCTTCTCCTCCAGCCGCTGCTTCTCCGTGTTGGCCTCGTCCCAGTGGCCCTTCTCCATGAGCCGCTGGTCCGGCCGCAGGCGGCTGTCCGTGGGCGCCACCCCCTCCTCGTTCTCATTGAGCGTCAGGGCCAGTTCGGAGAAGTAGTACATGTTCTCCGCGTTGTCCCTGCGGGGTCCCGTGGGATGAGCGGTCGGGACACACTCGGCCCCTCTGCTTCCCCTCCTGCGTGTCCACCCGCTGAACCCCCAAACCCAGCCTGGCGCCCGCCTCACCCTTCCCTCCCTGCATCTTGCAGGCTCCACCGACCTGCATCTGTTTTGCTCCCTTATACTTCTCTGGGAACTTGCCCATTTCCTCCAATTTTTCATGTTCTCTGCCTGAAGTGTTTCATAATGTCACTCTTCCTTTAATGTGTGTGTGAAAGCCCATCTTGTGCTGCTTTTTTGAAGCCTTAAGCGGCGCGTACTGCTGCCTTTTTGGACCTCAGGCAAACACCTGAGGATTAGTCCTGACACTTGGTACGTTGGCCTTTACAGGGCCTGCTTGTATTAATGCAGCCTTCCCACCTAACCAAAAGGTAGAATCCTGACAAAATCTACATGTAACCACAAGGAAAACTCACGGATCCACTCCCTTCCCAGGTGGCTCCTGGCGGGGCTCCTGGGTTCATCAGCCCTTTGCTTTCCTTTCAGTACAATTTCACTGCATCTTTGTGTAGTCTTGAGTGTGTATATGTGTCTCTGTGTATTTTAGATACTTGCTTTTCAGTATAAAAAGAATGTCATGATACATATAACCTTCTGGGACTTGCTTTTTTAGACTTGATGTTATATTACCGAGACGCCTCTATATCGTGTGCCGCTGTCCATGTGTTTCATCTGCTGTGAATCCTGCACTGTGTGAATGTACTAGTGATTCATCCTGTACGTTGGGGTTGTTTCCGTTGTTTCCTAGTTTTTGCTTTGGAGTGATCTTATGCATGTTTCTTGTTACACGCTTAGAGGAATTCTCTGGAGTACCTAAAAGTGGGATTTCTGGGCTGCAGAGTGCGTGATGCCCTTCTTCAGGAGGTAACAGTGTGGCCCTACCAGCTCGCGTTCCCACCAGTGATGTATAAGAGATACTGTGGATCTGTATCTTCAGCACTTGATATTACCAGACTTTTCATTTTTTCAAATCAGATGATGGTAAAACTGCGTATCCCATGCGGTTCTGATCTGCATTTCCCTGATGAGTAACGATGTTGCTAATTTTCATATGATGACTGGCCATGTTGCTTTTTCTGTGAAATTCGTGTTAATGACCCTTGCACCTTCCTTGCACATTTTTTTTGCTTTATTAGTTAGAAGTTTTAAACCTTTTCTGTATCCATCTGCATTTGGCTGTGCTGGGTCTCGGTTTCTGCATGGGCTTTTCCCTAGGTGCGGTGAGCAGGGGCCACTCTCCAGGCGCAGTGCGGGCTCCTCACTGCGGCGGTTTCTCTTGCTGTGGAGCGCAGTCTCCAGGGCACGTGGGCTTCAGCGGCTGCAGTCCCTGGGCACTGGAGTACTGGCTCAGGAGTTGTTGCGCACAGACTTAGTTGCCGCGTGGCATGTGGGATCTTCCCGGACCAGGGATTGAACCCATGCCTCCTGCATTGGCAGGAGGATTCTTTACCACTGACTCACCAAGGAAGCCCTAGGTAGATCTTTATGTATTCTTTTTTAAATTATTGTTTTTAATTGTAGTAGAACATGTACGTATTCTTAATACTAATTGTCAGATGTAAATATTGTGATTACTTTCTCCAAGTTTATTTATTGTCCTTTCACTTTCTTTGAATCACTTTTTAATGAGCAAAATGTCTTTTAATGAACAAAAGTTTAATTGAATACATCAGTGTTTTTGTCTCACTTAATAGGTAATTCCTTAAGTTTTAGAAGATACTCATCTATATTTTCTACTTAAGAGTGTAACTTATTGTTTAACAGTAAGTCAGACTTAATACTTATTCGAAGTCCTTTATTTGGAGTTGATTTTTGTTAGAATGTGAGGGAGAGTCACTTAACCTTCTTCTATATGGATAACCATTTTCCCTAGATCCCTTTAGTGAATGGTGCCATCTTTGTTATGTAGCAAAGATATATGCACATCCAGGCTGCTGTTTCCAGGCTCACTATTCTGTTAAACTGCAGCTTCAGAATAAGTCCTGGGGTCTAGTAGGGCAAGTCCTCTTTTTTCTGTTCTTCTTTAGAAATATCCTGGCCCTTTATTCTTTAATATAAATTTGAAAATCCTAATATCACGTTCCATGAATAGTTCAGTATTGGGATTTTGCTTGATTTGCTGACTCTGTGTGTATGCTGAGTCACTCACGGCGTGTCCGACTCTGTGATGGCGTGGACTGTAGCCCACTAGGCTTCTCTGTCCGTGGGATTCTCCGGGCGAGGATAGTGCAGTGGCCATGCCCTCCTCCAGGGGATCTTCCCAACTCAGGGATTAAAACCCATGCCTCTTATGTCTCCTGCATTGGCAAGTGGGTTCCTTACCACTGAGCCACCGGGAAAATCACTATTGGGATTTTGTTTGATTGACTGACTCTTTAGATCATGATACTTTTATAAATATTTAGTCTTTCTACCCATGACCATGGTATCTTTCCCCATTCATTAAGCTCTCCCTTGATATCTCAGCAGAGTTCTATGCTTTTCTCTGTGGAGGTCTTGCATATATTGTAAGGTTCACTGCCTGGTCCTTGATGTTCTCTGATGTGATAATTGGTGTCGTCTCTTAAACTGTACCTTCTGGTGATCTTAGTGTGTAGAAAGGCAACTGACTTCTGCAGGTTAGTCTTAGGCTGAGTCACATAAGATACTTTTTCTGTATCTCTTTAGATCTGTTAATGGAACAAATTGATTGATGGATTTTCTGGTATAAAATCCTCCTTGTGTATGCAGGATAAACTCAAAATATGATTGAAGAACATTTTTGTTTTGTTTTTTTAGTACTGTTGCATTTTCTGGTGTGCCATTTTGGGATTGTGCTTATCACCCATGAGTGGGTTTACTGTTCTGTGTTCCTGCTGATTTGCTTTGTTTATCCTAATTTGGTGCCAGTTATCTTATATTTGCTTCACAGTATAATATTTTTCCTTTTTTCTATGGTCTGGAAGATAAAATTGGGATACTTATTTATTTCTTAAAAACTTGGTAGAATTCACCTATAAAATGACTTGGGCTTTGTTAACCATTGCTTCACTATCGTTAATTATAGGACTATTCATGCTTTTTTATTTCTAGACTCAGTTCTACCAAAAAAAAAATTGTTTTTAGAAAAAATATGTTTTTCTAAAAATGTGTCTTTCCACTCTGAATTTTAATGATCTGTTTATACTTTAAACATCATAATAAACATAATGAAAACATCAATAATACGTATTTCTATATTCTCTTGATCAGTCTTGCCAGTAGTTTTCTGTTTATTTTTTCCCTCAAAGATCTACTTCTTACTTTTTAAACTTTATTTTACTTCTACTTTTTAACTGTATTTTCTTTTTTCTTTCAGTTTGAATGTTGAACTTTCCCTAATTTCTTAGAATGAAAAAGACTATTTATAAGCTTATATACCTATTTTAAGGCAAAAATTTCCTTTGAAGCATTGCCGTTAGTACATCCAGCCAGTTTTTTTTTTTTTTTCCCCCCTCAGAAGCATTTAAAACTTCCCATTCTAATGTATTATTTTCCCCATGAGTTGCTTAGCAACTTGAGTTTTTTCCCGGCTCTGTGGGGACTTTCTGCTGCGTCGCGGTCGCTCTGGTCCGCCTCGCATGGGCTGGTCCGCGGGCCGCCCTCTGCCGCATCGCGTGTAACTTCAGTCCGCCTCGCATGGGCTGCTCCGCGCCGCCCCCTGTGCTGAGGCTCTCCTTTGGGTTCAGTGCGCAGCTGAGTTCCACATATGCCCTGTGTATGTTCGGGAAGAAGCGTGATGTCTGTTGCAGCCATGAAAGTGAGGTGAAGTCGCTCAGTCGTGTCCGACTCTTTGCAACCCTGTGGACTGTAGCCCACAGGCTCCTCCGTCCGTGGGATACTCCAGGCAAGAGTGCTGGAGTGGGTTGCCATTTCCTCCTCCAGGGGATCTTCCCGACCCAGGGATCGAACCCAGGTCTCCCACATTGCAGGCAGATGCATTCACCTCTGACCCACCAGGGATTACTGAGCCTACACCTGTGCCAGGCCCTGCAGCCCTAACTGTATGTATATCCGGTGGCTTTTTGCTCTCCGTTTTGCTGGGCTGTGTTTCCCCATTTAACTCTCAACGAGAGAGAGGAGTGTCCTGAAACCTGTCTTCCATTGTGGGGGTTCACCCATTTCTCCCTTCACTGTCTGCATGCGCTTCGCGTATTTTTGAGGCCCTTGCTCTGCGCGCATAATGCTGGTACAATGCGTACTGTTGATATCTTCCCAAAGCACCCAGCCTTTATCATGTAGCAACTCTTCCATTCCTGATAATGCTTTTGCCTGTTTTTGCCTGATAACAACATGGCTGTTATAGTTTTTTTGGTTAGTGTTTTCACGATATATTTATCTTTTACTTTCAATCTTTGCCCATCTTTGTACTTTGGATATTTCTTAGAAGGTGCATGCATCTGGATTTTTAAAAATTCAGTCAGTGTTTTGCTTTGTAACTAGTGTTTCATCTATATATTATGCTTTCTGTGTTAGCTATTTTTATTTGCCTTTCTTTTTAAAAAAATATTTTAAGTGATTTAAAAATCTTCTATCCGTCTCCGCCTTCACATCCCTTGGTGTCCTTTGTCTCTCTAGACCCCATTGTGTGTTCACATCATCTACAGTCTTTAATTATGGATTATTGTGGGAATATTTGCTCTTTTTTTCTTTGGTCTTAGTGATTACTTTAAAAAAAACCATTCACACAATCTTTTATTTTATGTAATGTTCTGTAGCACCTTCTGGGTTTTTCCCTTCCCTTTTAAAGTTATGTCCAATACTGTTTTCTTTGTGGATTTTTGTGTCCCAGGCCTTTTGGGGCTGTTCACCTGAGATTTTTTCTTTTTGTAATCACAGCCTCATATTTGAATGATAGCTCAACTGGACAGAAACTTTGACCTTCTAATTTCATTCCCTTCATTACTTTGAAAATATTACCCCAACATTGGCTGTTAAAAAAATCTGATGTCAATTCGATTTTTCTTTCTTTACTGAGATCTTCTCTGTTGGGAAGCTATTAGAATTTTCTCCTTGGTATTCTTAGTTTTAAGTATAGTATGAACTAGGCAGACGTTTTTCTGTATTTTTTGTGTCTGAGACTCTAACGGGCCCTTTAACCCCAGGTCTTTCATGTCTTCACTTTTATACGGGGAAATGTATCTCCATTGTTCCTTCTAACTGTTTCTCGCTCCTTTCTGTTCTTCTTTCTTTTCCTTTCCTTCTGGGACTCCAGGTAAGCATTGATTTCATGGCTAATCTAGAAAGTTCAGCACGCCTAGTAGACACAGTCTGAAGCCACTGTGCATCTTGGACCTCCCCTCGGGCAGCAGAAAGGCCTTTGAGAATTTTCCTTCCAGCTAATCCCTTTCTGGCCTTCCCTGGTGGCTTAGAGGGTGAAGAATTCACCTGCACTGCGGGAGACCTGGGTTTGATCCCTAGGTTGGGAAGACCCCCTGGAGAAGGGAATCAGCTATCCGCTCCAGTGTTCTGTGCTGGAGAATCTCATGGACTGAGGAGCGCAGTTGTATTTAATGTCTAGATTTCGAACTTCATAAGAGGCCCTTATCTCTCCACTGTTCGTGCAGGTTTGGTTCCTCACTTCACACGTCTTGGTTTTTCCATCTGGGAGCTCTGTCTTTAGTGCAGGTCTGCTGATGGCAGAAGGAGTTGTTTGAAAATGCCTGTTTCACCTTCAGTCTGTGAAGATGTTCTTGCCAGGTGTGCAGCTAATTCGAAGCTGGCAGTGAGTCTTTCTGCACATGGAAGGTTTCATTTGACTTTTTTCAAGCTTGTGTGACATTGCCAATGAGGAGATGTCTGTCTGTCTGCTGTTCCTTGGAAAATAAAGTCTTTCAGAAATCTAGCTACTTAATATTTTCTCTGAGGTAGTTTTACCATTTCATTGTACAGATTTAGATGTGGGAAATTCTCTGCTGCTCTCCCCTCTGCTGGTCTCTTTCTTCTGGACCCTGACCTGCCTGCTGGACCCTGCTCTCAAACTCGACGTGCACTGCCCATCCCCACTGCATCCGGCAGGCATCCACGCTGGGTCCCCGGGTGGCCAGCCTTCTCTCTCTAGCTTCTTGTCTTTTTCAGGGTTTGTCTCTTTATCTGAAGATTTTGGTTGTTTCTTCTGACCTGTAGCCAGTCAGTGGGGTCGCTCTGTTAACCCTTTCTGTGGAGTTCTCAGTCTCAGTCACTTCATTTTTCTTTTGTAGAATTTGCTTCCTTTCCTTTGGTCAGCTGCGCCACTGTTTACAGCCTCCTGTTTGCTGCGCTTCCTGTTGCCTTTGTGTTCCTGCCGTGGCCCGTGGGGCCTGCCCAAGTCTCTGTGAAGGACTGGGCACTGCCCGTCACACTGTGCCATGCGGGACTCCAGCTGGGCGTCTGCCCCTTCCACGGGGACAGAGCACGCTTCCCGCCTGGCTGGGCGGTCGCCTCCGCTCGCCCCCGTGCCCCACCCCACCCCGTCCGCTCCTGGCCCCGTGGCCCGCTTGCCCCCATGCCCCCACGCCTGGCCCCGCGGCCCACTCACGGCAGTGGGTGCTTCTTCCACAGCAGCTTGGCCGGCAGCGTCTGGTAGACCGTTTTCTGCTTCCCGTCTGAGCTGGGGCTGCTGGGGCTGCTTTGCACGATCTTGGCGCACTCCATCTGCTCGTCCCAGGAGCCTGACAGCACGTAGTGGGCCTTGCCCTGGCTGTCACTCACCACTCCTGTCACCTGCGGGCGTTGGCAGGGCCGGTGTGGGCACGTGCCCCCCCAGGGTCCCCCCAGACGCAGAGAGGCGGCCGTGCTCACCTTCCGGGCCACCTCTTTGGAGAAATAGCTGTAGGGCAGGAACTTGAGCTGGCACCGGTCCTTTGTCTTGTGGTTCACAATCTCAATGTCCCCTGTCTGGACAGGGAGGGGCGCTCAGTGGCTGCTGCCTGCCCGGGCCAGCGGCCCTCCCTGGGGCACCCCCTGACCTGGTCAATCCAGAGCTTGCCCACGATGATGTTATGCACAGTCGAGGTGCTTTTCCTCCACACGTAGTGATTCCCACTGGCCTGGAACTCTAAGTGGATAGCACCTGGAAGCCGGACACACAGTCAGAGGTCCCAGCCTGCCAAGCTGGGTCCCAGCCAACCTGCCCCACCCACCCATGATCCTGGGGTCCTGAGGACCAGAAGAAGCATTTGTAGAGACTGGGGACAGGGGATAGGCCAGGGGGAATCCAGGAGGCCTCTGGGGGGACTCGCATTACCCTCGGAGGCCCCAAGCTGGCTTCGGGGTCGGCAGGCCCTCCCCCTCGCCCAGCGCGTCTTTCTGCCCCTGCTCACCTAGCGGCATGATGGAGAGGTATTTCCCCCGGAACTTGCTGGCAATGGTGATCTCCTGCCAGAGGCTCCAGCCATGCTTGGAGAACACGTAGTGCGCAGCAGACGGCGGGTGGTGGCTCACCTGAGACCAGGCCCACGGGTCGCGAGTGTCTGTGGACACGGCCCAGGCCCCTCCCCAACCAGCTGGGGACAGATGCACGGGGGCCCCTGGATCCCCCAGAAAGGAGAGCCACACAGCAAGGGCGTGGTGGTGGGAGCAGCCTGGTTGGGGGAGGCAGGCCGGGCGCCCCACCACTGCAGGCCTGAGCCAGGGGCCCAGGGGTCTCCACGCCTGGCTTGGGCTGTGGGGCGGGGTGGCAGCGGGGTGAACAAGTGAGCGTGGTGGGCTCTGGGGGGCCTTCGGGCCACTCTCTGGTCACGCTGCGTGTGTCTGCAGAGGCGTCATCTGCTGTGCTGTGCTGCACCGAGGAGGCCCGGACCAGGAGTCCCCCGGCCAGCCCGCTCCTGCCCCAGCCGACAGCGGCGCCGCCTGCTTGGCCCTCCGGGCACCTCCGCCCCCACCCCCCCACACCGGGCTCCCCGACTGTGTCTCTCTGAGGACACCGCATCCACCGCATCAGCGTTCCCGCACCTGGCCCTTCTCGTCTGTGGCTCCCGGTCACAGAGCTGGGGTGAAGCCCCTCCTGTCTTGCGGCCACCTGGAGCGGCGGCTGTGGGCTCAGCCCTCCCCCAGAGGCTCCTGACACTCCCCACAGCGGCACCCCCAGTGCCCCCACAGCCCAGACCTGCCAGCCGCTCCCGGGTGGCGAGTGAGCCGCCAGGGTCCCCGCTGGAGCCCACCCCCACAAACTCAGGGCGTGACCCTGCGCCCTGGAGCTCTGCGCGGCCACCTCCTCGGACAGATGACCCCGTCCGTCCAGCGCTCACACCAAATGCCTGGCTCCTCTTCTCATGCTCCTCCTCTAATCCTTAGCAAATCCTGGCTGTATTTCAAAGCAGCATCGAGTCCGGCCTGCCTCCAGCCCCCCGGTCCACCCTTACACACTGCACTCTCCCCATGGCAGTGGGGGGCTCCCCATAAAACGGCCTCCTCTACCTCCAGTGACTCCTCCATAAACAGAAAAGCCGGAGGCCTCCTGCTGCCCGCCCCCTTCTCTCTGACCTCAGCGGCTGTCTCTCCTCCACTCTGTCAGCCAAGCTGCTCCCAGACCACCCCTCTTCCTAAAAGAGCCAGAACCATCCATTCACACAGTATCTGTCCCCGTCCCGGCCCACGAGACCCCTCAGCGCGAGCACCTCCTGGTCCATTGTGGGCACGGCTCAGCTCTGTTCCGCTCAGGAGCCCTGGTCATCGCCGCCGCCTTCCCCGGCCCCGCTCCTTACAGCCACCCCTCCTGAAGGTGCCTCTGCTCGACCTCCGACCTCCCCTGGTCCGCCTTCCCACAGCCCCACGCGGCAGGCTGAGCACGCCTTTGAAACCAGCCACTGGGCTGCAGACTGGCGGCGTCCTGACTCATCCCTGGGCCTGCGGCAGCGGCCGACGCTCAGCGGCAGCCCGACCCAGTCTGTCCTGGCTGCCTTGCCCCCCGACACGCAGTACTGCGCCCCTGGAACCGCCCTTCTGCGGACGAGGGTGCCAGAGTGGGGCCTGGGGATCGTTACCCCCAGCCTCCGCCATCGCTCACCGCAGCCCACGGGGCGCAGGCCTTCAGCTCAGTGGAGACCCCAGCAGCTCTAGCCCCCCAGCTCCCTGACAGCCCCCTGCAGACGCCCCTGCCCCACTGCTCCGGGGCCTCCTCCCCCCAGCGCTCCTCCCACGTGCCCCACCCCAGGGAGCCTGCACCCCACGGGAGACCCAGCCGCCTGACCGGACCTTGGCCTGATGGCCCCGAGGTCAGGCCGTGTCCCGTCTGTCTGACCCTGACCCCCGGCCTGGCTGGAGCGGGCGTGGGCCTTACCTGCTCGCAGAGGGAGCGCAGGCCCATGTCATCGAGACGGTCCAGCTCGAAGGTCTCGCCCAGCATAGGGTTGAAGGGCTTGGCGATGCGGTGCACAGTGGTGGAGTAGGAAGACACGGAGAAGGCGGCCACCAGGCACATCTGCTCCACTGCGCTGCTGCAGCGCGCCGCCGCGTCCAGCAGGCGGTGGTACTCCAGGTCCTCCGTCAGCCGCTGGAGCATGGACAGCGGCTCGTTGAAGTTCACCTGTGGGCAGGCGGGGGGTCGGTCCGGGGTCTGCATGGACCTGGGGCCATCACCGCAGCCTAGCTCTGCTCCCGTCCAGGGACGTCACCGCTCAGACCACCGTCACCGGGAGGCTCCTCTGCCGCCCTGCCTGCCCTCGCCCGCCTCCGTTTTCTCCGGGTCCTCTCCACGGTCCGACCTGCGGCCCTGGCAGAGCTGTGAGGTTTACTTTAGTCTCCCCTCCCAGGATGCAGGCGCCGCGGCAGTGACGCCTAGGAGTCGGGGCGAGCAAGTGAGCGGACGACGTGGGTCCACCTTGTGTTCTGAGCCGTCACACAGCTCTCTGCCCTGGGTCACAGGGCGAAACCAAGTCCGACCTGGAGCCCCGGCTCCCCTCTGTGGGGAGGCCGCTGTGGTCGGCAGCCTGCAGTGACCTCGCTGGGGTGGGGGCCCAGGGCAGCCCGGTTTGGAGAGGGCAGGCCCACTCGGCCCACACCCAGCCCAGCCCTGCTGGGGCAGGGGCAGTCCATGAGCCCCTCGTCTGATCAGCAGAGCCCCTCCCTGGCTCCTTCCCCGAGTCCGAGACCTCTGCCCTGGGGCAACATCAGCAGCGCCGAAGGACACGACTCAGTAATGCGGTACATGCTCGTGTGCCTTTAAAATGACACCAGGGCTGCGTGCACTTCCCTCGGGCCACTGCGCCCCTCCAGGCACAAGCACGGCCCCTCAGGGCCCCTACCGGCATGGGGATCTTGGAGAGCTCCCGGCCGATGCAGTTCTTCATGATGCTCCAGAGATTAA
The DNA here is from genome assembly GCF_016772045.2 of Ovis aries. Taxonomy (NCBI): domain Eukaryota; kingdom Metazoa; phylum Chordata; class Mammalia; order Artiodactyla; family Bovidae; genus Ovis; species Ovis aries. The sequence continues at coordinate 69,704,913 of NC_056070.1, read as the reverse complement.
GGCTGTAGTTGGGCTTGTCGGGGATGCGGACACGCCTCTTGACTTTGGGGGGCCCCTGGGGCATAAGCGAGGCGCCATCTAGCACCTGCCAGAGAAGGAGAGCTCACCCGTCAGAGGCCAGCACCGGCTGGCACGTTGCTGCGGGGAGGGGCAGGCTCTGCCTGGGCTGAGATGAAGGCCCCCAGGGTGCAGGGCCCCCCGAGGGGCCTGAGGTCAAAGTGCTGGCCTCCCTGCTCCCCCCCGCCAGGGTCCCCTCACTCACGTTGTCTGCGGTCCATTCCACGGAGCCCGTAGTCCCTGCCTCAGTTTTTCTGTGGGAAACACAAAGGCGGCCAGTTGATTACAAATCCCAAGGCCTCCTGGGGGCCTGACCCCCTTCTATCCAGCCCCCTGGGCAGCCAGAATTTTTAAAACTTTGTTTCAAACATTATTGGGAAAGGAAGATGACTCTGAGTTGGAAATACTCTGCTGAGCCGACCAGAAATTCTCTAAGGGGTAAGAGGACTCCAAACCAGGCCTCTCCCCGGAAGAAGCCAGGACGGAGGTGGTGAGACTCGCTGGTCCACGAAGGCAGAGGAGGAGCGGCCACAGGTTCTCGTGGGCCCCCTTCTGCCTGGCTGGGTTTCGAGGGGCCAGGGACGGCCACCTGGGGTGGGGCAGTGGCACAGGCGTGGGTCTGGGGCTGCCGGGAAGCCAGACGCACCCAGGGACCGGCAGGGAGCCCGTGGTGGGCAGAAGGCCACGGTTCTGTCGGCGTCCCCGGGACATGGAGAGGCAGCTCCTCCCCAGGTCAAGGTCGGGGCCCCCATGCCAACCAGCGCAGCCCCACCGGGTGTCAGGACCTGAGGCGCCCTGGCGAGGCCCGCGCCCTAAGCCCGTGAAGCCTGCGCTCCCGCCCCACGCGCTCCCTGCCCACAGCCCCGCCTCCCTCTGCTCCACCCACGTCCTGCCAGCTCGCCTGGCTGTGTCCTGAGGTCCCGAGACTCAGCAAGGCTGTCAGCTGTCCCGGGTGCTACTACCGTGTGTTTAGACAGAGCCTTTCTGAAAGAGCTGGCTTTTACGAGAAATGAAACAAAAGCTTTGAGGTGGAGAATGAGAGGCTTCCCGTCTGGCTCTGGAATGCTGACACAGAGCGCCCCGGACCCTGTGGCAGGGCCCTGTCTGCCGTTTAAAGTGAAATCCCCGTACAAACGCCACCTGGGTATTTCTGATTTAAGAAAGAGCACAACCTAATATAAGCAAAACCAGCATCTGGAGCAAGACTGAGAAGAAACCCCGAGTGCAAAGAGCCGGAGGCGCGTGGGGGAGGCCAGCCCAGGAGCGGCTGTCCGGGGGCCCACCCGTCCTCGCTGGGCTCGGCAGTCACGGTAATGAAGGACTCGGCGTCTTCCATGGCGTCGAAGTACTCGGTGTCATCGTCCTCACTGTCCTCGGCTTTGCTGGTGAAGAGGCTTCCTAGAGACACACACCCGCGCTGCCTCAGCCGGCAGCCGCAGCCTCCTGCCCTCCCCCCTCCACCGCCCCAGCCCCGGGGAATGCAGAGCCGCCTTGCTCCCTTCCCCAGAACGCGCCTCCCTCTCAGCCTCCTGCCCAGGGAGCCTCCCTCCTTCTGGAAGCTTCCCCCATCTCCCAAAATGCTGGCCAGTGGCCCAGCTTCCCTTTCCCGGGGTGCCTGTGACCTCTGAGCCCCAGGTTAGGTGGGCAGCCACCTGGCACCCAGGAGGCCCAGCCACAGGGCTCATCTTTGGAGCCTGTGCCCGCCATGGGGGTGCAGGGGCACGGGCGGGCACCAGGTGTGGGCAGGAGGGGTGCGTGCCCGGGGGGCCGGGGAAGCCGAGCCGGCTGGCAGAGGGGATGCCGAGGGAGCAGGGCGGGTGGCCGGGCGCCCGCTCACCCTCGCTGAAGCTCTTGCTGGGGCTGGCGGCCCGGCCTGGGGCGCCGCGGAAGGCGCGCTCGAGGCTGTTGTGCTGCCTGGCCAGCTGCTCGATGGTCTCCTCTAGGTGGACGCGCTGTTCCTGCTCATACTGCAGGGCTCGCTGCCATTTCCGGCTGTGCGTCTCCGCTAGTTCCAGGAAGTCCCTGCAGGCCTGGTGGGGGGGATGGCCTGTGAGCAGAGAGGGAGGCCCCGGGGGGCCATCCCCAAAGGGCTCTGAAACACCTTTGCTGCCCCCTGCGCCTGTCATGGGTCAGGAGACCCCAGGTTTCTCAGAGCCAGCCTGGTGTCCGCCCTGGTTGGCAGCCGGCACGCCCGTACACAGGCAGAGGCTTTACTGTCTGAGCCGCCGCGGAAGCCCCCAGTTCCAGCAGAGGAACTGGGACTCAGAATCCTGTACCAGGTTAGCGCACAGTCAGTTACCACAAGTTCCCTTCAGACTTGTGGCCCGCTGTGCCAGCCAGGTTCTGTCCAGCCTGCTGGGTCCACAGGTGGTTCCGGCACCCGCTGAGGAAGCAGGGGATGGTCATTCTGCCCCCATCACCGCAGTGGAGAGGAGGGTCCGGGCCTCTCTTGTCCCTGGAGGGCAGAGTTCCAAGCCGGACACCTCTGGACTTGCCCTTTCTGGACCCCTCTAACGTGGTCAGAAGGGACACTGGCTCCCAGCCCAAGCGGCATTGGTGGTCCCAGGCCGCCACCCTCCACAGCCACTGCGCTCCATGAACATGGCACTTGGCCCCTCCCCTCAGGTTAGAGCCGAGTCCTGCAGGGAGAAAGGCACAGGGGCCACGCACCACGACCTGAAGGGCTGCTGGGAGGAGCCAGGGGGCAACGCGGAGCTCCGGGCCAGGGAGCACTTGACGGACACCCTCTTCATGAAGGTCAGCCCTGAGCACGCACCTGCACCCTGCCCAGGCTCAGCCGGCTCTCCCACCCCACAGGGAGCCGTGCCCCCAGCGGGGGCGGCCTGGCCTGTAGAACGGGCCCTGGCCTGGGGCTCCAGAGGGCCGGCTGCTCAGCTGGCCCTGCACATTGCCCCTTAACAAGCCTTTCCCAGGCACCTTCCCTCCGACACCCCATCTCCTCTCACCACCCTCCTCACCCCTCACAGTGGTTAGGGCTGCCCTCAAAGAAACCAGAAAAGCGTGAGAGATCAGAGTGGGAACACCCAGTTCCTGCATGGGCCACTTGGCTTCTGTGAGTGCACGTCCTGTCCGTGAACCCCAACAGGAACGCCCCGCAGACCCCGCACTCGTGAGCTCCTGTCCCTGCTCACCCGGCAGAGTCCTCGAGGTGGGAGGAGAGACACTGTCCCTATCTGACAAGAGGAAACAGGCTCAGCCCCCAGCAGCTCCCCTGCAAGGCGCTGGGGAGCGAGTGTGTTCAGGGACCCCTGCCCTCCCTGGCAGGTCTGACCCCTGCTCGGCCACACCTAAGCCACTGTAACTCGCTTCTCCAGCGGGGCAGGGATTTGTGACAGGTGTCCCAACATGGGCTGGGGTGGGGGGAGAGACTCGTGGGGAAGGGAAGAAAGCTGCTTATGTGCTCAGCAGGCTCTGGAGGTGAGAGGCTGCAGCCCAGCTCTTGCAGGCCTGGGGCTCAGTGGGCTCTGTAAGGCTCACCCCCTGGACTGGAGCTGCAGCCACGGACTGCTGCATGACCCAGGGGCCCCGAGGTGGGTCTGGGGGCCCCGCTCCAGGCCCAGCCCTCCTGCTCCCGAGTTTGTGACCTGAAGCCAAGCCTGCCACCCTGGGTCCCCCAGTGGCCCCAGCTTCACCCCTGCCCCGCCCCTCTTACAGTAAACCTCAGGGTAGGGGCCCTGCCAGCAGCGCTGACCACCCCTGCAGGGGCTAGACCAGCAGGCACCTCTCTCCTGGGTCTGCCCTGGCAGGTTAAGAGGCAGCAGAGGGGTGGGGTGGGGGGCTGAGCACCCCTCAGAAATGTCCCCCACGCTTACAGGAGCCCCAGCACCCCAGGTCCTTAGCCCAGAGCTCAGCCCATCCTGGGGAGCTGCCAGCCTTCAGCGACCTGAGCGCACGCCACCCCTCCCCTGCTGACCCCAGTGGCCTGCGTGCACGTCATCCCTCCCCTGCTGACCCCAAGCGTGGCCCCAGTGCCCCGTCAGGTTAGTCTGGACTCCGGCCACCTGTTTGCCACCCGAGGAGGAAGCCCAACTGCAGGGTGCAGGTCCACTCTGCTGCTGGTTTGGGCGGCTCTCGGGCCACTGAGCTGGGTGTGTGGTGGTGTCAGAAACTCACCCCAGAGGCCTAGCATTGGCGGGTGGGGTGTGTCCTTGTCTCCTTGGGCCCACTGCTTCAGGGAAGACCCCTGCTGGGAGCTCCTAAGCCCCCAAAACTGAGGCCCAGGGAGGAGGGGCTGCCTAGGTCAAGAAGGGGCGAGCAGGACAGGATGCCGGGCCCCTGACCTGCCCGTCTTGGGTAGGGCGTGAAGGGATCAGGGCTGCCATGTGGGGCACGCGTGACGGGTGTTCACGGGTTTCTGGCTCTTGGGGTCTGTGGGTGCCCTGCCCGGTGGCACGCTGCCTGCCCCATCGGACTGGCCTGGCAGCTCCACAAGGGCCTCTACCTAGCACTGCTGCGTGGCGCCTGCAGCCGTCACTCCCCACCAACCCTGCACAGATCTGCAGTCCACCCCGCGAGTTCTAACATGGGTGGATGCTTTGCTTTTATATAACTCACAGCATTTAAAACAATACTTGTGAAAGAGCCACAGGTCAACCTACATAATTCATACAGACTCAGAACTCCACACGGCCTGGGGTCCCTACCAGCAAAAGCAAGGAGGGGAAGATAACAAGGACCACTGTCCAGCACAGGAAACTCGACTCCGTGTCCTGTGACAACGTGGAAAAGGGTCGGAGAATGAATGGATGAATGAGCCACGTTGCTATACACCTCAGGTTAACAATGCAAATCAGTTTAGAAAAGGGGCTTCTCTGGTGAGAAAAGCCTCTTCTCCAGAGGCTGAAATTTCACCCCCCCAATCCAGGGGCCCCAAGTTTGATCTCTGGTCAGGGGAACAGCTCCTGCATGCTGCAACTCAAGATCCTTTGTGCTGCAGCTAAACCTAGAAGAGCCAAGTAAATCCTTAAAAAATGACAAAGCCAACGAGGGAAAGATGACTGGTCTGAAGCTGAATTAGGCTCCTTTCCTCCTCTTGATGTTCATGAGGCTCTAAATACTCTAGAAACGACCGTTTTCTTGCCCAGCTTCTCTCAAACCTAGTCCTAGACCTCTTCCACACTCATCTGTGGCCCCGTCCTTCCCCACACCCCCTCCCGCGTGGCCCCCGTGTCTTCCTCCCTTTCTCCAGCCCCACCACCCTCTGACGCCCACAGGCTGGGGCAAGGGCTGCTGGCATCCTCACAAGCACTGAGGAACCGTTACAAGTGTGGTGTGGTGCAGGGAGGCCAAGGGACCTGCCCAAGACCGCAGGTTGTGCTTGCAGGACCAGGGTCCGAGTCTCCCTTGTCGAGCTGGGTCCTTACGCCTGTGTGGGCGCCCCCTTGGGCTGGTGTGGCCCCCAGGGCCTCCCTGCAGTGGAGCCGGGCTCCTTGGGACGCTGCCCCGCCTGGGCCTTGAGGTGGAGGCTGTTGCTGACACAGCCAGGGCTGCCCGCCAAAACCCCGGCGGCCCCCCACCTCACCACCTCTGAAGGACAGGCCGACGTGGAGCCAGAGGCACAGGGCTGCCTGGACGCACGCGGCTGGGGTGGGCCATTCCCACCGATGCCAGGGGTCAGGGGCGGGGGTCGTCTACAGGTGATGGGAGCCCGCGCCTTTGCCGCCCCGAGCTGCCTACCTGGCGTCCGTCCCCAGAGGCAGCGGTTTCCCCTGAGGCTGCCGCCCTTCCCCGGGCCCCATCCTGGCTGATGTAGAGGGAGCAGGGGCTGGCCTGGCCCCGCCGCCCAGAATGCTGAGCTCTGCTCGCTAAGCTGGATTAGGCCTGGGGCCCGGCGATGGGCAGGCAGCTGGGGGTGGCGCCTGGAGGGCCTGGCTGGCCCTGGCTGTGAGCACAGTCACCTCTCCTCCCTCCCGAGGCCTTGTGCCCCGCCCTGTACAGGATAGTGCCCTGCGGCCGCAGAGCCCCCCACACTGCCCTGGGCCCACACCAGGGCCCTTAACGGCATCACCTTGCCGCCCACCCAGGGGCAGGCCTGTGAAGGTGGCTGAGGGCTGCCCACCTGGGGAGCCCGTTGGGGCCCAAGGGAAGCGGCTGCTGGTCACCCCAGCAGGTGTCCCGTGGGGCAGATGCCAAGGGTCTGGGCTGCGCCCCCGGCCCAGCCACACCCAGAGGAAGGAGGACGCGCACTAATGGCTTTTGTCCCCTCTAATCCTAATCCTCATCACAACCCCAGCCTCCCTGCTCCCCACACCGGGGCGGGCGAGCAGGGCGCTGGGCCTCTGCCTGGGTCTTTGCACCCCTGTCCCTGTGGCCCAGGGAGCCTCCCAAAGTCTAGGAGGGTCTGCAGAGCTGGGACCCCTGCTTGGGTCTGGCCTTCCCAGCGGCTGCTTGGTTTCCCATCGGTCTCCTGTCTGGCCACAGCTGACCCAGCTGGGCCATGAGGGCGCCGGGGAGTCTGTGAGTGTTGACTGGGTGGCCCTCGGAGCCACAGGGCAGGTGAGCTCAAGGGCCGACGTCCAGGACCGGGTTGGGCAGGCGCCCTGGGCTACAGGGCCAGTTCGGACAGTCTCCAGCCCTTGACACCCAGCAGGTTCTGCTCACCCAGCTCGCAGGGAGGATGGGGGAAGGGCCATGCCTCCCCTGCAGCAGCCACGCCATGCCCGGGTGTATGGCCCCGTGGCTGGCTCTCAGCCTCGGGCTCCCAGGTTGGCGGGCGGCCAGCCACCTTGCCACATCGACCCTCCCACGGCCCGCATCATGTGGACCGGCCCCCGGTGCTCTGTGGTACTAAAGGCGGCGAATAGGGGGAAATTCTGCTGAGTCAAAGGTTCCGTGAGCCCCTCTGTATGTCTAGCAGCTCACGCCAGGTCTGGGGAGCTGCCTTCCCCTCCCACCCAGGAGCGGCAGGCTGGCCTCCGCACTCTCCTCCCAACAGTGGGAAGGGACTGCCCAGGTCACAGGTGGCCACCTGGGTAGGAGCACAGCCATCCAGGCTCTGAGACTGAGAACAAGGGTCCCGAGGAGCCACAGTGGTGCCAAGCTCTGCAGGGGGGCCTGTGGCTCAGGACCAGCCATGTAGCCACACTGCACGTCCACCAGCCTTGCCGCCCCTCTGGGCCGAGCCTCTCCCGGGGCCAGGCCCCCTGCTCCTGTGGGCTTGGCTCAGCCTGGCTGCCACGCACACGGGCGAGCCCTCCCTGGACATGGAGGGCACTCGCTCACGGCCCTGCGGGGGCGGTGTCTCACTTCTGTCCATACTTTAAAGTAGCTCCTTCCAAACTCAAAATAGTTCACCCTTGTGGGCAGGAGCCAGTCCCATCTGGACGCCAGTTCGCCAACTGATTTTAGACAGTCCTGGAATCTATTTTTACTCCTTTCCCTAGGCCCCGAGTGAGCAAGCTGCTGGGAGCCAGGCAGCAGTCAGCTGGACGGGAGCCTGCCCGCAGGCCCTGGAAGGACCCGGAGGGTGGCTCCACTTGGGTGGGTGCAAGGGGGCCCCGTGCTCTCCAGACAGGGCTCAGAGCAGCCCCAGAGGGTCTCCAGCGAGAAAGGGCCCCTGCTGACCAGCTCTGTTCCTCTGATGCCCCACAGGCGAGGCCCCGGCCCAGTGCCCGGAGTCGCTGCCTCTGTTTCCACTGGCCTGTCCTGCTGCGGCGGTTTCCCCCTCGCCATCCGCCTCCCTCGCGCCCAGCACATCTGCTCAGCCTACCTTTGTTCTCAGCTCCCCCAGCTGGAGCTGGGCCCCCCGCCCCAGGTCCAGCTGTGCTGGTCGTGTCCAGTGTCCCAGCAGTCAGGGTCCGCAGTCCCCTGGCGGCCAGCTCTGCTGCAGGCAGCAGGGTGTGTCCTTTGTGGGCCACTACCTTCCCTGGCAAACGAGGGACCCAGCGTGCAGGTCCATCCTGCTGGGCCCTCGTCAGGGGACTTGGTGGCCCCCGCCCCCCAGCTTCCTGCACCTCAACTGTCTTTGGTCTTTTGGGGGGCACACCCACCCCCAGCTCTGCTCACTTGTAGGCGGCCCTCACCCTGTTCCTGCCCAGCTTGGAGGCGCCGCATCAGGAGGGGGTCCCAGGCTGTCAGCCCACCAGAGGGCACCTCCACACTGGGGCTGCCCTCGCTCTGGGCCTTGCGGTTGCACCTGAATGATCCAAATGACGGTGACGAGGAAGCTGTAAGGACACCAACCTCGTGTGGCCGTTGCAGGGAGCAAACGATACCAGGAAGGAACCGGGGTGTCCTGGGCGCCTGCCATCACTGCCACCCCCCAGAGGCCGGCCCCAAACCAGGGCATCTGCTTCACCACGCAGACAGGCTCGGGGGAAGAAGACAGGAGTGCGTTCTTTCAGCCCTTGGAAACTAACACCCGAGGATGCACTGGCGACGTGTTAATTCTGTCCTCCTCCGCCTCAGGCCCTGTCACGGAGCCACTGCTGTCACACGGGTGTGTCCTGGCGCTCTGGGGCGGCTCGCGGCCTCCACACCCAAGCCAGGGTTGGGGGTGCCCCGCACACACTTTGGGGCTCAGCCTAGGAACCCCGCTTGTTCACAGCTCCTCCTAAATGGCAGTTGGCAATGCCAGCACGGGCCCGCCTTTGATCAGTCTCATGAAATCGCTCACTAGGGAATTCGGCCGGACATGGAGTGGGTCGCTCAGTTGCTCCTGCGTTCTTTCACAAGCCTCTGCCCCACCCCGCTGTCTTTCTCTCTCTTTCACTGACGCTCCCACATGCCAGACTCTGTGCCATGCCTGGAAGTTACAGGGCTCCGGCAGCATGAGGGAGAGTGGGTCCAATCCCTGCAGGCACCCAGCTCAGCGAGGAGGACGGGCACGATGCTGGGGTAGAAAAGCCCGTGAAACAACAGGGTCCTACCGCGTCAGCACCCTGGATAAGCCACAGTGGAAGAGAACAAAAAAGGGACGTGAATGCGTGCACGACGGAGGCGCCGTGCGGTGCAGGAGATACCGTGCGGCACCCAGAATCAGCTGCACTTCAATTAATTTCTCAAAGTCCCAGAGGTGCGTGGACCTGCCGACAGGGCAGAGTGGGATAGGCGGGGTGAGGGTGGGCAGAGGGGGGCTTCCTGACCCTCCTGCCCCCTAGGAGACCACAGGCTGGAGCGAGGAGCTCTGGAGCCTCGAGACCTGGGCTCTTATCCTTAGCAGCTGCCTCAGTCTCCCTACCGTACGCTGCTGAGTGGGCCAGGCGTGCAGAACACCTCGGCGGCGGTGTGGCCACAGGAAGTTGTTTCTCTTTCTGTCTGGCTCCCTGTGGGCCAGTGGCCCATCCCAGCCCCTGGCACCAGGGCTGAGCCAGCCAAGCAGACTGTTGAGACGGGCCTGGGGGTAGCTGTTGGGCTTGTGGGTGGGCTCAGGAAGACCCTACTGTGAGAAGAACACGTTTATGATCTGACGGCATAAAGCCCTGTTCCTATTTCTCTGCAGCCAGGCTGGGTCACGCCTCTGCAAGGCCAGGTGACTGGGGTGGTTCTGCACCCTGCTCTGGGCCTCGTCTGGGGGCAGAGCCCGCACTTTCTTACCGACGTGGCAGCTGAGGAAATGGGGCTCGGATGACTTTGTAGCAGGTCACTGAGATGTGGGCCACTTGGAGCTGCTTTCCTGAGACGTGAGGCCCAGTGCGACTCCAGCGTGGTGTCTCGGGCAGCCCCACTGGGCCACTGTTAGGGCCACAGGTAAGACCTGCACTTGGCCTTGAGGGGTACAGTGTCTGGTGGGGATCAGACGTGGAAATGGCAGGCTAAGTACTGCTTGGCTGGCTCAGTGGTGCCCCCTGGGGACTGGGGGATCTAACAGGAGGCCTTTCTGGCTGTGGTGACGTCCAGGGGCCTCGGAAAGATGAGCAGGGATCTGCCCAGCATCGGTGTGGAGGGGGAGGGATATTCTAGAAGGCGCAGCACAGCAGAGGGAACACTGCAATATCCCTGATGCAGAACCCCCAGCCTCCCGCTCCCTCGAACACACATCACAGGGGCCACCCTCGGGGAGCAGGGCCACGGGGAGGCCTGCCTCAGTCGCCATGGTCCCTGGGGCCCTGGAGACCGTCCAGCATGCCTCCCTCCCTGCCCTGCTGGGAGCTCGGGATCTAAAGGCTGAGAACAACGCTACCTCCCCACAGATCCGGAGGAGGCTCAGCAGCCTCGCCCCACTTCTCCCCTGAAGGCTGCTCAACCCCAGACTCCAAGGAAAAGTGAAGGTCCGGCAGCCGCCTCCCCGGGGCCCTCCCACGGAGGTGACCACCTGACCAGCCGGCCCCCGCTTCCTGCTCCCCTGCCACGACCCAGGCTCAACTGGAGCCTGTGAGGTGGAAAACCCACCGCTGTTCACCATGCACAGGAGGTCGGGGAGAGGCCCCCAGGTTCCCATGGAGGATTCCCCCTGGGCGGGGTGGGGTGGGGGCCGGGAGTGGGTGGGAGAGAGGTCCCCAGGTTCCTGTGGAGGGCTCCCCACAGTCTGGGCAGGGAGCTGGGAGGGGGTGGTGGAAGGCGGGGGCTCGCAGCAGTGGGAGATCCAGGCTCCTCCTCCTCCCATGAGACCTGAGGGGTCTAGGGGACAACTAGGGCGGCTCCTGCCCATCCTGGGTCCCCACCGTTCCAGGAAAGACCCTGGTCCGGCTGCTGCCCAAAGGTAAGAGGTGCATCAGCGTCTCAGCATCTGAGACGGGGCTTGGGCCTGGGCAGAGGCCACCTTCCCTGTGTTGACCTCAGAGTAGGAGGGGCCTCTATGGCCCTTGGGGGTCTTAACCCCAATCATCACGAGGACTTAACACTCCCCCCACAGGCTGCACGGACCTGGGCTGTGTCCAGCTTTGGTGGCCCCGGGCAGCTCTCCCCGTGGGTATTAATGGTGAGGCCATGGGGAGGGTAAGGGGTCCTGGGTGGGACGGGCCTCGGTTACAGCTCTTTGGTCCAACCCCTCCTCAAAACTGGGGTGGAGGCCGAGGCCTGGCCAGGGGTGTGGGCACTCGGTGTCTGTCAGCCACACCGACTCCTGCTGGGTGAGGAGCAGCTGAAGGGAAGGGCCCCCATAAGGAATGGGGCCTCTGCTCAAGCCTGGACCCCCAGCAGCTCACTTCTCTGCCCCTCACGGGAGCTAGACGGGGCAGGGCCCTCCTCAGGGTCACGATCGCAGCGGGCAGAGCGCAGGCTCCGCCATGTGGCTATATCTCCTGGTGCCAGGGGCGCCCACGGGCTTCCTGACCAACCACGGGGCTTCAGCTTCCTTCCCGCCACGCAACTTATCACACACTCAGGTGGCGAGCCGTCTTGACGGCTTTGTAAACAGACGGGCCTCTGATGCCTGATAAATTCTTTCAGCTAGAGATGTCAGCTGAGCAGCTCATTATTTGGGAAAACCCAGAACGGCCCGTGGAGACAATGCGGCTCCAGGCTCGGCAGGCGGGGAGGCCGTGCCACGGGAGCTGTGAGCATGTTCTCGCCCTTGGGCCGTCACCAGGAGATGCGCGCTGACCCAGGCCCCTGGAGTGCGGGGACAGGGTGCAGGGGCCGGGCATGCAGTGGGCTGCAGCCCCCGCCATCCCACTGCCCTCGGCTCCCCTGCTGCTGGATGCACAGCCCAGCCTCCGCCCAGGCCCCTCGCTGCAGGGCCCGAGTCCCCAGGTGGGAACTGCCTGCTGCCGCTGTGGCCGTCCTGACACCTGCCCTGGGCCTCGTCCTCTGGGCCCGCCTCCACTCCCCACGCCTGGCCCTGGCTCCCAGTGCCACCATCCTGGCCGGGGTGTGCCCTCCTGCGGGGCTCACCTGGAGGGGAGGCTGTGGCCAGCAGGCCTGTGTCCAGAGGGAGCACTCATCAGGCTGAGAGGGCGGGCCCTGTGGCCTGGCTCAGCCTTGTCCTCTGCCACCACCGAGAGGCCCTCTAGGTTCCTGGTCACGTTGCCATGTGGCTCCTGGGACCCGTGCAGAGGGTGACCCCTGGGGCTGACCCCTCAGTCCACACATGTGGCCCCTCGTTCAGCCCTTTACTCTTAGGTGGGCAAGACCGCGGCGGCCTCAGCTGGGAAGCTCTGCTGGCCGAGGGACACCTCCAATGCCAGGCACCCCCTACATGCACGAGCCCCCCTGCTCAGGGGTCCCGGACACACCATGTCTGGGCTGGACACTCGAGAACAGGGGGTGAGCAGCAGCTGTGGTGGGACAGTGTGGCAGCTGCGTCCCTGCTGTGGGCATGGAGCTCACTGCTCCGCTCAGCACGGCCTCCCGTGCCCAGGCCCGAAGCGCCTGCCGGGCCCCATGACCAGGTCCGGGCTCCACCTGACAGTGAGGGCCAGTGACCTGGCCTGGTCCCAGGGGCGTGGATGGGGTGATGCGGAGGAGGCAGAAAGCAGGGAGGGGCGGACCACCCACCCTCCAGCGGGCCGGGCACTCACGTTGATCATCGCATTGGACGTGATGCGGAAGAGGGTGGCCCGCTCGTTGACCGCCTTCAGCTTCTCGCTGCTCTCAGCCGGGATCCGGAGGCCATCCAGCTCGTTCAGGGAGCGCTGCAGCGCCACGCCGTGCTTGGCCACAAGCTCATTGCATGTGCTGAGGTCGTCCAGCTTCAGCGAGAGGCTCCTGATGGTGCCGTGCAGCTCGCTCTTGTCGGCTGGGGAGGGAGTCCCGTCCTCCTCGTCCCCAGAGTCATCTGTGGAGAGACGCGGCGTGGTTCTCAGGGACCAGCGCACACCACACACCGAGGCCCCCGGGAGGGTGATGCCAGGACGGAAGGGCAGGTAGAGCTGCCCGGGAGAGCGAGCAGGTGAGGGTGGGGTGTCCCCCAGCCCCCTGGTGGGTGGGATGGAGAGGGGAACCAGCTTGAATGGACAGGGCCTGGCTGAGCTCTGCGGGGTGCAGGCAGGGGTGGGCCGCTCCCATCCCAGACCCGCAGAGGCCTCGAGTCACAGGCTGGGCTGGCGGACCCCACTTCCCCCAACTCCCCACACCTCACCTCGCTGTCCGCTCTCCACCCACCCGCGGTGGCACCGAGCTGCCCGCTCCCTACAGACACACCACTGCTCGTGCCCCCGTGCCCCGGAGCTTGCCGGCTGTGTCCCTGGCCCAACACTGGCCCACCTTCAGCGCCCCCTGGGACCCCTCCCCCAGGCCACAGTCACAGCCCCTCCCTGCTGCTGCAGGGCTCCCCCAAGGAGCAAGGCCACGCTCGCCTGTGGGCGCCCCGCATGGAGACACTGGCCGTGTCCTCTCAACGGCCTTGTCAGGCAGGGGCTGTACTGTCCCCGGGGGGGGGCAGACCGACGGGGCTTGGCGAGGTGAAGTCTGGCCCCATACTCCTCCCACCGCCACCGCGGGCTAGTCTGTCCGCCTCCAGAGCAGCGCCCTCACGCCGCGCTGTGGGGTTCCCCAGCTCACTCCCCTCCCGCCACCCCTTCACCTCTCACAGGGCCCCAGGTGCCCTCGGCGCCCCATCCTGGGAGTCTGGGGTACCTTGGAGCCTGGCGCCTGGCCAGCCCAGCCTGCATTTGAGGGGGCCTCTGTGGAGAATGCGGCGGGGTGGACGGCTGGCCTGGGCCCTGCAGCCGCTTCAATACCAGCCTGTGAGTGCCCAGGGTTTCTAAGATGCCTTGTTTCAGAAATAATTAGCAAGAAACATACATATATATACACATTTTTTTTTTTTTTTTGGTGACGAAAATCTGGAACCCAAGATACAGATTTTTGAAAAAAGTACACAGTGTGAGGAAACAGACTTCCTCCCAAGGCAGGCAGGGTGTGTGGGGGCGGCTGTGGCTGAGTCACCGCTGCACATGCCCTGAGCCGGGGGCAGTGCCTGGCCAGCCGCGGAGGGCCCGCCAGCAAGGAGGTGGTGGGGGGCAGCCGGGCCGGGGACAGGGCTCACCCCACCCATCCAGCCCCACCGCAGCCCTGAAGCAACCCGCTGTCTGGAGACCGCACGTGCCGGGCCAGGTCCTGACCCCTCGCCTAACCAGCAAGAATGCTGAGCTGCCAGGTGGCCGGTAGACAGTGACTGTTCCCACTCTGCAGGCCTGAAAACACAGCTCCTGACACCGAATCGCGGGTTTAGGGCCCTGCAGCTAGGGGGTAGAGGTGGATCTACCTCTACCAGGAGCGGTTCCTCCTCCTGGATCACCTGAGAAAGGCTCGAATGGCTGGGGCGTATCTTGCCGTCCTGGGCGCCTGGCCCTGGGCGAGGCGCTGCCTTGGTGAGTGCACACTGATGACCTGATAAGGAGGTCTGGGGGGCAGGAGGTGCCCTGAGATTACCCAGGGCCACGGTCGTGGGTTCTGCAGGCTCCAGGCCTGCCAGCTTCAGAGCCGGGGCTCTGAGTTACAATGCAGCCTCCCCTCGCTTCCAGGGTTCACCATGTCTAATAACCAGAACGGCCACTGATTGGTCAGCATGGCTGCCGCTGGGCACCGGGAGGGGCATGGGGGGCACTCTGGCTGTGGTCAGCCTGAATGTGAGCCCCTGTACTCCAAGCAAGAACTGACTGCCCAGACTCTTCCTGCAGGGTGGCCGGGAGCGGGGGTCGGGGGGAGGTTACTGCACCTCAGCAAGCAGCTCTGGGGTCCAGGTCCGGTCCAGCTGCCCGGGATGCAGGGAGCTGCTCTGCTCCCAGGGCACTGGCTGGGTGTCTGGGGTGGGATGGGAAGGCGCGAGGTCAGCAACTGCGGAGCAGCACAGTGCCCTGTGGGGAGGGCCAGTGCCTCCCAGAGAGACGGTGAGGGCATGAGGAGAGGAGGGGAGGGGACGGACGGCTGGTCTTTGGTGCATCCCGGGAGGCCTGCACAGGGGCGACAGTCACACACAGGAGGGCAGAGTTGAGGGAAGGGGCACAGAGCCGCAAGCTGGAGCAGGGAAAGGGCACGCTGAGGAGCCTGGGCCTCCATCCTGTGGCCAGATGGACTGTGTGGGCATTTGAGCAGAGGTCCACGTTAAAGAGGAGGCTCTGGTGGCGGAGTGCAGGGAGGAGCCGAACGAGGAAGGGGACCCTGGCCCCCAGATGGTGCACTCTGGCTGTGCCGAGTCCCAGGCCTCGGTTCAGGGTCTCTGCAAGCAGCAAATCCACGCTGGACACACAGATGAAGCTCAACATCAGAGACGCAAATGAAGCCACTCGGTGTGACACTGCTCAGGCTGGCAGAAAGGACGGGTGGCATTAACTCCGCTCGCGCTTTCTGAGAGACAGGCCGGCAGATCCCTTCATGTGCATGAACAGGGCGGCTTGCTTCACCCCCTCAGCTCAGAAGGGAGCTCTGCTGGCGGGCACGTCGTCTGAGGAAGGAAGGCGCTCGTGTGCAAAGGGGCTTAGGCTGCGGTTCTTGAGCAGGTGGCCCTGGGGGTTCTCAGGCTTTTCTGACCCCACATGTCCTCTGTGTCCCCACTTCCACTGGGACTAAAACTCAGGGACAATGAGCTTGTGAGAGGAACAAAGTGACCACCCACATCACAACAACACGCAGACACTGAACTACCCACAGACTCAAACCCGCAGAAATGCAACTGCGGGAGCAGCAGCACCGAATCCCAGGGCCACGCCGAGGCCACGCTCCCAGCTACAAGGGAGCCCCGGCCGGCGGCAGAGCCCACGCGAAGGCCAGGACCCGCACAGCGCGGCCGCGGGGAGGGCCTGCCAGGCTGCCCTGGGGCGGGAGCACGAGGGGTCGGAGAGCAGAGGCTTGGCCCGAGGGGGCTGAACGGAGTGTCTGTGAGGGGAGAAGGATGGGCGAGTTGGTGGGGACGGCGAGGAGGAGGCCGGAGGGGGAGGCAGCTCTGCCCGCCCGGCCTCCTGCCTCCTTCCCCCGCAGCCCAGCCGCCTCCGTGCTGAACCCCTGCTGCCTGCCTGCCTGCACGCTGCTGCTCCTGGGGCTTCTGACGTTCAGATCAAACCTGCACACAGGAATTCCCTGGTGGTCCAGTGGTTAAGAATCCACCTACCGATGCAGGGTACGTGGGTTCGATCCCTGGTCCAGTGCCGCGGGACAGCTAAGCCCGTGAACCACAACTGCTGGGCCTTGCTGCTTCGCAACAAGAGAAACCACCCCAAGACTGCACGTCGCAACTGGAGAGCAGCCCCTGCTCTCTGCAACCAGAGGAAGCCCGTGTGTGGCAACGGAGACCCACCGGCTAAAATAAGGTAATTAAAAATAAATAAGAAGATTAAAAAAAAAAAAAACTCGACAGAAAAGCAACTAAGCAGGAGCCTGGCGAGCTGCTCCACCAGCCGCAAAGGCCACGACTCCTGAGAGCCGACACTGCCCTGCAGATGAGGAGGCCGGGTCTGCCCTTCCTCCCCAGGGAACTCCAGGCCAACACGCTGGCACCTTCTAAGAACGACATTCCTCAGCCAGGGGTACCCGGAGCCTCCTGGCTCAAGTGACAGCAGCCAACAGCAGCTCCCGGCTGTGGAGCACGGGAAGAGCCCCCAGCCTGGCCCACAAGCCGGGAAGTGGGTCTGGGGAGGTGGTCAGGGTACGATGCCGGCGGCTCCGGGACGGCGGGACCACGTGCTGCAACAGCCCGTGGAATCAAGGGCTCCAGCCTGTTCTCCTGACACCCCCGTTTCTAGAAAAGCACCAACTCCCAAAATACCCATTGGATTTCACCGGCTAAATGCAAGGATGAATCCTCCTTTTTTTGCTAGAAGAGAATAAATCCATGACATTCAGGTTACTGATGCGTTCCCCAGGTAGCAGTCGCAAGTTCTCCATCCACCCCGACCGGGCCAGCAGAGCATGGCAGTCCACGGCCAGTGCAGGCGTTTCCAACCCTTGGGGGCTACCCTGGGTTGGCTAGTGTGTCCCCCCCAATCCGTGTCCTTCCTGAATCTTCAGAATGTGACCACAGGACTCCCTGCTGGCATAGTCGATAGGAGCCCACCTGCCAATGCAGGGGACACGGGTTTGATCCCTGGTCCGGGCAGACCCCACGTGCCACGGAGCAACTAAGCCTGTCGGCCACAGCCCACCGAGCCAAGAGCCGCAGCTCCCAAAACCTGGGCGCCTAGAGCCTGTGCTTCCAACACGAGACGCCACCGCGACGAGAAGCTGCGACTGGAGAGCAGCCCCGCTCACCCCAGCTAGAGAGAGCCTGCAGTGAAGACCCACTGTGGCCAAAAATAAGTGAAAAGTTAAAAAGAATGTGACCTTATTTGGGCTGCTGCAGGTGCCATTAGTTAAGATAATACTGGGGTAGGGCCAGTCCTCGATCTGCTACGACGGATCTTACAGGAAGGGAAGCAAAGATGCGGGATACACGTGTGCTGATGGAGACTGGAGCGGAGCACTAACGAGCCCAGGGTCGCCAGCGGCACCCGCAGCGGAGACAGGCCTGGGACTCACTCTCCCTGGGCCGTCAGAGAGGAGCCCTGCCGACACCTTGACCTTGGACTTGGCGGGCTCCAGAGCCGTGAGAAGGTAAAATTGCGTGGTGTGAAGCCGTGGGTTTGTGGAGACTTGTTACCGCAGCCCTGGGAAACGGCTCCCGCAGCTTCAAGTGGCACAGACTTAATTTGCTACAGCCGTGGAGGGCAGAGGCCCTAAGCGCGGGCTCGTGGCGAGGCTGCGCTCTGCAGAAGGCTCCTGGGGAGGGCGTGTCCTCCTTTTTTCTGGCTGTAGAGGCTGCTCCCATTCCTTGGCTCGTGGCCCCTTCCTCCATCCTCAGAGTCAGCAGACCAGCACCTTCCAATCTCCTGACTCTGACCCTCCTGCCTCCCTCTCAAGGACTCCATGATTACCCCAGGTTATCCAGTCCTGCATAACCTCCCCAGCTCAGGTCCTCAGCTTAACCCCGTGGCTGCAATCCCTCTGCCACGACAGTAACACGTTCGCAGGTTCTGGGAATTAGGATGCGGACACCTTGGGGGCCGTCACTCAGCCACTGCACCGAGGAGCGGTGCACAGAGGCCTCACAGGCCCCTCCGAGCTCCCGCCAGCCTGGCACACACGCCTCTCCCTGACCACTCGGGGGGTGTCCTAAAGTCTCCACTGACCGCTGTGACTGAGGAGCCTCCAGGCACTGGCCGGACCGCGGCCGCTGGGACCCCTTTTCACCTGGAACTCCTGGGAAGGAGAGGGTTGCCACGGAAACAGCCAGCAGAGCAAAGCCAGGTGGCAATTTTTAGAAGCAGAACTTTTTTCTTTCCCCCTCCATCTTTGAGGAAAATGGATCAAGTTTCTGGGTGGGCAAGCCCTGTCGGGGGGCAGGGCAGACTGGGCTGGAAGGTGCGGGAGGGGCGGGGGGACGTGGAGTCGGGTGCCCGGAGCTGCCCCGTCTTGCACTGATTCTCACTTCTCTGGGCAACCTGGCGTTGCCCTCACCTGCCCACGAGCTCCTCCAAGTCTAGCACTGGGTGAAGAGGACTGTCTCCCCTCAGCCACTGTGGCTGGAGATGAGTGAGGGTTGCCCTGAACCCACCAGCTCGCTCCCCAGTGCTCGGCCAGGACCTGCCTCCATGATGGGAGGAACACCTGAAAATGTGAAGAGAAGGTGGGGGCTCCTCGGAGGTAAAGGCTCAATCCTTGCTAGGCGGGCACCAGGTCACAGACCAGGCAGGCGCCCTGAGCGGGCAGGGCCATCAGAGAAGCCTTGTCCCGCTCCCCAAGGAGGCAGCCCACAGCCATTCGGGTGGGCCGCCGAGGCAGGTGGAGACCAGCGGACAGCAAGGAGCGCCACTGGCTGGCGGGGGAAGGCCAGGGGGACAGGACCTGGGCTGAGCGCGCACTCCCGGCCGACCCCCTCCACCTCACAGAAGACCGGGCGGGAGGCCTTGGGAGGAGGGCGCTGCCCTGCAGGTGCGCCCTGTGGGAGGGTGGCATGGTGACACCATGGAGGAGGAGGGGGCTGCCCCAGGGAGGGGTAGCAGGTGCGCTGGGCCGCAAGTGGGGCGACCAGAGCCCGGAGGAGGCACACCCCTGAGGTGCAGCCCCCGAGGCAGGCCAGGGGCCTCCGTTCCGGACAGTGAGGCCGGGGGACCAGGCCAGACGTGACCGGCGCCACTGAGGGCCCCTGGGAACGGGGCTGCCCCTCCACCAGGACACTGTCGGGCCTTCCTCCAGAAGGAAAGCAGGGCTGTCTTCCCAAGGCAGAGTCTGTGGGTCACTAGTCCTGCAGGGGGCTCTGCAGAAAAAGGAACCAATGATTTAAAAAAAAAAAAACCACTTTCATAAACAGGGTGAATGACGTCCCTTCCCCCGAAGCAGGTAGGTGACCAAAAGCTCCGAGAAGCTCGGCCTTGAGGACCCTGGAGGGCATGTCGGGATCTGGTGGAAACATCAGGTAACAATCAGGAGTAAATCGAGAAGCCCCAGCAGGCAGGGGGAAGACGCAAGCCAGAGTGCAGGCATCGGGTGGGCCTATCTCCCCTCCTCCCTCTGGCGGTAGGCACGGGGTGTGCCAAGGGCGGCTTCCTGTGCAGCGGGGTGCAGGGGTGGCCCCCTGACCAGGACAGCTGTCGAACAGGCTGAGTGGGCCACCAGGGGTGGGCGCCCCGGGCTTCACTCCGCTTCCACCGGAGGTGTCGGGGCACAAACTACACCCCGCCAACATGAATCTGGAGGCCGTACCGGCGTGACTCTGCTCTCCCCAAGGAAAAGCAACCCCCGGGGAACCTGTGCTGGCTGGAGAGGCCAGAGGAAGGCTGGGCAGAAATCTCAAGAGAGCGAAGAAACACGCCCCCTCTCCTCTTCCTGGAGGGGCTAGGACCCAGGGTCAGAGCCAGGAGCCATGACAATGAGTGAAAGACGTACGCAGGGGGCGCCAGAGACGCCCACCGACCCAGCGCCTCCCTCCTCGGCAGCGCCCGGGAGCCGGGGCCACGCAGCGTCCTCGGGGTGACGGACGGCTCTGGCCGCAGGGCCCCCCTCCGGGGAAGCGAACCCTGGTGCAGAGATGCAGCATAGAAATAGACGCACAGTTTCAACTGCGGCATCTGCTGCGACGCTGGAGGCAGCCTGCCGCCCACGGCCCCTGCCCGCTGGCAGAGGGCCCCGCCCAGCCAGGCTTCCACCCTAGCCAGGAGTCCACGGGTCTCCTGCAGGAACGGGTGCACTGCCGGGGGCTGCTGTCCCATGGTGCCCCACCACCACCCCCGCTAGGCCTCCAGACTCACTCATCTGCCTTGTCCTGGTCTGTGGCTTGCCCAGGGTCCCAAGCGGCAGAGGTGGGCTGCCCTCGGCCAACCTGAGGTACGGGTGTGAGGGCACGACTCCACGCCGCCCGGGTGTGGGCGGAGACACTGTAGCCCACCCCCTGGCGTGTGAGCCCTTGTTAAGGGGAACGGATGCTCCCCTCCCTCTGACCTGCTGATGCTGGGAGCCAGCCCACCTGCGTCTCAGCACGCGGACCCTCCCCAAGGCGCCTGGCCCGCCCAGAGGACAGTGAGACTTCTGATGGCGGGGGGAGCTGCCGTGTTCCCCCGACCTCCACCACAGGCCCCCAAACTCCACCCCACTGACCGCTGGCCCCTAGCCTCACAGAAAGCCCAGTAGGCCCACCCTCCTTGGCAAGGGCCTCAGTATTTTTGGAAAAGTGTCTCCAGGAGGTTTTACACCGTGGCCAGGTGAGAATGGTGAGGCCTCCCCAGCTGTGTTGCCTTGACGCTGTCTGTCTGTCCCCTGCACCCTAGCTCGAGTCTTGCCCCCCGGCAGCACTACAACCAGCCAGCGGGGCTGAGGGGCTCCCACAGACCCCGGGCGTCTGGCTCTGGGGCTCCATATTTCCGGAGCCCTATGCTGCCTTCTGAGTAACCACAGAAGATGAAGTTCTATCGTCTTGGCAGCTCAGGAGATCACACAGAATCTCCACGCTGGAATCCAGCCTTTGTCCATGGAGCCCAAAGGCAGCTGGGTGTCGGGGTCTCGCCTCTGCTCCGAGTCCTTTTCTCCACGGCGGCATCACCGGTTAGCTGCCGCCTGGGTCCCATGGCGCCGTCAGCTGCGGCCCCCGTGGACTGGGGCCGAGCTGGGGACACCAGGAGGGCTTTCTGCCCCTGTCGGCCCAACCCTGCTCACGCTCCTCCCCGCCAGGCAAGGGCGCCCACCCCTCCGCTGCCTGTTGTGGGACCAGAGATCCCAGAGCAATCAGAGCATCCTGGGATGGATAACAAGGAGCCCCACCTGTGGGATAGCCCAGCACCCACACCGGTCGCAAGTTCAAGGTCTGCGGCAGCACAGCTGAGCGCTCACGGGAGCCGCCGGCTTACGTTTCCCCGGCCTGATGACGGCCATGGCTACTTATCGGAAAAAATCAGACGTCCACGAGACCACATGAGAGAACTTCCCATGCAGGGCTGTCTCTGGGCCTCGGACAGAGAGTGACTGTGGCAGGGGGCTCATTACCTCGGAGCCGAGGGGCCCCGGGCGGGTGGGCAGAGGCAGCCTCGTGTCTCTGATGGCAGCCCCCGAAGAGGAAACCTGGCGGCATGTGCTCAGGGTGAGGCCGAGAGAGCGCAGCAGGGGTGGGCTATGTTTGGAGGCTGTTGGCTCCTCCCAAGGCCCTTTTATTCCTCTCCTCGTTCTGGGTCCCCATCCGTGCAGCTGGGAGCCTGGCTAGGCCGTGTGTCCACAGGCCTCTGAACATGCCTCCCAGAGGACATGAAGCACAGTGGACAGTCCTCGTCGTGACCCACCGTCCTGGGGAGCCCCGACTCACAACTGGCCAGGGAGGCTGGGGATGGGGGTCGGCGCGGCCAGGGAAGGCATTCCTGTGCCTGGACAACACCGAGGTTTCCCAGTGCCCAGTCTCTCCTCCGCTGTCTGTCTCCTGTGTCACCAGGGACACTGCCGGGCCGGCGGGGCCTCAGCTCAGGTGTTGGTCTGGCCACCAGTAGGCTGTGTGACTCTGAGCAGGTCTCTACCTTCTCTGGGCCCCCAAGTTTGCTCCTGAAAGGAGGGGTCTACCAGGCAGACCCACACTGCTCCGGGGGAAAGGTTCACCACTATGGTTAATACAGAAGTTAACGCAGACATGCCCTCGATCCTGGGGGCACCTGGGAGGGGGAGGAAACGACCCTGGGACCAAGCAAGCAGCCCCACCGCACCCCGGTTTGCTGAAGAAGCCCTGGGGGCCAGGATCCACGGAGGCCAGGCCACCGGGAGACCGGGCAGAGCGCGAGAGTAACCGCATCCCGGCAGAGCAGGCAGAGCCCAGATCTACCACCTGGGAGTTGGGACTGGGGCTGAGACCCAGAGCCGGGGGGAAGGAGACGGGGCCGGGGGAGGGCCTGCGGGGGGAGAGGCTCAGGGGAACCGGCCCCCAGCCCTGCCCTCAGCACGGTTCCCTCCCCATCACCTCCCCACCTGCTGGACTAGGGGGGCGGGCAGCCACCCCACAGCTCAGAGGGCCGTAGCAGCAGGACCCCTGCAGACACCACCGCGGGTAGGGGGCTTCCAAGGCTTGGCCGTGATGGCTAAAGAGGAAAATCAATCTGAAAACAGACCCCAGAAAAGTCCACATTCGAGAGGGAAGCTTGGCCTTTTGAGGAGCTTGGCCAAAGATGAACGAGGCGGACTTCGCTTGCCCTTGGCTCCCGAGAACGGGAGATCAAGGCTTGTGACCCCGTACGTCTGATGGCCCCTGGCTCCGCCCTCCTGCTCGCCCAGCCTCGGTCGGAAAACTGTTCTACAGGGCCAGGGAGCGTTATTCTCAGGTTCTTGGCTGTTACGTTTCTCACTGTAAATCAAGAGGTTGGTTTTCTGCTTTCCAGAAGAAACGGAAATTGGAAATTCCAACTTGTGATGTTATTTGTGAAGACACTGAAAGTGACTGTCCCTAAAAACCGCAGGGGGTGACCAGGAGCTGGTGCGGGCGGTGGGGGTGGGGGGAATACGGCCACAGGGAACCGTGGGGAGGGGCACATGGTGGAAATGACAGCCTCCGTGAAGCCCGGGGAGGGGAGAGCCAGCAGAGACGGGGGAAGAGGGGGCGGGAGCGGGCAGGGAAGAACCCTGTCTCATGGAGGAGGGCCACCTGCCCGCCTGGGGCTGTGCCTTGCCGTGGGCTCCCTACCCCCGTCCTGGGAACCCCTCCTCAGCAGCTGCTCCCCGAGCCCCCGGGGAGGCTCCTCAGCCTGAGCTGAGGTCCCCTGAGGCTGTCTGGGAGCTTCCCCCCAACTGCAGAGCCCAGGGGGTTCTCACTGAGGCGGCGGGGCTGAGGGAGAAACCTGGGCACACGGAAAGGAAGGTGTATACAGCGCTTGCGGGCGTCGGAAGACAGTCCCGCGCAGCCTGCCACCCACGGCCAGGCGGGCTTGAATTACAACCCCGAGGTCCGCAGAGACCCAACATTTTTGGGCCAAGTTTCCATCTGAGACCCGTCTCCAATTGGCTCCACAGTGGCCGGGGGCGGGGCTCCCCTTAAATAGGTCAACTTTCTGCGGTCCTGGTCCCAGGCCCACCTGGGCAGGAAGGGGAGGCACTGAGGGAACAGGTGGTGGGGGGCCTCTGGGGGGCTGTGTGGAGGGATTTTTCAAGGCCACTTAGGACTGGAGGACCTCGGGGCCATGGGCTGGCTGTGTGCTACAAAGGCCCCTTTCCTGGAGCTGGTGAGGCTGGGGCAGAGACCCAGGCAACGACAGAGGGTCCCTGCCTGCTGACAGCACATAGTCAGCCTGCAGTTTGCACAGCCTCCTGGCGCTGTGGGCTCCACTGCCGGCGCCCTTCAGTGGCAGGGGCGCTGCAGAGGTCCTGCCCCCATCACCCAGTGGGCAGCTTGACTCCGGGATCTGGATGCTGGGCCCTGGAAGCGGACGTGCCCGGGCGACAAGCACATGAGCCAGAAGACAAGGAAGAAGCGGCTTCCTTACAGAGCAGGGAGAAAGGACCCTGGCACTTTATAGTTCATAAAAATGTCCTTCAAAAGTAAAGGTGGAAGAGAGATATGTTCGGATAAACAAAACCTGAGATAATTTGTGGTTCGCTGACCTACAGTAAACTTGAAAGTAAGTTTGTCAAGCCGAGAGGAAGTGATACCAAATGGCAACTCAGATCCACACCGAGGAGCAAAGAGGGCTAGAAATGACGGCAGGCAGGACCCTGCAGGGTCTCTTGGTGCAAATGCCCCTCTGAGTCTGGTTTGTAGGAAAAAGGCTTTAGTCCCCCCTGGGTTCCAAACTCGTCAGGGAGGAGGGGGGATGCAGAACGAAGGGAAAGCGGTGAAGGGAGGAAGGCGATGACACGACTCCGCATAAACCGAAGTCCCGGTTCCTCCAAGAGGCATTCACACGACAGTCAGACGCGTCCTGGGCTCTCTGCAGGATGGTGACCCTCACGCAGGTGGAGGATGCTGACTACACTGAGCACGCTGAGCGCAGGCACACAGACCCCGGACTGGTCGGAACCAGAAGGCTGACGATTCCGGTTCCGGAAACGTCCC
Organism: Ovis aries; assembly: GCF_016772045.2. Taxonomy (NCBI): domain Eukaryota; kingdom Metazoa; phylum Chordata; class Mammalia; order Artiodactyla; family Bovidae; genus Ovis; species Ovis aries. The sequence goes on along the minus strand of NC_056070.1, from coordinate 69,680,474 downwards.
CGTTACCACCCACCAGTCAGAGGAAGGCCATGCACCCTATAGACCTCACCCCAAATGTCACCTTTAAACTCAAATTGTCCCTGAAAGCCTTCGGAGTTTGGGTCCTTTGAGCAGGAGCCTTCTCTTTGCTTGGCGCCCTGCAAATAAGCGCTGAACTTCCCTTTGCCACAGACTGGTGTCAGCAGATCGGCTTTGCTGAGAGGGCTGAGAGGACCCAAGTCCGGTTCGGTAACAGAAAAGATAAATGTGTGAGTGAACATAAGAGAGGCTGGTTTTCCTCCCTTTTAAATGTTGTTTAAAGGTAACTCATACAGCAAGTTTAAAAAGTGTGTTGTGTCTTCAAAAGTAAAGCAGGACGCAGCAGAAAGAGGGGGAGGGGCCGTAGAAGTATACTGTTGTTAAGGGTCTGACTTATAGCTGAAATGGTGTATGATTTGAAGGAAGACTGTAATAGGTCAAAGATGCCTAATGTAAACCCTACAGCAGCCACTGAAAAGAGAGGTATGCAGTTACGAGCCAGTATAGGGAAAAAATGAATACTGAAAACATCACAGGTGGCAGGAGAAGAGAAAAAAGAGCAAAACAGATGAGACAAAACAAACAGCAGAATAGTGGAGATAAACCCAAACACATCAAGAATCGCTGTCGTTTAGTTGTTAAGTCGTGTCTGACTTTTGCAACTGCATGGATTGTAGCCTGTCAGATTCCTCTGGCCATGGGATCCTCCAGGCAAGAATGCCGGAGTGGCTTGCCATTTCCTCCTCCTTGGGATCTTCCCGAACCCAGGGATGGAACCCGAATCTCCTGCACTGCAGGCAGATTCTTTACCACTGCGCCACCTGGGCTTCTCATATCAATAATTACATTAAATTAAAACGTTCTCAACATTCTAAAAGTCAGAGCCTTTATCAGACTGGATTAAAAAGCAAGACCCATTATAGGCTATCTTCAATAAAAACCCCTTTAAATCTTACAGCATAGATAACCAGCCACATGCTTTCTACAAGAAACACACTTTAAATATAAAGACATTGATGGGTTTCAATTTTAAGTAAAATACTAGGAAAGGAAACACCAGGCATACGGCAATTACAAGAAAGCTGAATGACCTTAATAACATCTCAAAAGAGGCTTTAGGACAGAGATAAAGAGGGAAGTTCCATAATGACAAAAGAAGTCAATTCATTAAGAAGACAAACTCCTGGTTGGGCATGCACTTCCTAAGAGAGTCTGAAAGTAGGTGAAGCAAAACCAGAATTGAAATCTACAGTTCCAGTCAGAGATTTCAATACCACTCTCTTAGCAACTGCAGGAAGGTTTAGACAGAAGAGAGACTCGGAAGATGGGAATCTTCAAGTATCCTCTATCCATCAACCTGAGTTAAGTGACCTTTATAGCATGCCACCCCTGCGATGGTAGAATACCCATTTTTTTCCAACAATATGTGAAGTATTCACCAAGACAGAGCAGTGCTAGGCTGTATATCAGATCTCAAATTTAAAGTGATAAGATGCATGTTCTGTGGCTACTACAGAATTAAATTAGAAAGCAATAACAAAAATAAACCTGGGAAATACCCTAATATATGAAAATTAAATCACACACTTCTAAATGACTAATGGGTCAAATAAAAACCACAAGGAAAATTCGATAATATTTGTAATTGAATGATAAAGAAAGTACGATAAAATCAAAACGTCAGGTAGTTAGAATGCGGAAAAGGAGTCCAAAATGGCAGTGGCTGAAAGACAAGGAAGAGAAAAGCCCGGGAAAAGAGAACAAAGGCAGGTCGGAGGACCGGAGTGAGGACCTCAGGTAAAACAAACAACACTCCTGGCTGGCCCAGTTTACACAGGACAGGCTCAGGGGGAGAAAAGGCAATAAAAAGAGGAGACAAAGGGCTCTCTCTCTCTCCGAGTGCTGGGGCGCTCTTCCCTTTGCGTCTTTGGATCGACACGTCCTCACGCCTCGAAGATGGGTTTTCCTGCTATCTTCTAAATAAAATAGAGCTGTAACACTGATTTGTCTAAGAGCTATAACACGGTCCATTCGAGACCTGAGAGCTATAACACGGTCTGTCCAAGACCCAAGAGCTGTGACACGCCGAGGGGGCTTTAATGCCCGTCACTCCAAGTCTTTGTTTTGAGGAGACAGAGAACTGAGGAGCATACGCTCGCCTGAGAAAAATTTACGGGATGCAGCCAGGGCAGCGCTCGGATGACGGTGCGCCGCGTGACTAGCTTCTCACAAAAGAGAAGGGAGGTTTAAGATGAGCGATCTAAGCTGCCACAGGAAGAAAACTCCCCTGGCGGTCCAGCGGCTAAGACTCCCAATGCAGCGGGCCCAGGGTTCAGCCCCTGCTCAGAGAACTCGACCCCACACACCACGGCTAAGAGTTGGCACGCCACAGCGAGAATGATCCCGCATGCCGCAACAAGGATCAGAGGTCCCCAGTGTTGCAATTAAGACCTGGCCCAGCCGAATAAATAAATGTTTCTTAAAAATAAAATATGATACAAATGAGCTTACTCACAAAACAGAAACAGACTCACGGACATAGAAAATAAACTCACGATTACTAAAAGGGGAAGGGGGTGGGGAGGATGCATTAGGAGTTTGAGGTTAGCAGATACACACCACTATACATGAACAACAAGGTCCTACTGTGTAGCACACGGAACTGTATTCAATCTCTCGTAATTACCCATACTGGAAAAGAATATTTAGGTGTGTGTATGTGTGTAACTGAATCCCTGTGCTGTACATGAGAAAGTAACATAACACTGTATTAATAAATCAAATGTACTTCATTCTTTTTTTTTAAAGGAGCTCAGCTGACAGATTCGACCAAACATTTAAGGAAAAAACAATAGAGGTTCTACACAAACTCTTAAGAAAATTAGAGGAGGGAACACGTCCCACCTCACTTTATGATGCCAGTATTACTTGAAAACAGAAAGACAAGGACATCACACACACACACACAACAAACAACAACAACAGCTACAGCCCAATAATATCCTTCACGCACAGAAACAAAAATCCTCAGAAAGATACACAAACATAATCCAGCAATACATAAGAAGGGTAATACACCTTGATTAAGTGAAGTTTGTCCCAGAAAAGCAAGGTTAGTTCAGTATTTAAATATCAATCAACGAAAGACAACCCAATTAACAATGGAATTTGAATAGACATTCCTCCAAAGAGGATATACAGATGGTCAATAAACACATGAAAAAATAGGACACAGCTGCTCTGGAAGACAGTTCGGCAGTAATAACCCAGCAATCCCATCCTGGGTATCCACCCAAGAAAAATGAAAGCTTTGTCCACATGAAAACTTATACATGAATGCTCACAGCACAGCAGATTCCTAGTGGCCCAAATGTCCGTCAACTGACGAATGGATAAAAGTGGTATATCCATGCAGTGGAATACTTATTTGACAACCTTTAAGGAATAAAATGTCAACCCTAAAGGAAATCAACCCTGAATATTCATTGAAAGGATGGCTGCTCAAGCTGAAACTTCAATACTATGGCCACCTCATGTGAAGAGCCGATTCATTGGGAAAGATCCTGATGCTAGGAAAGATTGATGGCAAAAGGGAAGAGGGTGGCAGCGGAGGAGATGGGCAGGCAGCATCACCGACTCAATGGACATGAGTTTTAAGCAAACTCTGGGTGATAGTGAAGGACAGAGGAGTCTGGTGTGCTGCAGTGCATGGGGTCACAAAGAGTTGGACACGACTGAACAGATGACACCACCCTTATGGCAGAAAGTGAAGAGGAACTCAAAAGCCGCTTGATGAAAGTGAAAGAGGAGAGTGAAAAAGCTGGCTTAAAGCTCAACATTCAGAAAACGAAGACCATGGCATCTGGTCCCATCACTTCATGGGAAATAGAGGGGGTAACAGTGGAAACAGTGTCAGACTTTATTTTTGGGGGCTCCAAAATCACTGCAGATGGTGACTGCAGCCATGAAATTAAAAGACGCTTACTCCTTGGAAGAAAAGTTATGACCAACCTAGATAGTATATTTAAAAGCAGAGACATTCATTACTTTGCAGACTAAGGTCCGTCTAGTCAAGGCTATGGTTTTTCCTGTGGTCATGTATGGATGTGAGAGTTGGACTGTGAAGAAGGCTGAGCGCAGAAGAATTGATGCTTTTGAACTGTGGTGTTGGAGAAGACTCTTGAGAGTCCCTTGGACTGCAAGGAGATCCAACCAGTCCATTCTGAAGGAGACCAGCCCTGGAATTTCTTTGGAGGGAATGATGCTAAAGCTGAAACTCCAGTACTCTGGCCACCTCATGTGAAGAGTTGACTCATTGGAAAAGACTCTGATGCTGGGAAGGATTGGGGGCAGGAGGAGAAGGGGACGACAGAGGATGAGATGGCTGGATGGCATCACCGACTCAATGGACATGAGTCTGAGTGAACTCTGGGAGTTGGTGATGGACAGGGAGGCCTGGTGTGCTGCGGTTCATGGGGTCGCAAAGAGTCAGACACCACTGAGCGACTGAACTGAACTGAACTGAACACACACACACACACACACACACACACACACAGACATCTGAGAACTGTTAGAAATGCAAATCTTCAGGCCCTATCCTGGACCTTCCAAACCAGAAGAATCTGGGGGTGGTGGGAAGGGCCAAAATATAAGCCAATATAACTCATCATTTTTACAGACTTGCCAGAAAAGTATTCGACCAAATTCAACATCCATTCATTATAAAATATCTCAGCAAACTAGGACTGCAAGGGAAATTTCTGCAACATTATAAGAGATGGGCAGGGACTTCCCCAGTGGTCCAGTGGCTAAGACTCTGCACTCCCAATGCAAGGTGCCCATGTTCGACCCCTGGTCAGGGAATTAGATCGCATGTGCCCCAACTAAAAGGTGAAGAAAGATTCTGTACGCCAAGACTGAACATCCCGTGTGCCACAGCTAAGACCCAGAGCAGCCGAGTAAGTAAAGAAAGACACAAATATTAAACAAGCTTTCAAAAGATCTGCAACAAACTCATACTTAATGTACATCAGAGTGTTTGTATGTCTGTGGGCTTGTGCGTTTTTATTTCCTCATGTTTTGCTGTGTTTCCCTGTTACTCTATAGGCGTGAGTCAGGCCTGATTCTTACCCTTTACACAATCGCATTCCCCGGGGAACCCTACCACTGGCGCCCACGCTGGAAGGGAGGCACGTCTCACCTTCCAGACTCCTCGTGCCACAGCCGAGGGCCGCACTGAGTGCTTCGGTTCCACAAGGCTGTTCCAGGGACCGTCTCAACTGGACAGCTTGGTGCCACCGAGGCATGGTGACAAGCTCCAGATGTTAGGAGCTGGGCTCGACTGGTCACTCCAATATGGCCCGGGATGTCACCTCTCCAGTTTCAGCTTTCTTATATGTAAAATGGGAAGAACTCAACAGCACACACCCTGAGATAAGCTGGGGGATTTGAACTACTTTATTATAAAGTACTTAAGGCAGGGTGATACTGGCACATGAAGGGGGAAAAAAAAAAGGCTGACGGGTGAAATGTTCATGGCAGTTCAAGGCTATTATTCGTAACTGCCAAAAAAGGAGAAAAACTCTGCTACAGCAGCAAGCGTAGAGGATGATGAAGGGAGTTCACCTACTGCCAATGGAGGGTACAAATAATCCCGGGTTGGCCAAAAAGTTTGTCTGTGTTTTTCATAAGATGATACGGAAAAACCCAAATGAATTTTGGGGCCAACCCAATATAACCACTTTGGGAAATGATGTGGCGTTATTTTCCAAAGCTCATCATTCACATATTACACAACCAGAAATGGCCCTTGTAGGTTTACTCTTGACAAACTTCTGTACACATGTGCCTGGAGATGTGTACAATAATGTTGTCAGCAGCAATGTTCATTTTGCTAAGCATCAGAAACATATCCCATGTCCATCAACAGAAGTAGTGTAAATGAACTGTGATGGACTCAGCATTTCCCCTCCTGGGTATTTATCCAAGAGAAATGAAAGCAAACGTCAGCAAAAAGGCTCGCACGGAAATGTCCGTAGCAGCTTTGTCTGTGACAGCCCCAAAACCGAAAAGAGGTCAAGTGGCCATCAGCGGGAGACTGGATCGACTGCGCTACACTCGTACAGTGAAGTAAGTACTAAGCAATGAGCAAATGAACTTACGATCGTGTGACAGCATGGGTGAACCTCAAAAACATTAAGCTGAGGACTTGCCAGGCGGTCCAGTGGCTAAGACCGAGTTCCCAAACAGGGGGCACACGTTCAGTTCCCGGTTGGGGAACTAAGATCCCGTATCCTGCATGCCACATGGCATGGCCAAGAGAAAGAATAGATAAATACATTTTAACCTTTTTTTACAGAATGAGGTGCCGTCCCTAGCTCTCAGCCGGTTGTGTGTGCGTGTGTGGGTGCTCAGTCGTGTCCGACTCTATGCGACCCCATGAACTGCAGCCCGCCAGGCTCCTCTGGCCATGGGATTCTCCAGGCAGGAATACTGGAGTGGATAGCCATTTCCTCCTCCAGGGAACCTCTCCAACCCAGGGATCGAACCTGCGTCTCTTAGCTCTCCTGCACTGGCAGGTGGATTCTTTACCACTAGCGCCACCCGAGAAGCCCCAGCAGGTTTCAAAATGCTATTGAATGCTGGCGTGGGTGTGTGGCAAGATTAGCTCTGGGTTTGAATATTTACTAAGGCTGTTGTTGTTCAGTAATTGAGTCGTGTCTGACTCTTTGCCACCCCATGGACTGTAGCATGCCAGGCTTCCCTGTCCTTCCCTATCTCCCAGAGTTTGTTCAACTCATGTCCTTTGAGTCAGTGATGCCTTCCAACCATCTCATCCTCTGCTGCCCTCTTCTCTTGCCTTCAATCTTTCCCAGCATCAGTATCTTCTCCAATCAATGGGCTCTCTGCATCAGGTGGCCAACATATTGGAACTTCAGCTGCAGCTACAGTCCTTCCAATGAATATTCAGGGTTGATTTCCTTTAGGATTGACTGACTTGGTCTCCTTGCAGTCCAAGGGACTCTCAAGTATCTTTTCCAGCACCACAGTGCAAAAGCAGCAATTCTTTGGTGCTCAGCCTCCGTTATGGTCCAACTCTCACAGCCACACATGACTTCTGGGAAAACCATAGCTTTGACTACGTGGACCTTTGTAGGCAAAGTGATGTCTCTGCTTTTTAACACACTATCTAGGCTTGTCATAGCTTTCCTTCCATGGAGCAGGCATTTTAATTTCATGGCTGCAGTTACCATCTGCAATGATTTTGGAGCCCAAGAAAATAAAATCTGGACTGTTTCCACTCTATCCCCTTCTGTTTGCCATGAAATGATGGACCAGATGCCATGATCTTAGTTTTTTGAATGTTGAACTTGGTTTTTTTAATGTTTAAGCCAGCTTTTTCACTCTCCTCTTTCACCTTCATCAAGAGGCTCTTTAGCTCCTCTTCGCTTTCTGCCATTAGAGTGGTGTCATGTGTATATTTGAGGTTGTTGATATTTCTCCCTGCAATCTTGATTCCAGCTTGTGATTCATCTAGGCCAGCATTTCGCATGATATACTTCATATAGAAGTTAAATAAGCAGGGTGAAAATATACGGCCTTGACGTATTCCTTTCCCGATTTTGAACCAGTTCATTGTTCCAGACTCCATGTCTGGTTCTAATTGTTGCTTCTTGACCTGCATACAGGTTTCTCAGGAGATAGGTAAGGTAGTCTAGTATTTCCATCTCTAAGAATTTTCCATAGTTTTCTGTGATCCACACAAAGGCTTTTGTGTAGTCAATGAAGCAGATGTTTTTCTGGAATTCTCTTGCTTTCTCTATGACCCAATGAGTGTTGACAATTTGATCTCTGGTTCCTCTGCCTTCTCTAAACCCAGCTTGAACATCTGGAAGTTCTTGGTTCATGTACTGCTGAAGCCTGGCTTGAAGATTCTGGGCACTGCCTTGCTAGGATGTGAAGTGAGCACAACTGTGCGGTAGTTTGAGCATTCTCTGGCGTTGCCAATTCTTTGAGACTAGAATGAAAACTGACCTTTTCCAGTCCTGTGGCCACTGCTGAATTTTCCAAATTTGCTGACATATTGAGTGCAGCACCTTAACAGCAACATCCTTTCAGGTCAGTTTAGTTCAGTCGCTCAGTCGTGTCCGACTCTTTGTGACCCCTTGAATCGCAGCACGCCAGGCCTCCCTGTCCATCACCAACTCCTGGAGTTCACTCAAACTCACGTCCATCGAGTTGGTGATGCCATTCAACCATCTCATCCTCTGTCGTCCCCTTTTCCTCCTGCCCTCAATTCCTCCCAGCATCAGAGTCTTTTCCAAAGAGTCAAGTCTTTGCATGAGGTGGCCAAAGTATTGGAGCTTCAGCTTTAGCATCATTCCTTCCAAAGAACACCCAGGGCTGATCTCCTTTAGAATGGACTGGTTGGATCTCCCTGCAGTCCAAGGGACTCTCAAGAGTCTTCTCCAACACCACAGTTCAAAAGCATCAATTCTTTGGTGCTCAGCTTTCTTCACAATACAACTTTCACATCCATACATGACCACTGGAGAAACCATAGCCTTGACTAGATGGACGCAAAGTAATATCTCTGCTTTTCAATATGCTATCTAGGTTGGTCATAACTTTCCTTCCAAGGAGTAAGCATCTTTTAATTTCATGGCTGCAGTCACCACCTGCAGTGATTTTGGAGCCCCAAAACATAAAGTCAGCCACTGTTTCCACTGTTTCCCATCTATTTCCCATGAGGTGATGGGACCAGATGCCATGATCTTCCTTTAGGATTTGAAATAGCTCAGCTGGAATTCCATCACCTCCACTAGCTTTGTTCATAGCAATGCTGTTGAGAAAGTGAAAGTGGCTCAGTCGTGTCCGACTCTCTGTGACCCCATGGACTATACAGTCTATGGAGTCCTCCAGGCCAGAATACTGGAGTGGGTAGCCTTTCCCTTCTCCAGGGGATCTTCCCAACCCAAGGATCAAACCCAGGTCTCCCACATTACAGGTGGATTCTTTACCAGCTGAGCCACAAGGCAAGCCCAAGAATACTGGAGTGGGTAGCCTATCCCTTCTCCAGAGGATCTTCCTGACCCAGGAATTGAACCAGGGTCTCCTGCATTGCAGACAGATTCTTTACCAACTGAGCTATCAGGAAAGCCCATATCAGGAAGTAATGCTGTTATTGGGGGTTATTTCTGTGCAATGGAATTACAGGCACTTTTAAATTTCTTTTAAATGCTTTACTAAATTTTCTACAATGAACTGAATTATCTTTGCAATCTGGAAAAAAATGTCAAAAATTATTTTAACCACCAAATGGCAATCATCCCACTCCACTCTGAGAGTCAAGGATTCCAAGACTACATGGTTTTCCTTTGTGTGGATAACTGAACACTTCTCAGCCGAGTGTGAGAACTCTCACACTGACACCTTCCTGATTCAATCTTTGAAAAATATAGAAAACCCCCCACAAGTATAAGGCTGCATTTCCCATCAGAGTAAGAGCTAAAGCAAGCCAGAGGCCATTTAAGGAAGCTCCAAACTCTATGCAGTTCACGGGGAGAAACTCCTGGAGTGATGCTCCGGCTGCTGCATTCAGCCTCGGTCCCGTCCCCTGAGGAATGCTACTTCCCAGATGACACACAGGGTCATCGCCCTCCTTCTATGGAGGCCCAGAGTCCCCTGCAGAGTTAACACCTGCCGGGGGACCACCGCTGTTTAGAAGGGAGCCTGGGGACTGAGATCTGGGGGAGAGACCAGCATCTCTGATTAACAGCAAGTGCGACCGGCCTCTCTGATGATCCACAGTTATCCGCAGCCACTGGGATCACCAACTTCTCACCATGTAAGTAGCAGCTCCTCCTAGCCCCAGGCTGGCAAGGAGAAGGCTCAGGAGGGGAGGGGAGGGAGAAGTGGGTGAGGCAAAAGTGAAAGCTCCAGCTGGAGAAACAGCATGGCATGTTAAAACATCCCGGATGGTGAGCGGCCAAAGCAGGCGAAGACGAGCCAGGGGCCAGCTCTCCACCAGAAAGAGCCGCCGGGAGTCAGGGTGAGGTGAAAGTGGGCACAGAAATGGCCACAGAGGAAAGGACAACTATCTCCAGGGCTGAGGAGATGGGGACAGGGGTGGTAGGGAGCTGCGTGGCTAGTGTTGCTCAGGAGCAGGGGCTGCAGGCGGCCACAAGCAGCCCCACGTCAGAAATCCATCATGCCTGGATCTGTGTCTGAAGAGACCCTTGGGAAATCAGGTGGCTTAGGCCCAGTCAAGCAAGCCACTTCCAAACTCTGTCCACTTCCAGCCACGTGACCCCACAGCATGCGGCAGGGTGGCTGTCACAGGCGTGTGACCTGTGTAGTCACACCAAGGCCCCCAACCGGAAGGCTCCCTCCCTCTGTTTAATGCTTAGCTGTCTCTGTCTTGAACCCTAATACTTTTTGAACAAGGGGCTCCATAGGTTACACAGCAGAGCCTGCTAGAGGACGATTAGGTCCAGGGGCCACTCCTCTGAATCCCACCCGCTGAACAAAGTCAAGTAGTGTCGGGGTTTCCAGAAGTCCTGTCTGGTTTGTCCAACATAAACCAACAAGATTTTTGATGCTTCCCTTTGGGTGTCTACACAAGGGCAGGAGAAGATTTGGCTGAGGAGCCACATGGGGTAAACACAAATAATAAGCAAACTTGGGGGGGCGAGGGGGGGGTGTGTGTGAAATTCATCTTCCTTTGTTTAGTCAGTTGCAAGTTAAAAGCCTGACAGCACAATTTTAGGCCTGGTCTAAACACACTCGCAGAAAACAACGAACGCAGGGGAAGGAGAAGCAGACCTTCACACACAGCCCCGAGAGTGTCACAGCCCAGAGCCCTCTGGCCAAGGGCGATGGGGTGCCAGACGGCAGCAGTCACACCCCTTGACTCAGCGACTGAGCTCTTGGGAGCGTGTCCCAGGACGAAACAGCCGAGAAAAATTTCTCATGCTGCAAAGACGCTCAGGCGGCAGTCTGGCTCTGGAGACGATCGGGGAGGAAGGGCAACATCTAACAAGAAAAAGGCAGATTCTGTAGCCGCGCAGCAGGCGCACGTTAGGCCTGTGATAGTGTCAGACACTGCTTATGACGCACAGCCATGTGACAATGGTGATGTTTCTGGGTCTCAGTGATGTAAACAGGACGTTCACAGAGAAGGAAAAACAGTGGCGTGAGGGGTGAGGAAGACGTGGAGAAACCATGATCTCGAACATCTGATATTGCTGCCTTCATGGTAAATTACCCTCAGTGAGGGAGTGAAAGTCGCTCAGTCCTGTCCGCCTCTTTGCGACCCCATGGACTATAAAATCCATAGAATTCTCCAGGCCAGAATACTGGAGTGGGTAGCCGTTCCCTTACTCCAGGGGATCTTCCCAACCCAGGGATCGAACCCAGGTCTCCCGCATTGCAGGCAGATTCTTTACCAGCTGAGCCACCAGGGAAGCTCAAATAACCGTTAAAAATGCTGAACGTACAGGGTGCAGAGGACTGGCCCAGATGAATCTCAAGAGTCTGACCGTGAACAGAGCATGTGTGTGTGTGCGTGTGTGTGTGTGTGTGTGTGTGTGTGTGTGTGTGTGTTGGGGACAGGGCTGGGGTGGGGATGTCATCAGTCAGGTAGAGCGGTTGCCAAATGGTTAATGAGCTGGTAAGACTCAAGCCCCCGGGGTCCCATCCCGTACAAACTACAACAGCACTGCTTCTAATGTAAAAACATCCCAGGCGGAGGCATGTACCCGGGGGCTTGGCCGGCTGTCATTTCTAGCCTCTCCAGAAAAACATGTGTCTTTTGACCAGCTCCCATTAGGACCACAAGGACTCGGAGCATGCCAGGCCGGCACACGGAGAGCTGCCAGGGGTGAGGGCAGGTCCATCTCCAGCCTCGCCACCCTGCCCAGCCTGAGCAGCTACTATTCCTGAAGATGTGCGTCAGGCGTAACAGCACCCACGTCAGAGGGAAATGGGACATAAAAGGAAATTCATCTTTGCCAGCCCGAGGCCCGTAACTTCATCTTTATTCATATTGCTCATCTATTTGATCAGATGCTGCTGCCGGCCGGTCTGAGCTCACTGGTGTTTCACAGGAAGACTGGGTGTCGGGGTGTTGGGGGGACTGACTCCTATCCTCAGGGGTGGGTGCTAGGAGCTGTAGGACGCCCCGGATGAGGTCAGGGGAAGATGAACCCAGAGCTGACCTCTCAGCCCCGGGTAGAAGGGGCCTGGGGCTCAAGCCTGACCGCACGCAGCCAGTCTCAGGCTGCCCCCTCTCTCCACAGTGGCTTGGAGGCCCCTCGCCACCCAGCTTCCCGGGACCACTCCAAGCCTGGCTCCCACTTCGACCTCCTCCAGCCCTCATGCAGGGTCACCTGGCTTGGCACCTGGGGAGTCCATCCACTCTCTCTTTGCCTGGAGGCGACAGAGGGCACTGTGTCATCCTCTGGACCAGCCAGACGTTGCTCCTGGTCCACATTTATATGAACAGAGCTGCTGTGCACGGTTGAGCAGGTTGCGCACTGCACAGCTGCAGGAGGCGCCATTCGCCAGACACTGGGAACTTGTTTCTATTATAACACGCATCCAGCAAATTAGAAAAAAGATTATTGCTCTGACAAACCAGAATATGACAAGAAGTCAGAATATGACAACAGTCTCAGGACACGTGGGAGCAAGGAATCTTGAGGAAGGGGTGCCTTTTCCTAGAGATGGGCACCGAGTGGGTCACTGCAGCCCTGCACGTCCAGCCGTGAACGTGAAATGAACCAGCTCCCCGACAAGAGTGCGTCACTCCCATTTCTGTGAGGTCACCAATGAGAACAGAACCGTGGCTGGGGCAGCCCAGGACCTGTCACGGTCTTGTCACCTCACGCTGCCAGTCCCCTCCTCTCTGTCAGCGTGCTACCCAAGGGGATGGCCCAAGTGCCTGACCGGGTCCAGTTCTCTGCTGCTCCTGAGGCAGAGACCGTGACCCTCTTCCCTCTAGAGCCCTCAGGACCTGGCACACCTTTCCCCACCCTCCCTCTCCTCCCCTCCCCTTGCCCTTAGCACCCTGCCAGCCTGCCCCCCAACACAGTGCCACCTGCAGGCTGTTCCCGCACCTGGGACAAGCCTGCCCGTAGACCACCCCTTGGCTACCTGCCCACAGAGGGCCCTCCATGCCGGTGCCCTGCCCACCTCTCTGCCCCTCGGCGCCCGCCCAAGGACCACTGTGCCCTCAGGCTGTGTGAACACGCTCAGACCTCCTCTCCACAGCATCCGGGTACCTCCTGTGCCCCGAGTTTGGCCAGCCAGAGCTGTTCCCTGTCATCTGTCCCTTCCCAGCAGGGACCCGGGTGTGCAGGGGGAGAAGGATGCTGGCTGGGCCAGCACGCCCAGCCCCTTGGGGTTCAGCTCCAGTCACCTGGCTGTGGACACCGCGGGGCCCACACAGCCGCTGGGCCACGTTCTCACACAGTGTGCAAGATTGACCAGATTTTCTGCTAAACGGAAGAGATAGGCTCTTCTGTTTTCTCCTACCATTCACCGCTCTTCACTCTGACTCAGAAACATGCACACATTTTGAGACTTCTCCTGGCGTTCAGCCTCTTTCAAGAAGGAATTCCCCCAAGTCACCACGTTCTATAATTGGCAGGTTCTGCCCCAGAAATCGGACCCCTGGCCCCTCTCACTGAGGCTCTGCTCAGGCCAGGCTCCCCGGAAGTCCAGTGGATTCTCGGTCTGTAGTTCCTGACACTGAGCCCCGTCCCCTCTTGCTTCTCTGACACATCACCCAGTCTTTGCCAAGCTCAGTTCAACTCTCTGCAAAAAGGGCCGAGCTCAGTTCAACCCGCCGCAAAAAGCGCGGCCAATCAGAAGGTGGAGGCTGGCTGGTGGGCACCCAGGGGGCCCTTGGAGGCACCAGATGAGAAAGTGGCCCCTCAGCAGTGCCACATGCAGGGCCGCCCAAGGCCGCCTGGCCCTGAGCCCTGGAAAGTCTGCCTTGCCAGGGTGAGGAGTCTCTATATTCTGCACTGTCACGGCTTTGCGTTCTGACCAGAAAAGATGCAGAAATCCTACAGACGCCTGTGCGCACACACAGAGGCAAAGGAGTGCCTCTTTCAGCCGCCTAGGGCTGAATTCGGAGGTTACCAATGACCCTGAAAGGGCATTTCCACATTTGAGGCGCCTGTCTCAGAAGCACAGAGAAAGAGAGACGCAAATAAACAGACAGACAGACTGATTAGGAGGTATAGACATGGATTATCTCATTTCAACCTCCTGGCCACCTTGTCAGGTAAGTTGGTGCCATCCGACTTAAAGCCATCCTTTAGACAAGGAAATTAAAAATCAAAATGGCTCAGGGGACTTCCATGGTGGTCCAGGGGTTAAGAATTTGCCTTCCAATGCAGGGGACACAGGTTGGGTCCCTGATTAGGGACTCACAAAGAGTCGGACACGGCTGAGCAACTGAACTGAAACTGAAGGGAAATAGGATCCCATATGCCTCAGTGCAACTAAGCCAGCAGGCCACAACTGCTGAGAGCACACGCCACAACCAGAGAAAGTCCGTGCAGCAAAGACCCAGCACGCTGAAAATTAAAAAATAATAGTAATAATCTTAAAAAGAGAAAAAGGCTCAGAAGCTAGTTGAAGGTCAGACAAGTGGTGGGGTTTGAACACGCCAGTGCCCACTGATGAACTGCCTCCTGTCAACGGACTCCTGGGCTCTTCCTTCTGTGCCCAGGTCCTTGTCAACCCACTCCTGCCCTCGCTGACAGGGTTGGGGGCAACTGAAGCCCACTGAGGAGCAGACACTGGCCTGTGGTCACAGAGCCCAGCAGCAGAGTCAGGAAGGTAACCCAGGACCCCTGGGCCCCCCAGCCTACCCTGTAGGGACCCTAGAGCCCCAGCCTCTGTGAAGAGCCTCCATGAGCCCAGATGCTGTCCTGCCACTGAATCAGTCACTGCCTGGAACTCAAGGCCTAGTCCCCCAGGGCAGGTGGCAAGCCCAGGTCCCCTCCAGCCTGCACAAAGCTGGGCAATTTCACTGGGACCTTGTTTTCACTGGGACAAATTTCTAAGGGGAAATTTGTCTGGAGCGACCTCTCGAGTCTGAAAGGAGATGTGAGACCAGTCTCACCACGTCTGCAAGCTGGGGACGAGGGCCCCTGCCTGTGTCTGGCATGCCCAGGGGGTGAAGGGCCAGGAAGCTCGCACCCTCCTCCCCATGGAGCTGACAGCTATCCAGGCCTTCCACAGCCCCCAGCTCTGCCTCGTGCGCCTCTCTCTTTGGCCAGCAAGGTTCATCAGGCATTATCCTGCCCGCAGACATACTGTTTGACCTTGAAGAGTGTTTTCAAAATGTTTTTTTGGCCAACCTTTAAAAACTGAGAGATCTCCAGTTTTTCCTGAAAACTCCTCCGTTCTGGCCTTCCTAGGCCCACTTGACACAGGGTGCCCAAGGGAGACACTCTGAAGGCTGCCCATGGGGCCTCTGACACTGAGGCCATCCTGGCGCCGTGTGGGCGCTGGGGCCTCCTCTGCCCAGCAAGGCCAGCCCTGCTCCAAGCACCGTGTCAGACATACCATGTCCTGAGTTCCTCGTTCCCAGACCCACCGTGCAGAGTGGATCCATGAGGGGTAGGAAGGCACGCCTGGCCTGCGGGGCTCTGCCAACAAGAGGCCACCCTGGCACCACTCTCCAAGCACAGCTGCCCTGGCCACCTGAGCTTCCAGACAAAGGTGAGCGTCCCTCCTGCAACCAAGCAAAAAGCAAGTGCACACCAGGCCCAGGGCACCGTTAGCAGTGAATATTCTGAAGAACGGCAACCTGGAAAATCATCAGCCAGGCCAGTAGATGAAAAACAATTTTAACACTTAACTGATATGAACTTTACCTTTTTTTTTTTTTCCAGGCTCTAAAATTCACCCTCAGAATAAATCTATCCAAATTGATAATAGGAACATCATTTAAACTTCACATAAAGAACAAAGCTGCATTAGAAATGACACTACATCCAGAATAAAAACTAGAAATTAAGACCAATCTTCTAAAACCAGAGAAGGCAATATTTCAGACAAAATTCACTTGCAAGTTTCTTTAAAAGATTCTCAAGACGGAGCTGTGGTTATTAGTTCCCCATGAAGTAAATTTAAAATGCATGCAATTACAAACATCCTAAGACTTCAGATGGTGTTTTCAGGTGAGCTTGCAAGATCAAACGTGACTCCAGGAATGAAGCTTGGGAACTGACTCCTGGAATGAGGTCTATGCGGGGCCTGGGCCTTCGGAGCCATGAGTGTGATCAGTCAAGCAGGCGAAGTTAATTACAAGGTTTATTGCAGATCAGAGGGTGTTAATTCCTAAAAGGAGCCAGTTTCTAATAAATTGGTGTTAAGTGAAATTAACTCCCTCTGTGTCTTTCAGGTCTACCTGGTAAAAAAAAAAAAATCCCAATTTTCCCCCAGTTTCAAATGATAACATAAACATCAAGGAAACATTCATTAAGGAAAACACAGCAAGTTTCACTCATGCAAAATCTCCAATAATGAAGGCTTCGCGAGCATCAGAAATCGCACTAAGGAACTTAAGAAGTTTGCAAGGCTTTAGCCTTAAGACAACTAAATTTTTACCTCCACTGCTGACAAAGGGCTCTCAGGCCACTATGCCTGCACTGTCATTCAGGACCACCGTGCCTGCGGAACAGCATCCTCAGGGCTCGCTCAAACCCAGGCGGCCACTTACAGTGACTCTCCTGGTCTGTCGCAGCTTGCTCAGAGGGCAGACGTGGAGGGAGGGGGTCATACACTGAGCAGGGCCAACATGAAGGCGGCCCTTGGAAGCCAAGAAGCCCTTCCAGGCAGAGTAGGAATTCTGCCCAGGCGCCACAGCACGCGGGGGCCCCCTAAGCAGACTCTGGAGCAGGAGAGCTAAGTGGGTGGATTGAACAAGGCCGCCACTTTCCCACTTCTTTCCAGAAAGCTCTGGACTGTATTTCAGTTCCTTTTTGCAGAGGTTAATCACGGACACATCTCTAGCCGCAGCCCCCTCTCCAAAATACCCGGTGAGGAAAGCGAGTTCGGAGCTCACGCCAGCAGGGAACAGGGACAGGGGTTCCCCGAGTCTCCCGGCGCTCCCCACGCCGCGAGGGAGTGACATCAGAGGCTCGCCGGGGACTGGTCATGCAGCACGCCGGGCGCTTCGGCGGGCGTGCGCGGGGAGCCGGGCCTCCGGGTGGAAGCTGGGCAGCACTAACCCTTCTTAAATTTATTCAGGCAGCCGGAGCTGCAGAAGGAGCGCACGGAGGCCGCCTCCCAGCAGCCGCGTCCCTTCATCCCCGCGGCGGGGCGGCCTCCGAGCGGCCGGGCGCTACATGGCGCCGCGCCCTGGGGGGCTCGCAGGAACGCGCGCGCAGCT